>NC_047151.1:4722500-5070000 GCF_009819705.1 Hippoglossus hippoglossus | reverse complement strand
TTTACAAAATGTAAAGTATGTAGCACACACAGTGAACAGTATGCAAAGTGTGGTGAGAGCAGAGTATGAGCAGACTGCAGACACAGAACTGGTCTTTCAAAGAGTGTCATTCTGTTCATGTAAGCTCTCACTTTACTTCTTTGAAAGTCTACCCCTGTAGATAATGGCAGAGCTTCACTGTGGTTCAGCTCACATGATGTCGTGGGGCTTCGGCACTGAGGCTGCTAAGCCAGACTAAACCGGAGCGCTCTCGGCACAAAACTGAGCCATAAAGAGCCAATTACCTCGGCTGTGACCAGAGACCCTTCCTCCCGCCACCTTATCATTTCTACAAAACAAGAGCAATCGAGGAGTGGTTAAGAGGGAGGGAGCAAGCGGAGTGATGGGTGGGTGGAGGAATGACACAAGGAGGGGTAGAAGGAAAGCTGTAGATAAGAGAAGGGAGCAAACAGTCATCCCGAGGAGATGAAGAGAAACAGCCGAGGGAGGGAGGGAGGGATATATAGGGGAAATCGTTTTTTGAAGGAGTAGACTGTCGACCAACCTAGAGGGAGAAATAGATGTGTAAACAAACACTGGCTATAGGGACAAACAAGAGTGAGCTGGAGAGAGAGAGGGAGAGAGAGAAGAGAAAAGAGGGAGGGGAAGATGGAAGCAGAGTGGGAGGAAGACACGGAGTGAGAAAACAAGCTCGACCATGTGTTTAAGTCAACAACAGCAAGAGAAACCTCAATAGAGAAAAAGGTGTGGGCGGGAAACACTCCACGGGGAGAGAGGAGACAGATGTAGAGGGGAAGCAGGCACTGTGAGATGTAGAGGGGAAGAAGAGACTTCAGAGAGATTCAGAGAGAGGGATGTAGAGAGAGGAATCAAGAGAGGGTGAGACGTTTGGAGTGAAAGAAGCAACAAGAACGTGCCAATAACTCAGCGACAGTGGTGACTCTTGACAGCAGAATAACTAAGCAGAGGTGGGAGGAGAGGGATGGGGTGATGGGGGGCGGTGGGAATTAAACGACAAGAAGAAAAACTAATTATTCTGTGATTCTGCTAATTAGCTCTGGCTTTATTGACAAGCTCTGCAAGGCACCAGACGTTTACCAGAGGATTCACACTACACTGACGGCCCGGGTGGGAGGGACCGGAGGACAGCCGGAAGGAGGGAGGGGAAAGACAGAGGGAAGAAGAGGTGGAAAAGAAAGAAGGGAGAGAGAGGAAGTGATGGAGGTGGATGGGTGCAATGAGAGATGGATGAACGGAGACGGACAGAAGAGGAGACTGGAAGGGGCGGAGGAAGGAGGTGGCAGGGATGTGGGTCTGAAGTTATCTGAAACCACTCCATCAAAAAAGAGAGAGAGAGGAACAGAGAGGGAGAAAGAAAGAGCAAAATCCCAGAGGAGGAACTTGTGACGTCTGTTTACCCATGCAATGAGCAGCTTTTACATAAACTAATAATTAAAAAGCCTCATTTAGGCTCTTACCATTGCAGATAATGCACATGCTGGCATGTTAATGAGGGGAAGTCAACGTTAACACAGACTTATTTCAATAATTTGTACCAGACAGAAGCATGGAAGGTGTGTGTGTGTGTCTGTGAGTAACGATGACAGGTGCTCCACAATTTTAGAAATCATAAATTCCCAAGAATCGTTTTTCTGGGATTTCTTGTATTAAAAAGACTGTGTATAACCACTGATTTTGGTGTAAAAGAGATAAAATCTGCCTTTTAGCATGAGCAGAAACTACTGCAGCAGAACAGTTTTTCCTGTCCTATTACTGCAATAAGTATTAGGCAATGACAGTTGTGACATATTTGTGGTTTGAAGAAAGTCTCTTTGTTGCAGTACACATATGATAGTCTTCAGTATGTGAGCACATGTAAATATCCATGGTTTCTATATTTTATCCAGGAAAACAAGGAGAACATTTTTGGAAAGAATTCACAGATTCAGAGACCCCTCTTCCATCTGTGCACAACTGGACTTGTACATGTTTGCTGAACACATATATTCTATACTGTTTTACATTCACGTGTGCGAGAGAAAAATAAATAGGTGTAAGTGTGTGTGTGTGCGCGCGTGTTAGTGCTGAAAGCTCATTTGTAGTTCCTGTGTTTCACTCTGTGTGCAGTGATGTACGCCACGCGCCGGGAACGTGGCACTTAAGAAAGCATTAGTTTACTGATCACATACACACGCACACGCACGCACACGCACGCACACGCACGCACGCACGCACGCACGCACGCACGCACACACACACTGCAGCTAATGGTTACTGGTAGATCCAAGCACGAGTAAAGGGGGCGAAATGAAAGAGAGGGGTTAAGTCGCTGAGTATGGTGGGATTTAGACCTCAAACAGTTAGAGGAAAAGAGGGAAGAGAGAGAGAGAGAGAGAGAGAGAGAGAGAGAGAGGGAGAAAAGGGGGGTGGGGGGTGGGGGAGTAGAAGAGTGCAGTAAATGACTCACTGAGCGTGTAAGTGTTTAACTGTGCCATACTGGTGTTAGTAAGTGATAGAGAAATCTACAGGGACCAACAGTGAATGTAATGCTACCACAGCGCCTGTAACATCTTTCTTTCTCTTCATTTCCCTCCTCTGTTTCTAGTTTTCTGCTTCTTTCTGTGCCTCAGGAGAAAGAGGAAGAGAAGAATATGCTGTGGAAGAAAGGATGGAAATCCCTGCATCTTATACTGCCTCTCCCAGAATCTCACTCTGTATCCTTCCCTCCATCCTGTGGCACAAACGGATGCTTCTTTAAGCAGATGAGATATCCAAGATTATTGACCCTGTGTATTGATATGTTCCACATTACTTTGTGTGCATGCACGTGTGTGTTTTTGTCCAGCGAGTCTAATGTTATGCCTCCAGTTTCTGCTGCAGAGAAATCAATAAGAACACAGCCCCTCCACCTTAGAAAACCAATGATGGGGTGGTTAGCAACACAAGTGTGTGTATGTGTACTTATGAATGTTTATGGGAGGTTGTTAGTGGATATTTGCACATGCTCTTCACCCCTGCAACACTGTGGGGATAACAAGAAGATTCATTGCTACAGCTATAAAATATGCCCACCTACCCTCTAATCCTCAGTAGTGACAGTGTCTTTTAAAGCTGGAGGTGTTCATTAGCACTAGCTAATGGCGGCTGAAGTGGGCTAATGCGTCAGGTTCTCCCAGAGACCAGGGAGGGCCATTTGTGTCGTGGCTGCCGAGATTGATTGAGGGTGGGCTAGAGCGGCATATTGTAGCGTCGTTAGCCTTGCTCATTGACCATATGGAGATCAATACTTAGAGCAGCCCGAGGACAGTCAAAAACACACACACACACATGCAGGTATTGCAAAGCTTGACACACAGGCACACACACAAGTGTATTTAAAGACATGATTGTACAAACATTCCACCAACAGCCTGTGGTCAAAAAGTTTTGAAAAAATGATTGGAGCATTAGGGGTGAGGCATGAATCAGTGGCAATGGCTACAAGAGAGAGGCAGTATTGATAGATTATAACACACTCGTTAAGCATGTTGACACACACACACACACACACACACACACACACACACACACACACACACACACACACACACACACACACACACACACACACACACACACACACACACACACACACGGTGTGGAGCAAAAATACAATAAGGGCAGGGCTGAACATGTAGCTAACACATTATGGAAGAAACAAAGATTAGTCATGTTCTGCCACTTTGAGACCACAATCAGCAGCTGGTTTGAGTAAAGCTGCAGCTAAAAACAATGCACATCTTTCCCTTGATGGCCATGACGTATACAATAAAAATAAAGAGATCATGTTACAAAGTTAAGTACGGGCAATTTCACATATTTGACTGGCCAGCACAGTGCATTGCCAGAATGTATCTTCAGGAGTTGTAGGAGAGTACATATAGTCAACTGGACTTACTTGTGTTTCTTGAAGATGTTTCGCTGCTTCAGTTCTAAATGACTATGCCTGTATAACTGAAACCTCCCACTAGTCAGTTAGGACTTATAAAGGTTCTTGAATAAAAGGTAAAACCTCTTCTAGAAACAACTCAACTTGCCTATGTACACTGATTCAACTCCAGAATGGCACCACATTTTGTTGAGGAAAAAGTTGAGCCAAGCTTTTTGTGTGTCCCCGGCACAGCATCCATATTGTAATGGATGAGAAGGCAGTGATTTTTCACACAATTTTCATGTGTAGTATACAGATGCTACAGTAGCAATATGAATGATTGTTATTGAACTAAGAACATGACACATTTATGAAAAAAAAGCAGATCAGAAGTGTTTGATATCAGCTAGACAGAATTGAAACAAGTCCCTTAGAAGTGGGATAAAAAAGTGATTTTACTATAGCAAAATTACATGTGAAAATATTTTTTAATGTGACGATTATGGCCTTGACTACTTGAAGGAATTATTTCAACATTTTGTGAACTATGCTCATTTGTTTTCACTCTAGGAAGAAAAGATCAATATTATCCTCATGTCCTTGTGTTAAAGTCTGTAAAATTTGGTTTTTCTCCATGACAATAAAGATTCATGTTTAATAAAGCCACAATCATAGGTCAAGTATCAAAACCCCAAAAATAATTTAGGCCTATGTATTATTTTTGGATTAATTTAAGAGTTTAACAGTCAAAAACTTCATGTTTACTGGGTAAACCAGTGAGAGAGGAGAATAACTACAATATAAAATCTCTTACAGGAAATAATCTCATGATCTCACGTCAAGAATCATCAACGGCCATTTCCATCTGCTGGTTAAGATCATGTGATATAAACAAAAAGTCCAAAGAAGCTAATTTCACCTTAAAAAACATACAAGGAGTTTTTAACTGATTATGAAATTGTCTTATCTTAACATTGCTGCCTCTTTATGACCTACAACAGCAAATGAGACAATCAGGGAGAAAATTTACTTTTTCTATAAACTTTTCTCAATGTCTGTGGTCGGGTTGGATTACCCGAGAGGTCAGAGCAACGATTTACGGCAGTCAGACTGGAAAAGCCTGTGTTTAGGCGGAGGGAGAGGAAACAGAAGCGGGGGAACCATGCTAGGCTAGACTAAGGGGTAACCCGTAAAGACCACCGCTCCCGAGCCTTTACCTCGCCAACAACGAGAATCAAGATACATTACCTCATCGCTATGCATCCTGCAAACAGCTGTGTGTAATGGTGTGGTTTGATATTCCAACCAAATTTAAGCCCCTACACATGATTGACTTGGTATTGTCTCAGGTGGGATGTTCCAATTGCCCACAACAAGAGGAGGGGGAGTTATGTATTTCCGGTACCTGTATAAATGTATTTAATACTCAAAGGTTTTGTAAAATCCGTTCTAATATTGTTAGAAGATTGTCTTTACTGACTAATAGATTCATATTTTATGTATCTATATTTTTATATAAATCTGTTTAGTATTTTGATCTTTGAACACCCCCCTTTTTGCGCTTTGGTACGTGCGCACAGGAATTGCTCTCTCAGTCTGCAATTGGAGCAGAGAGAGACAGTGGACTGACAAGTGGATGTAAACTGATGTAGTCCTTGTTATATCATTACAATAATAACAATCTAAAGAGAGCTGCAGTGTCATGGTGTTTTCTTGGTGTGTGTCCTGAACTAGCTACATGTGTCTTTTTTTTTACTCCTGCACCTGCTGTCTGGACTGAGGTTTTTACGACAGGTGACAGTGGAAACACTACCGCCTTTGTCCACAGAGGTGCCAAAATCGATGAAAATGAAATGTTCCTTGTAGGAGCTTTAAGGTGAGAACTTCTGTTTTCAAAGTCAACATGAACATTAGATTTCCACTGTTAAGCATAGCTTAGCATTAAGACTAGAAACAAGGGGAAACAGCTAGCCAAATATGACCAAAGTGAAAATACACTCTCAGGTACTAAGAAGTCACAGTCACAAGAATATGACGAGGCTGCAAGGTCAGTATCAGTGCCAAGCTCTCTGGTACAGAAGTTGCCAGGCTGAGGGGAGGTAGAGAACGACAGGAGCGTTTAGGGCCTGTATTCCCAGGTGAGTCTCAAGACACAACGCCGGCTATTTCAGTCTCATCTGCAAAGAGGGAGAAAAGGAGGAGCGGGAGGGGAGGAGAAGGAAGAACGGAAACTAAGCCTCTAAATTTAGCCTGATGCGACATTCCAGAGAAGAATAACAACGCTTCCTCCTAGTGCTGCTGCTAGTGACGGAGTACAGAGAGAGAGAGAGAGGGATCAGAGGTGGGGTTATGTGAAGGGGCGCCGATGAGGCGGACATTTTCAAACATATGCCTAAAAGTACTAAACTTAAGACAAGGAAACAGTGTTGCGGTGTGATAAAGAGTCCACTTGTTGGTTTGCTGGTGAATGTCAGAGTCTTTGGAGTCTGAATACTCAGGGAAACTATCATGTGATTCTACGCTCGTCCTCATATCCCTGACCTTCTGCAGAGGGAGGAGAGAGACGAGAGGTTAGTGAGGGGAGGAAGGAGGAAGGAGGAAGAAGGAGAGGGGGAGGCATACCGAGAGGGAGGAGCGCTATTGGAAGAAAAGAGGCACAGAGAACAGGGAAGGGAAGATGAGAGGGAGGATAGTTGAGGATAAGAAAAAAAAAAGAAAAAAGTAACGGGAATAAAAACAAAACCCTCACCCCAAACTGCATTCTGCGGACACACACAAGACATTAGTTGATGGTGTGGCTCCCAAAGTTTGTTTGCTTTGTGTGTGTGTGCATGTGTGTGTGGGTGTATGTGTGCGTGCCTGCGTGCTTTAGTCTCATGTATTACACACACAGCTTAAGGCTGGTTTATAGTCGCCATAGTGTCACATGTCATCTAAGGACGCCTGTGCCATGGTGTTTATATACACCAATACCAATGAACTGTATCTGTGATAGGCCAATATCAGGCCCTATGAGACATACAACCGTATATGACAGTGTGGGTCTGTGAGTAAATTAGCATGTTTGTGTGTTACCCTTTTGTTTGAAGGATAATTCCAGTTTAATGCAAAAACAACTTACTCAGCAAGGTAGGTGCATGTTGTTGTGTTCTGCTACAGTGTATACAAATGAGCCAAGAAACACAAGCAATAAGATGACGAAGCCAATGGTTATGCCAGATTATTCTCATTAATTAACAATCAATATCATATGTTTAATCTGGAACAGATATCAAAAAAGGACAAGTTGTGGCTCTAGACGGTCACAGTTCATCAATCAACTCAGTACTGTGCAGAATCTTCACTTATTAGCTTAGTTCTTAGCCAGGCTAGCATTTTCCCACTGTTTCCGACGTTTATACTAAGCTAAGATAACTACCTATTGAATAGTTAGCTGAGATATGAGATCTAAGGGGGGGGGGGACTAACACCAGACTAGTCCTTAAATCCTGTACGATCATTAGACTTCTTTATAGTGACGTTGATGTGCTCCCACATCTCAATTACCTCAGTGACTACAATGTTATAATTACTGTTAGAAAAGACGGCCAAGCCGACAAAAATTAGACCCATGCTGGAATAAATTGGAATTATCCATTCAGAGCCATTCTTCTATTAACACACCTTAAGTGAGCTGGAGTGGTCGGGTGACAGAATGATAAATCAGCCCACTGTAGTGTTGACTCCACTACTGAGCAGAGTACCAGTGTATGAGAAGGTAAGGGGGAGGAAAGAGAGTGACAGAGAGAGGGTGAGAAAACGATCCAGAGATCTAGGAAGGGGAGGGCAGGTTTGTGCAATTTCAGCAGGAACGGTTTGTGCCTTTCCAGACCGGGGTGACACGAAGTCGGCAGGCATCAACAAACGATCAGAAGCTCCAGAAAAATCTAAAGCAAACCGGGGTTCAATTTAAGTCATTTCACAGATAAGAAAGTTGACTCAAGGTTCGGTGAAGGTATGACTGGAGAATGGGTTCAAGTGTGTGTATACTGGTGACCCCTTTTTACATGTAGACAAACAACCCCACCCAAACTATCACACTCTCAGAGGTGGAGCGACGGCAGGGCCCACCCACAGCGAGGTCAAAGAGAGATTTACTTCTTTATCAGCTGGACGAGACAGCTGCCTGTCAGAGGAAAGCGAGACAGAAAGATGGGCGAGATGACAGGTGGAAACACGGGCGAGATGGAGGGCTGCGATGGGCAAGGTCACGTTACTATGGAGATTTTTACAGCGGCATGACGTCGAAGGCAACTGTTAAGACTATCTGACACAGATGCACACATCAAGGTCTCAAGTCCAGAGTGCAAAAGACAGACAGGAGGGGAAAAAAAGGAGGGGGGGTGATAGATGGAAAATAATACAGATTTGGTCTTAGCTACGACAGCGACAGCGAGAGTTCAGTGTGTGTGTGTGTATGTGAGTGAGTGTGTTTGTAAGTGTGTGTGTGTGTGCTGCTGCAGCCCTCCTCTACCAGATTACAGAGTGACGTAGTGTTATCATTTCTCTGATACGAGCTCTGCCACAAGAGGAGGATGAAGAGGAGGGAGGGGGAGGACAGAAAGGGGGAGGGGTGACGAGCCTCATTGCTGGAAAAATGGTCTGATAGCCAAGAAAAAGGCAGGGAGGGAGGGAGGGAGGGAGGGAAAAGGAAAAGAAGCAGAGAGAGCAGAGATAGAGACATAGTGCCACACAAAGGAACAGAGCAGACACAAAGAAAGGGAGACAGGCAGAGGAAAAAGAGGGCAAGAGGGAAAGAGAGAGCAGCAGAAAAAAAATGAAAGAAGAGGTGAAAAAAGGCAGGGGGCTTGAGCAGCAAGAGTTCTTTGTGTACAAGGGGGTGACAGAGAGGTGAAAAGACAACAGAAGAGTGAAATGCACAAAAGAAAGAAAGAACGAGGGAAAGAAAGAAAGAAAGAAAGAAAGAAAGAAAGAAGAGGGCAAGACATGGTGAGGTGCCCTGAGTGAGTGGTGGGTCACAGAAAGTGTGTGTGTTCCGTTCATGCGTCCACATGGCAGCAGCAAGCAACATTTACAAAGAGGCAGCTGTTCCATTAGCTACTGCCATTGTGTCTAATTACATCCTGGTCTCCTTAGACACACACACTCACACTCACACCCACACACCCACACACCCACACACACAAACAGCATATGTGCATAAAAATACACAATCGCTGCTCTCCAGCCAACCAAGAAATCCCTACCATGCACACTAACAAGGAGAGGAACTTGGAGCAACAGAGCCACAGTGTGTGTGTGCGTGTGTGTTAATCACAGTGTCAGGCACGCTCCCTTTCAACCCCACCCCCCTCAACACAAGAACAGGAGGCAGTGAAATGACACTTAAGATCCATGAGTGTCTGTGCCTGTGTGTATTTGTGCTAGCCAGCATCTTTCTCTTGCTCAAATTGCAACACACACACACACACACACACACACACACACACACACACACACACACACACACACACACACACACACACACACACACACACACACACACACACACACACACACACACACACACACACACCTCCCCCAGCCTTTGAGGAGAGGAGGATCTGAGGCTTTGTGAAATACCAAACATACCAGAGAAGCCACATGAGAGAGAAAAAGGCAGCTTTTGAGGAGCCTCAAAAGGCACACACGCGCGCACACACACACGCGCACTCACTCAGTGAGACACAGGGCGTGCAGTTGTTACAAGAATGAAGCAGACTAAGAAACACACGTTAAACTAATATGATGTAAACGTAGATAGAATGGTGCGCAAACGTACAAATATACTCTCGCTCACACAGACGTACACACAGAAACACGTACACACAGACTTCCTCACTAATCAGCTCAGTGGTGTAGCATTTGGATAAGAAGCACTCCTAAAGCTCCTTGACAATAGTGAGACAGGAGAGCTTACATTGTATTAAAGCAGACAAACCGTACACAAGCATCCTTCAAGCTAAGCACTGACTAACCTGCTGTCTGAGGAACACAACAGCACAGAGAGAGAGAGAAAAACCCAGCAGGGGTGCGAGCCAACGAAACACAAGCTCAGATTTTTCATTAAGTCAGGCCAGGTTAGGTCACAACTGAAACAAAAAGGGTTTTTTTCACGTGATGTGCAGATGATCCCTCTATTCTTACCCACAGCTCATCAAGTGTAGTAGTGTATCAATGTAGTTCTCCATGAATTGCTGGGCTGGTAATAATCACATCAACAGAGAAATGGACTGAAAAAGCTCTCTGACCTTTTTTGTATTTGTTAACATATCAAATGTCATGGAAGAGCAAGAAACAGCTAGTATTTTCTGCTCTGTGCGCTCTGCCCCTACTTCATAGGCATGGAGCTGTAGCCAGTTTTCAACATATGTAGCCACAAACAAAGCAGGTATTAAGTCAGACAGCCATTTTCTGCCGTAACAAAACTGTTGAGATCATAGAGTGCATACAAAGATGGCCGACATGACTGCTTCCAAAAAGTGAAGCCAAACCATCTTGATGGCTTGAGGGCTGCAATCAGGGTCATAAACGCTGCCTTCTCCATGTTGGGGCATGGGCCAAACTATCAAATATTTCCCCCAAAGATGGTTTATGACATTTCAGGTATAAGTATTAATTAATTAATTAAAGTATTATTTCCTCAGATTAGTTTGGTTTGGTTCTGAGTGCATTGGTACCTCGATACTACGGTTCCACACCAAATTCACTACTGCACTCCGATTGACATCAAAAGTGCAACATGGCAGCCCCCGTATCTGGGATATTTTATCTTCATATTTGTCCAACGTGAAGAAGTGGAGAATGTGTCATGCATCTTTATTCACAGTCTTTGGTAAAGACAGGTATAGAGAATTATATATAAAAGTATATTTCAAAAATATTGGACATGTATTGTGTTGTGTTAGAGTGGTCATGAATTTTTGATGAAGATCAATTACATTTGCCAGATTATTGCATTTAAGTGGAGGTGGAATCATAAATTTGACTTCAAATTCTAGGTGTCAAGTGGGACAATATGATTAAACTGTGCTGTGCTAACATCACTCTAAAGATCAAATGGTTGTAACTATCACTCTCAAAACAAGGACAGATGATTCCCAAAGAAAAACTTGTTTTAGAAAATCGGCGAGACAATCCGAGCCATTATGAAACAAGTCACAGAGTTTTACATCATCGAGTTCCCGCCCACCTCAAATGTCAAACGGTGTGTTTTCATATCTGAAACACAAAGTCAACAGGATGAGAGCAGGACAGGGAGAGAGGAGGATGAGACAGGTCACCTAACTGAGCGTGTTATCAACTACGACATTGTTCGCTCTCCTTCACTCATACACACAAAAAAACACACACACACACACACACACACACACACACACACACACACACACACACACACACACACACACACACACACACACACACACACACACACACACACTACATGTTTCTCTCCTCTCACACTTAGGAGGGGAAATGGTAGGAGTTTGCCTCATGAGTGACTGCATTACCGTTACCTCTGAGGGCATTTTGTCCATTACAGCTTATTAGTTTCCCAAATCACTATTCATTTTGAATGTTGTGCCCTGTGGTCTTATCCCGCCATGAGGAGGAAATGGGAGGCCACACAGGAAGGGAAGAGAGAGAGAACGGTCATGTCATGTCAAAGAGGCTGACCTGTCTACATCAGGCAAAGCAAACGTAACATCTGAGGAGATGCGCATACCACCACCACTGCCCCCGCCCCACTAATGACAGGTATGAGCTTGGTGATAAAGTCACATATTCACACACACTCACAAAAGCCATATTCAGACATGACTACATGAATAGGCTACGGAGTAGTAGCTACCCTGAGTCTGACTTTCACACATGCACGACAGAGCGGGAGGTTCTCTACACACACACGTTCACAACAGCAACAATTCCTCCGCATTATTCAGTCGAGAGGTGCAGCAGCCGGGTGCAGCTGACGTCAGGAAGTGACGTATTAACTCTGCTGTGTAGATCACATGATTTTGTTTACAGCCCCCAGACACCGTCATCAGCTCTTATCACCACAAACTTTCTTGACATCTTCGTCTGTGTCTTCTATGTGGGTGGCTTCGCTTTTTTACCGGGAGATATTCACTTTCTTTTTTTTCACTTTTGCATCTGTCGCGTGTTACAAGCGTCATCAACCTACCTGTTATGAAAGTTTTCTGGAAGCTGGTGAAAGGAGAACTCAGGCAGCAGCTGATGTCTTATGCAGAACGTTTTAATGTAGAATTGATGCATCAAGGAGACCAGAAGGTGGAACAATATACAAACGCTAACAGAGTAACATGAGCAATTGTCACCCCCAAGTCTGAAGATGTCTCCCACAGCTTCCCAGTATATCTCCCTCTACTTGTATCACCCATTCCAACAGCACATACGTGAAAGGCTAGAATTGCTGTCACTCTCTATGTTACATTTGGCTTCTCGCATTTTATTGGATAGTTAAGTCTAAATATGCATTCCTAAATCACGTTGTGTCCTCACGTCTTGCCACTGGTGAAGTACGCAAAAGAGTTAAAGTTGGTGCCTCTCTGTCTGGCGCATCTGAGTTAGATATGAAAGTCCATGAGCGTAGACACAATGTACTGTTGGTTGGTCCTTTATCTATAACCTGACCTTGGGTACTGCTTAAAGAGAGAATAGAGTATCTGTGGAATTAGACAGGCTCTATTCTCCTTTACAAATATAGTATAATATACAGTGGCATATACAGTAATGTGTGAGGATGGTCAAAAATTCTTCAACACCCCCCACCCGCTTGCGGTGAATCCAGGGGGATCCCCCGCTGTGTTCTCACTTCGAATTCCCCTGGATTTCTACGAACATTCTACTAGGAGGCCAAGATAAAGTCTAAAGAAACTGCAGGGCGTATCACTTGGAAATTTGCCTTCACACATGCCCCTCCTCTGGAGAAAATACGGAGGAACTGCAGAGTCCAGTGCATGTCTGAAAGCAGCTAAAGTCTTCATCCCCATTTCCATCCCCCACCTTGATTTATGAGCTCAACCTGGGAGATTGCTTTTCACAAGAGAACGGAGAAGCAGCCTGCCTTTAGAAAGACACACATCGCACATGCGTGCACACACACACAATGTCATAAACCCACGGCTGCCATCCATGTCAAGGTGAAATGGAGTAGGAAAACAAATAGATGTGCTAGTGGCAAACCATTGGTCCGGTGAGTAGTGACTCTGGAGTAACTGTCTGAGACACACACACACACACACACTGGAACACTATTTATTTTCCCCATCTACATCCAGCAATAAGCAAGACAATAGGGATATAGAGGTGTGCAGATCTGCAGACTGTATCTGACATAAATGACTCGAATGGTCAGAAAAGACTTTTACCTATAAAATACAAAAGTTCCTTGATTCTTGAAAAAGGTGATTCGTGCTGGGAAAATATCCTGTGGTGGAGAAAGACTAATTTAAATCACTGTGGCAGGCAGGTATGTCACTACCCCCCACATGAAACTAGCTAATGCTCCTGGTGTGTTGATTAATGGCCACAGTGAAATGGCTCATCCTCAGGGGCAGGGTGGGGAAACAATGATGATGTTGGTAGGGTTTGCAATATTTTGTGCTTACTGGTCCATGCATAGTTCAAGAGACATGGAACTTAATGACATGAGATGAAATTTGGTGTCTGCATGTCCATTTACTCTGTGTGTGTGTGTGTGTGTGTGTGTGTGTGTGTGTGTGTGTGTGTGTGTGTGTGTGTGTGTGTGTGTCGACACCTGGTCAGCAATATTTCTATTTCAGGCCTTTAAGGATGACGGGTGTGATATATACCAGGATGAGTGTCTGCGTGTGTTTATGCGATGTGACATTGTCCAAAACAGGTCAAAAGAGACCCAAATGCCCTTGTGTGTGACACAAAATAGCAGCCAGCCAAAAGCCAAGGTGTCAAGCGGCTACTGAAGACTGATGGACGCTTGTTTGTGTTTCTTTCTATTTGTGCGTGTGTGTTGTCGTTCCTAATACAGAAACATATAACCTCTAATGCCCAGAAATAGTCTTCTGAATGATGCTGTCAGCATGATCTGCAGTCTATTATCACCCTACCAGCTGGCTGGCAGAGCCACGCTCTGTACCAATGGACTGTGCTGATGTGGATTAGCCTACATAACTGTATGTATTAAAGAGTGTAATGCAGGTATTTAGCATTTCTGGAATTACCTCTGCTTCTCTGCTGTCAACTACATTTCGCTCTCTCTGGATTCTAAAATTCCAGACACAATACAGGGTATCCAGATGTCCTCCTACATTTTCCATCATGCAGGGAAATACATTTACAATTGTAGCAGCTTAGGTAAGTTAAATTCTTCCCTTCATCCTACTTAGCTCCCCTAATACCACAAACACAGAAATTGTATGAAGTAGGACAGTGTTCAGTGTGATCATAATTGCTGTTTTGCTACCTGAGTAGGTTTACACAACATGTCAGCTGTTCACACCACACTATGCAGTCAGACAACAAGGACCCTCAGAGTTAATTATCATAATTTCAACTAAAGTTAAAGTTGATCAACAGATAATGATGGAACCCAAACACTTCTAATGAGTTGATTTTAAACGGTTAGAGAGCTGGTTGTATGTTTTTAATATAACACGGACACTTAAAGGCTCAGTGTGTAGAATTTAGCGGTGAAGTTACATGTTGCAGCTGAATACCCCTCACCTCACCCTCCCCTTCCAAACATGAAAGAGAACCTGTGGTAGCCTTCAGTTGTCTCGACAGGATTTTAGTTTGTCCAGTTCCAGACTACTGTAAAAACATGGCGGCCTTCGTAGAGAGGACCCGCTCAAGATATATATATATAAAGGACCCCTTCTAAGGTAAAGAAAACAACAAAACGTACAATTTAGATGAAACACACTAGTGAAAACATCACAAGGATTATTTTATAGTAAATTTCTGCCAATAGATCCCTTTCACCTAAATCTTACACACTGGATCTTTAACTATTTCGTTGTTACTGATTTTATTTTTTAGCAGGGTCCCGGACATGGGTCCATGTTAATGTGACTCTGGCAAAGTGAAAAGTCTCCTGAAATTCAGCTGTGACGTGGTTGTGCGGACAGATCAGCCGGCGGTCTGCCTCTGTCTCACCTTCCGGTTCTCCAGCTCAGCTCAGGTATATCATTTATAACATTGTGAGTCACCACCGCTGTCCGGGGTGCTGATCACGGGACCACCAGGGATGTGGGAGCTGTCCCGGGTGCTCGCCATCATCAATTTGCTGAAAGGGGCAGGATTCAATGACCAAATACTAACACGTAGGTGATTTGCTGTTCTACACACTTTTGTAAGCGTGGCGGTAAATTCTGCTCGTCTATTGTGACTATTTTTGGTCAGTTCCCTGGTGCTTGATCTGTACTGAACACTGATGGTTCAGCGTTACATTACTTTGACCACAGAGAGACCATGATTTCACCTTCTAACGTGCTGCAAGTTTTCTAAAAGATGAGGAAAAGAGTCTGAACCGTCAATTGAGAAAAATGAATTGGAAATTAACTTCCAGAACCAGAGCTATTTTAAAAGTGGGAGGTCACGGTTTGGCTCTATTGGCTGCCTGATGTATCAATTTGACTAAAATACAGTGACACATAGGATGTGTAATAAACAGAAATCTGACTCAAAATTTTAATGCTCAATATTGTCTCATAAAATACCTTCAGTGTGTGAGCCTTATTTTACTTTAATATATTTCACAGTGGGTCTGAGCTTCTATTATTTTACAGTACAGCATGCTATCTAGACTTATTCTCTTTTGCACTAAACAAAATAGATTAACAAAATGTGACATGACTTAGAACCACATTATGTAACAACATAAACATTTCATCTGACCCTCAAGGCAGAAGAAACCTGTTCTAGTGAACACAGAGGAAGAGCCACAAACACACAAAAACATGTACAGGTATTGTTTACTGTACTCACACAGAGCCACAGGAGAGAATATACACACAGACACACACTCATAGACACACACAGGTTGGCTGTTGATAGTGCAGGTAAAGCTGTGCTTTCCCAAGCAGTTTGAACTTTGTGTGAGACTGGCAAACATCCCTGTGTGTAGGGTAAGCAGATTTTCTGCCTTCTTGCGCAAAAACTACAATAAGGGAGAATGGGGTGGAGGAGGGAGGGAGGGAGACAGGGAGGTAAGGAGGGAGGAAGGGAGGTAGGGAGACAGGGAGGGATAAGGAGAATGACTGAATGTGTTTTAGTGCTTACCTTCAACAAAATGAAGGTAGACGAGGGAAGAAGGTCAGAAGATATATGAGAAAGGTGAGATCTCAGACAGAGCACTCACTACTTTATACTACTCACAGGTAGAGCTAAATCATGTGACAGCATACCTGCCTCAGGGCAAAGCTGTTTACACAGCCGAGCACAGCCTCTGCTCAGCTCCACGCTGAAGCACTAACTAAGAAATGTCAGAAAACACATTTCCACAAATAAGGTACAAGAATCAAAATAGAGGATAAAAACCCCCACAATTTTGACATTGTTCTGCAGATTGACATGTTTCTAAAATACTAATTACAAACACATTGTAGTTTTTACAAAGTCATGTGTGCTATTGATTTTGCATATTTGAACACATACTATAAAAAAATAACCTCTAATACAAAGTTTCTAATACAAAGGTTTAAAGTCCAAACAGACAGACTGCTTATACAATGCGATCATCTGGGTTAAATAAGGTGCTTAGTTAATTGCAGAGGAACATCACTTTCATGTGATCTTAAATCTTCTTAACATTCAAAACAAGATAAAATAACAAGTGCACCTGAAGAAGAGCTCATTAAATTGTTGTGTAATTCCTCAAGAATTGTGACTAAACACATTAAGTTATTTTATAAGATTCCTTCAAAATCTTTACAACATATATGAGTATATAGACAGACATGGATGTAGACTGCAATTGGACTGTTTGGCAGAGGTATAAACCCGCAAGGTGGTAATTCTAGTTATTTAGTCATTCTATAGACCACTAATACCAAATGTTGTGAAATTGGTCACAAATATCAAAGTTTGTGTGGCATTTATAATTTCCGCACTGATGCATATGAGACAAAACAGACAACTAGAGAAACTAAAGAGGAGCTGATGATAAAATGACGAGGAATCCACCATTACCTCATAACTCTGCATCCGGCGATGTAAGAGATCCTTTAAAATACATTAGAGTACATTCAGCTAGACAAACTGTCACAAACTTGAAACATACTATTAACATACTCACACACACATACATAAAAACAGACATAACAGGCAATTGGATTTTGCTGAAGCAGAAGGCTAGATGAAGCATGTGAGACTGACACGCTGTGTCTTAAATGAATTATCTGTGGGTCGCTGTGGCTGCTTCACTGCTGTGTGTGTGTGTGTGTGTGTGTGTGTGTGTGTGTGTGTGTGTGTGTGTGTGTGTGTGTATGCTCGCACCCACTGAAGTTTTAATGTGTGGGTGTGTATGAATGTGTGCGAGAAATGTGACAGCGCATCTTTCCTGGTAAAGGGTGTGTGTGTTTGTTTGTGCAACTGGACGCGATGTTGGGAAGCTTGAGAAATAATGATATAAGGCTGAGAAACCACAGACGGGGGGAGGAGAGCTAAAACAAATACACACACGGTCACCTAACTCGCATGTGTAGACACACCACTGGTATGGACTAACTTGTCTGAATGTTTCTTTTTGCTGAGGTCTATGAATGTACTGTACAAGCAGAAAGTCACAACATCTTTAAAGATGTGACCGATTGGGTTACATTTTATTGTAAAGATATTATTTTGTTTTCATCCCTTACATCTCATTCATCAGTATTGCCACAACTGGAAGCGCTGCTATGGAAAATTAGCTTGAACTGTTGTTTTTGTAAAATACTAACTTTAAACTACATTGTAACCCTTATTTCTGCATTGAGACATTATTTTCTATTTATTCCTCTTCATCCATTTCCTGATCCTCTCTGTATTTGAGCCGTGTGAGTGTGTGTGTGTGTGTGCGTTCAGCTTTGCATTTGTGTCAGACGGTCAAAACAGTGGTCTTCAACGTCACAATGTTTGCCTGAGACAGCCCTTCCCTTCTCCTTTTTCTCCATCTTTCATCTTTCCCTCTCTCTCTTTCTGTGTCTCATAATGGCGGATGTGACAATAGGACCCCTGATAGGTGTCCTGTGCCTTGCCTGATAACAGCGCCTCCCTCCAATGCAGCTGTCATGCTGGCTGATAGATGGACCCGGTACAGTCACACATGTACGAACCCACGGAGGGGGTATGGCACACATACACGCGTGCGCACACACGCGCACACACGCACAACGTCTGATCTACTGAGCTGGACACATGGCTTTCACAGTACTGCCATACAAGCCAGTAACCAGTAAGATTTCCCTTTAGCCTCAGTTTACCATCAGGTAAATCTCTTTTCTCTCCCCTCTCTGCCACGCACCTCTCCTCTCCTTCCCATTTTTCCCTGCTCACCCCAACCGGTCGACGCAGATGGCCGCCCACACTGAGTCTGGTTCAGCGAGAGGTTTCTTCCAGTTAATGAGGGAGTTCTTTCTCTCCACAGTCGCCAAAGTGCTGCTCATTGTGGGAACTGATGGGTTTCTCTATAAATATTAAGGTCTTGATCTTAAATGATGTTATGATTTGGCCTTAAAATTGAACTGAATTGAATATCTTTCATTTTAGTTCATTTATCTTTTTGCCATTGATTTTTTGTGAGACACTTTGTAACCTTGTTTAGATAAGTGCTATACAAATAAAGTTATTATTATTATTATATCAGGGAAATTGATAATTAAAATGACGAATAGATTAATATGCCCATCAACAAAGGTATTTTGCACTGTTCTGTTAAATTAAACAAAAGATAATATTGAATCTGACACTACAGCTCTACAATTACTGAACTGTAATTTTCCTTCAGTGCATAAGTTAATAAAGTGGTAATAATGTTATAAATCATCACATTTTTTGTGAAATGACAAATTGCAATATCAAACCTTCTGTTTGTGACATTGGTCAAAGACTTTTTCTTTAAAATCAAAACAAAACAATAAAAATTAGGGTAGGTTTGTTTGTCTTTTAAATCTATGCAAATTTACTAAGTTGTAATGTAAAATCTGTCAGTTAAATTATATAGCACTGTTAAAACAACCACTGTTGACCAAAATGCTGAACAGGCTTAAAAAAACTGAAACTGAAAATAAATTGAAAATACAAAAGCAATAGATCGTTTGAGAATTAAAATATTGCATAATAACAGTTAAACTTGCTCTAACTGGCACCTATAATAATATAATGCATACATGCAACATGTTCAACCTTAATAAAATTTAAATATTGATAAGATCATTTTTCAGCATTGTTTGACTTAAATTTGACAGTTCTGATATGGTCTGAAAAGAGATGTTGTAATTCTATATATGTTTTATCCACTAGGCCACTATAAAGTGCAAGTAAATGCAAAAGCATGATTTGCGTTTGTGAAAAATAAATGAATAAATTCTTTTTTGCAATTTTGGGTTTCATGTCAAAATAAATCTTCCTGTCTGATAAAACATATCAGCTCAATTACTACTGTATTGCATGGAATGGAATGCCTCTAGATAATGTTAACCTACATGAGCTTGGATTAACTATTGATAAACTTGCCATAAGACAGATTTATTCATTATTATGAAAGGATTGAATTTGTTGCTATTACTGTATTCCCTGAAGGGAGAGATAAAGTTCATCTTCTGTCATTTCAACTACTTGGATACAGGAGGTGGCGTCATTCTGGGAACAGGTTAGTCTGATCTAAAAGCAGGTGATGGTGCATAAGACAGAGAAATTACAGAGTATAGAATTAACTCTCTGTGTTCAGGCCCACAGACCTGTGACCAGTCTGGATGTCTCAGAAAGTGGCGGCAGAGAAATACTCCAGTTGAAGTGAAAATCTATACATTTTTAGACTGAAGCTGCAGAAGTTGGAACAAGAAAAAATGTTTTTGTCCCACTACACAGTTGAAGTTATTATTAAAGGATGTATGAAACAATGTGTCCAGCCAGGGCTGTGGCACCTTTTCTTTCTTGTATTCTTCCGTGAAGGACCTTCTGTAGGTGGCGCTCTTGCCTATTCAGTTCATCCATATCTGACATTGCATCTTTGTTGAACTGGACGAGATTCAGCAGCGACGGGGCTGAGAGCAGCGAATGGAAAATTTATTTATTCACTAATGTTGCAGATCATTACTTTAACCAACTAAGCATGGGTTTTATTATCAGTAGCATCTGAAATCATTGTGCGTGTTGTAGCAAAAACCCCAGAACATAAAATGACTTACATGAGCAGAGCTGTATCCTGTGGACCCAAATAATTAATCAAATTGTACGAACTGTGTGTGTGCTTTTATATGTGTATTCTGTGTGTGAATGAGAAGGAGCCACAGTGCCAGTGGGAGAGAGGAGAGGGGAGGCAGGGAGTGTGGGAATAAAGACAGGGGAAAAGGGAAAGAGATGGAGAGCGGGAGCTTTGCGCAACCATCAATCACCTTCTTGGGGTTCAAGTTTATTTGGCTTCATTTCTCTTCAAAATACACAGAACACAGTAGAGGGAGCGGAGCAGGGGAATGGAGAGAAAAGATGGGGGTGGCGGGAGAGGGGAGAGGAGACAGAGAGGAATATATGGTCGGGGGAAACTACCTGGGTGTGAGAGAATAAGGAGAGAGGCAGTGAGAGAGGGAAAGGAGACGATATGTGCACCGAGAACACAAGAAAATGTTGTACAGGAACAGCTACTAGTCCCAAACACCATGAAACAAATCTCTAAAAACAGAAAAAGACACGACATGAGCCTAGCACACATGTCGAGGTGTGTCTTCTCTGTGTGTGTGTGTGCCTGCCTCTGGGCCTGTCTCAGCTCTAATGAGAGACCAGAGCTCCCTCCGTTGTCTCCATCTCCTCAATGATTCCTCATCAATTTGGACAACTGTTCGTAGGTTACTTTCACTTTCTCTCTCAGTCACATTTTTTCCTCCCTCTCTCTTCGGTGAGTGTCATGTGATCGTTCTCTCTACCTTCTCTGCCCTTTAAACGAATACACTCCATGAGCCTGTCTTCCCCTTGCTCTCATTATCCAGTCCTCTTTTTTCTTTTCCAGTCCAGCCCACTTCTCTATGCCATATTGCTCTACTAACATATGACTCACAATTCCTCCTTACCACTCAGCTCATTCATTCCTTCTGTTTTAGCATTTCTTTCTATCCGTAGAGGTCTACTCCTCTGCAAAAGAAATGAATCTGGTGATTAAATCTGGCAAAAACACTGAATAAAGCAGTTTCTCTGATGCTGTTAGGCGGATGCAGGAAGCCTCGGAGGGGCTGCTAGCCAACTTGCTCCTCAGTTCGTTTCTCTGATAACCTGAGATCTGTGATGACTAAAGTCCTTAAAGTCCATCTGGATACAATATATAATTAAAAACAACTAAGCTCTAAAAGGAGTATCATAAGAACTTAGTTTAAAGTTATTTTTGATGCTTCTGAATGATGACCACAATTCTGTAACATGCACAAAGGGGATCTGACTCCATTCAAAGACAACCACATTAAAGTTACAGATTTACCTTGGTTTGAAAATTGCTTGAAACATTTGCGATGATTTAATAAAGCAGACAATTTATTTATATATATTCACCTTGTATGTATAAGTGCTGCACAGAGCAGTGGAACCGTAGAAAAGCACCATGCTGCCTCAACACTGATGATATAATTTATCAGGCAAAGACCCTGACTCATGCAGCATTTTTATAAGACAACACTTAAACTGCATTACAGTAAGCAGAGTTGTTGAATTTAACTTTGGTGATGCCTTAATGTTGGAGGAACAGGTAACTGAAGAATATAAACAGCTGGAAGCTATCGTAGCTTGCTATCTGTTATCAAAGCCATTTTATTTTAACTTTTCTTTTGTGATGACAGAAAGGAGTGGATGCCATAAATGTTGTACTGCTCTTAATAAATGCTGCAAACCTATTTTTCCCATTGGCATTAGAGCTAATAAGCATAACTGACAGTTGGGACGGTTTGCTAGCATTAGCATTTTAGCTAAAATAGTTCACCAGCTAACCCTGCAGCTAGTCCCTTGGGAGTGCTTTAACACCTAAATGTGCAAATCAAGTTTAATATATTTATTACATTGTTAACATTTGATCTGGTATTAGTTTCACTTTGCAACTCGGGGAGCTTACTAAAGAATTTTGTATGACATGCATATGTCCTGTTGTCATCTATGTAGTTTGCGTCTACATGACATTGATTGATAAATCGTGTTGCCACTGTAATATCATTATGCTATTACTATCAGCATCACCAATGTCAGGCACAGTACTCAACAGTAGTTTGAATGTGCAAAATGAACGTCCTCATCGTCCAAACATTTTATTGTCTGAGACAATAAAATGCAAACAATAAAATGCAAGCAATCCTGTGTGCCTGGTCATCTCCGTTTCTGGAGAGATGAGTAAGGCTTCTACTTGTTTTTCTTCTTCTATTGTTAATTGCTGTCTCACAACGGAAAGGTAAAATGAACCTGCTGGTCCAGACTGTGGTCCAATCTGGTGTTTAGCTAACTATAGGAGTAAAAGCACCAATTGCTACTATAAACAGCTTTTACTGTACTGACAACAAACCAGTTTGACTAAAAGTGTTTCTAGCTAGTCTGTTCACAAGTTCACATTTGAAAAGTGGGTTGCCTTCATGTGGTGCACACTTTCACTTGTCTCCTCAAAGAAATTCTCAGCTTTTGCCAGAACATACAAAAAGTGACAAATATATAATATGTGTGAAGACAAGCAGTTTGTTTTATACATATTAACACCTTTACCATGCAAATAGTCACAGCAGTGTACAGCATTTTTCTATACCCTTCTTTTTTTTACTATTAAAGAACAATGTTACGAATGAAATACTAATACCTGCGTTAGTGTTACTATATATAACATCTTTCTACTAATTCCAGAAATCTCTGTCTGTCTGTATGTTGAATGCATATCTCAAGAACTATTCATCTTATTAGCTTCACACTTGGCATGTGTATGTTAAGAACAAGGAAGAGCAGTGTCAAATTTGGTGCGATTTGGTCATGCAATACATTCAATATGAATAAACTTTGAATAAACAGATAAACAGCGCTCTGTAGCAGCAGCGGCTGGAACTCATCAATGAAAGTGATGTCAACAGCACGTTGTCAAAAATGTCAACAACTGATTCTTCATTGCGGGGTTCTGTGTACGGAGATAAGCTTTACTGAACTTTAAGTCAAGTTTGTGCAGCAGTGGCAGTGCAGCTTCAGGTTATGTGGACTGAGTCCAGAATTAGGTCTCAATTACTGCAGGTCACGTTTACAGTTTCAGAAAGAAAGCTGCAACCAGCTTCACCACAGGCCAAGCAAACAGCCCATTCCAAAAAGGCAAGTTTAGAAAGGGCACCGAATTAGTTATATCGAAACCAACAATTCTCTAATCTATCAGGACCTGCAGGAAAAAAGAAGTAAAACAACAGAGTTCCTGCTTACACTGAGAGAAAGTGTTAGTGTACTTACTCCAACTTGAAGTCTGATGCCCTTGCCACAGAATCACTTTCTGTAGCAGATGTAACTTAAAAGCTCCCAAAACTAAGACACCAGGAAGTAAATCAGAATCAAAAAGCCCAAAATAATTTGGTAAAAACTGCTACTGACAGACACTGCTGAATTTCAGGTAAGGGTGTACACTGTGAGGAGGAGTCTGTGCAAAAACTTTGACAATTCTGACCGGCCAGCTTTTCCACTGTGTCCATTGCTTTTTAATGGCAAATACGCAGCAAATCTGATTCTGTTTGGAGCATACAGAGAGTCTAACACACATTGCTCTCCCTCCCTGTGCTTCTTCAACACCCTCCCTCCCTTTTTCTCTCAGTGTTCCTGTCTTCTTTCTGCCACTCTCTTTTCTCTCAGGTACAAGACTGTTGGATTAGGCTCCTTTAAGAGCGGATTAGCTGCGCTGGAGCCGTTTGAGGTAAATTGCTCCAAGGAGTCGATCTACCACCACCACCACCACCACCTCCTTCCTCCTCTGTAAAACAGAGTCAAAATTCTTCACCTAATCCTCAAAGAGCCTTGCTGAACCTCCCCCTGTCCTACACCCCTCTGTCTGCCTTCTCCTGCCTTTTTTGGTTTTTCCTACTCCATTCTCTCCCACCTTCCTTCCTTCCTACCCCCCCCAACCCACACACACACACACGCACACGCACACACACACACAGAGGAATGATGAGGAGTGGAAGAGTGATAGACTTGAGAGATGGGTGAGGCAGGGTGGGGGTTGAGAGGAAGGGCTGGCATGCAAATGCAGAGACTCCAACAGACCATGTGTGAGTGTGTGCATGTTTGTATACCTGCTGGAGTGTGTCACTTAACAGTGGTGACTGGTGTTAACGGGAAGTTGCAATATGTGTGTGTGTGTGTGTGTGTGTGTGTGTGTGTGTGTGTGTGTGTGTGTGTGTGTGTGTGTGATAGCATCTGACTGAGCAGATGGGGAGGATGGGGTGCATTTTGGGGACAAGGGCGGGGTCACATCTGTGTCGTCCCTTGCGGTAGTCTGTGTGTGTGTGCGTGTGTGTATGTGACACTTGGCATGGTGGCCACATTTAGAGCCAACAACACAAACAAGGTGATTAGCAAGTGGGGACAAACACATTATTACTCTAAATTAATGGACTGACCTCATACTCTTTCTAATAGCCAACTGTTCTCTTCTCTCTCATCTCCCTCAACATGTTGGAAAACATTGTATTCTGTTTATTCTAGGCTTCATTCCAATTTGTGCAACATTGATAGTGCGCTGTTAATACAATCTGCAGCTGAGCCTTATGCCATATTTATCATCAAACTCAGTACAACCTGCTCATAGCCTTGAACATTTGGACAGAGAGAGGCTGTCACATGTACACACATACAGACACACACTCACAAACACAGTCTCACTCACAAGCACACACACGCTACCCTAGTCTTTGAGCTGCCATTGATTTGGTCTGCAAGGTGCTGTGGGCAATGGTTGCCATGGAAACCGGCAGCCGAGCAAGGCAGCCAAAGTTTAAGCTAGCATGAGCAGTGTGTGTGTGTGTCTGCATCATGTCTGTGTATTGTGGACATACGTGTGTGTGTGTGTGTGTGTGTGTGTGGGGGGGGGGGGCTGTTTGTGAGTGTGTTTATAAGAGGTAGAGCAACCAAGCGTGCATTTATTGTGTGTGTGTGTGTGTGTGTGTGTGTGTGTGTGTGTGTGTGTGTGTGCGTGTGTGTGTGTGCATGAGGTGCTGGCGGGGTGACAGCAGTCTGTTTAGTATGCAGCCTTCTGACTACATCTCCCTTCCTCCCTCCCTTTGGCCCACAGACACAGCATAAGAATGATCTACACCCCCCCCGTCCTCAAACACACACTCTTGTTCATATGCACATACCAGAGTCACATACACATGCGCTCAGACATCATGTGCCTACAGACGCATTGTGTCACGACTGGTTTCCAACACAGTGAGGCCTGGAGGTCAGTATTGTAGATGAAGTTAATATTAGAGAGGGCTTGATTACAGCCAGACACTCACACACACACGTAATAAACACTCCACCATACAATGACAATCCTCAGACCAAGCAGCCTGTTGGCGGAGGTGAGCATTGACATTTCCTCTCCAACCTTGTTTTCACACCCCCAGGGCGTGTCGAATGGGTGGGGATGGTCTGTCTCAGTATATTTTCTCTGGAACTGTCAGAGTGAACCCAACAGCTTCAGTCGGTGGAGTCTGCGTGTGTTATGTTATAAGGGGGGGGGGGGGGGGGGGGGGGAATCACTTTCCCTCCTGCTGCTGCCAATGCTGCTCAGACACATATATAGATACATAAACACACACATGTGCCTATTCCTATCTTAATGTATTTGCATAATAAACTCACTATCGTGCATGCTTGCCTGCCCTCTCACACACACACACGTTTGTGTACATCTATCTTAGTGAGGACACTCTTTGGCATAATGCAATACCTAGCCCCTTAACGTAACCTTAACCATCAAAACTAAATGTTTAACCCTAACCCTTACCCTAAACTAAACCTAATTCTAACCCTAATCCTAAAACCAAGACTTGACCCTGAAACAGCTCTTTGAAAGTGGGTCAGAAAGTGAGGACTGCCCAAAATGTCCTCACTTTACAAAAATGTCCTCTCTCTGTCGGTTGTAGGCTCAAAATTATCCTCACAAAGATACCTGTACAAGTACACACGCACGTACGCACGCACGCACGCACGCACAAACACAACACACTCTCTCTCTCTCTCTCTCTCTCTCTCTCTCTCTCTCTCTCTCTCTCTCTCTCTCTCAGGCACACGTGTCAGGGCTTGAGCTGAGCTGCTCTCAGATCCTGTGGAGAGGCTCTGAAGATGGGATGGGGGTAAAGGGGTGATAGGGCAGGGTGGAGACTGCTGTGCTCTGGTGTGTATTTGCTCTCTCTTTTTCTTTCTTTTTCTCTTCTGAGATGCTTCCTGTTAAGACACAAGACAGACAGCTCTCTCTGTGCTCCTGCTGTCCATTTCCCCTATTCTGTTTGCTTCCTAATCCCTTTCCTTCCCTTTTCTCTCCTCTCCTCCACCCTCCCTGCCTCCTTAACCACTAAGTTTCTCCTGTGCTTAGAGGGAGCTGTTAGTGCAGAGCTCCACTTCACTGCTGCAGATCAATATGTGTGTGTGTCATATTGCTTGTGTCTTCTTAATATATATATATATATATATATATATATATATATATAAATAAATATGTGTCTATGTGTATCTAGTATAATGCAATACTGTGTGCATGTGTCTAATACAACAGTTTGTGTACAGATGTGATTTACGTGTGTGTGTGTGTGTGTGTGTGTGTGTGTGTGTGTGTGTGTGTGTGTGTGTTCTTGTACTTATTTGTGAGGCATAATGTGTTTGCCTGAAAGCCTAACCCTTAACCTAAACATAAGTGAGGGTTAGAATTACATTTAGGTTAAGGGTTAGGCATTCAGTTGGTTCAGTGATGGTTAAGGTTAGGGTAAGGGGCTGGAAAACACATTATGCCAATGAGTGTCCTCACTAAGATGAATATGGTTTGCTGAAATAGAATCACACTTGCTCAAAAATGATGTTATCAATAGGATCTATTTAACCATCAATTACTCACTGACCAAAAATATTGTTGAAAATAAATAGAAAACAGAGGATTAAAATATTTGAAATTATATAAAAGACCTGTGTGTGTGTGTGTGTGTGTGTGTGTGTGTGTGTGTGTGTCGGTGGGCCACATTTCAATATGATCTTTAAAGTTGCTCTTATTTGGAAGAGAAGATATCTATATTTATGGATCAGAAACTATGCCAATCATGTGTTTTCCCCTTTCTCTCACCCTCCTTCCATACTTCACCATGTAGTTTGAAATAGACCCCGACAGTAACAGAATTTTTGTTTGGAACACTAACCCTAACCCTCACAGATATTTAGAAGGATAATATTTCAATATTTAACGTAAACACAGAAACTACAATCATTTAATTTTGTCTTACATTTTTGAGCAGTTAATTAGATTAGGATATTATTAAGTAATAGAGACTGTTCAAAGTTCATGT
The DNA here is from genome assembly GCF_009819705.1 of Hippoglossus hippoglossus. Lineage (NCBI taxonomy): Eukaryota > Metazoa > Chordata > Actinopteri > Pleuronectiformes > Pleuronectidae > Hippoglossus > Hippoglossus hippoglossus. The sequence continues at coordinate 5,042,328 of NC_047151.1, read as the reverse complement.
GTCATAACTAACAGAAATAATCTTAACTGGAAATTAAATTTGTATGAATACCAACTATGACTGTATAAATGTCTCAAGTTGGCAAGCAGTCATTGGTCAGTAAACCCAGTCCAGTCAGAGGGCTGGTGTTGTGCTGAGTTCTGCTTACCTGTTGACGATGGTAAAAACATTATGGACTCTTTAATGGTCCACCAGCCCAAGAATGTGTCAGGATTTCTCCTGATACTATCATTGGCCAGTCTGACTATGACAGACAGATCTGTTGTGATCAAAGCAATGGTGCAAAACACTGCTTTAGAGACAGTCTATTATGAGAAAGGTAAAATTGTTGGTTTATTATGTGTGTATGTGTGCGTGCACGCGCGCAAAGACAGTGTACCACTCCTGAGACTTTGTTGAGGTCAGAGCTCTCAGAAAAGGAGGATAGAAAAGGGGATGAAAAAGAGCTCTGGAGAGAGAGCGGGTTAGGGAAGGTAGAGCACAGGAAAGGCTTTAACAAAGTGTTAAGTTGTGACTCAGAGGGCTATTAGCACAAGTATCATTTACTTTGTGCACTGCAGTAGGTGCGACACCATGACAGTCCAACAGTACCTGCACACACGCAAGCACACACACACACACACGCGCACGCACACACACACGCGCACGCACACACAAAACTCCTGCTCTATTTTATCATGTCTGGTAAGAACATGCTTGTTATGTCATTTATGGTTCAATAGGTTATTCAGTCATTTAACTATCATCATGTTATTTTGTCACTGTTGTGTTATGATATTCCTAATAATAATGGACCACCATCAAAAGCATTGCTGTAACACGTACACTCACCAGTTTATTAGGTACATCTAGATAAAACTAATGTAGTGTAACACAACCGGTCTGCAATGACTCCTCCTTCATGAGGATAATTTAATTATAATGTTCACTTTATAGTGAATGTGTTTGACAGAATTGTTGATTTGTTTCAATGTCAATCCCATTTATATGAATTAAGGCTAACAAAAGATTAGGAACACCTCTCACTATAAACCACTACATTTCAACAGCACAACAATTCTAGCCTCCAAAATGACCATTAAAATAAATCAACATCCTCTTAAGCAGATTTAATAACAAATAAACACATCTTCATGAAGGAGGATTTATTGCAGGTCTGTTGTATTATAGTGCATTAGTTCAATCTAGGTGGACCTAAGAAATAGGAAGTGTATTGCAACCCTTCCCCTGAACTGGATAATCAGTATTTTTACTGAAAAGCTTTAGCTAAAAAATTGAATGGTATGGATTTATTACCCTGCACCAAATTTTTTTCCGCCACTGTCTGTGTGCGTATACATACAAAATAAGTCAACAATGCATGGACTGATTTCATCAAACTTGGTAATGTTATTACTTGGGTGTGTGTGTGTTTATGTGTGTATGAGGGGTCTCCAGATAATTAACTTTCAGAACTGATCGGTCTAAGGTCAAGGTCAAGGCAAATTATAGACACGTACTGAAGCTTATTTAGAATGAAAAATAATTCATGATTATATCATAGGAATGATGTCTCCATGACATCACTATGAAGACAGAAATTACACCATATAGTGTAGTAATGCATTACCTTTTGCAGCCAACAAGATTTGAGATTGGATCTATATCTCACATAGATTAAATAATCATTCATCATCATATGGTTTAATAAAGTCATCATGGACTTGCATTATTACGAGTGCATACCTCCATCAAGGCTCATGTCCTATCATAACATGTTAAAGAAATTTTCCATTTATGTGGATCAGCTTCAAAATAGGTTTTTAATAAGATTGTGGTGTATATACAGCGTATATGCAACAGTCTCTAATGTTAGTCGGATAATTTTACACTCAAACCTTGCCAATAAATGAAAATATACAAATGCTTGTTAAATGGTGCATGGTGTTATGTATGTTGCTATAACAGCAGCGGTGCATTAATGACTAGTTCCGCTTGCTAATAATCTTAATATTAGAAACTTGGCAGAGGATAAGAAGTAAAGTAAAAGTAAAAGGCTGTGTTTCTGTTTTGTTCTGGGATTCTTTCACTTCAAGTGAATTGCTGTTGAGCTGCTGTGAAAAGCCAAACTGTAAAGATGGACTAGTTTGAGTAAAGTGTTGGAGTCCATCTTTACAGTTTAGCTTTTCACATCGGTTTTAGATATGTAGTTTTAGTGGCTGCAGGCCTATGTGGCTGTTTTCCACTGCTTTGACCCAGTGCAACCATGTTTGCAATATACCATTGTTGTGATGGATGATGTTGGTTATGTGGATCCGACAACTCGGCCTTAACCAACTGTTGAATGTTTATTTTTTTAAAGTTTTTCAAGAACCACTCATTCTAAAATCGAAGGAAGGTCAGAAGGAAAGAAAGAAAGAAAGAGATTTCTCCATTAATAGTGAGATGACACCAACAGCCCTCCTCTGAGGCCAACACCTGTCAATCTATTCTTATCCAATCATCACCCAGATAATCCCAAAGACCCGACCCAGTGCTGCTAGCTCCACACAGCTGCAAACACGCTTGTGTAACAAGTCACATCCATCTCACAATCATTCTGTCTCACACACACACACACACACACACACACACACACACACACACACACACACACACACACACACACACACACACACACACACACACACACACACACACACACACACACACAGGCCACTGCATCATCCGTCAAATGCAGACTATCACATAAACATCTTCCACAGACTTGTGCACACGCCTTTGCTCCCACTTGCTGCTTCCACTGAGACATCCACCACCGTGGCGACGGTAACCGCGACAACAGGCATAAATTAGCGTCATGGTGATATGCAAAGCAAGGGAGCAACAATTAAAGCTTGACTAACGAGCTTCTGAGGAGCGAGGCTGAAGTTTCCCCGAGCAGCTGCTAACTGGATTAGCCTGCACACACACACACACAGATGAGAGAGGGAGGAAGAGCAGAGAGACTGATGTTCAAGCACCACCTGTGAGACTACAACACACACACACACACACACACACACACACACACACACACACACACACACACACACACACACACACACACACACACACACACACACACACAGTCAAAGGCTAATGTACATGTAGCAAAAGCAGACAAAGAAAACAGCATCTAAACAGCCAATATCCCTTCACCAAAACACAAACATCATTACCAAGCTTGCCTCAGGGTACATCAACTTATCAGGACAAATTACTCCATCATGAAACATACATCCATTCTAACACATATAAACCTTAACTTTTTAAGATGAGCTCTGACAGTCACCAAAAGATGAGGCAGATGTTGGTCTACATGAAGAGTCCAACCAAGTGTCTGTAAAGTGAACAGCTAATTAGTCTTAGAAAACATACAGTGTGAAATGATGGAAGGTGTTCTGTAAACACAGCACAAATAGTAAACAGCCATTTAACAGGTTTTTCTAGGGCAGAGGGAAAATATCATTGAACCATGGGATTTGATGAAGGTGTTGCTAATGCAGCCAGTTAATCAGGCAATATAATAGCCGCTGTTGGGAAACCTTCAAAATACAATAATTAAAAATGATAAAACACAGCTTACTATCCGTCTCTGAGGGGTATGTCCATCTACGACATCATCTGGACCAACCAATCAAAGATCCAGTGCAATGGGAAAGGACACTGTGACTCCTTTTTCTATTGGTTCAATTATGCTTCTAGCTGCAGCACCTCCTTATTTGTTATATTTAGCATATGTTGTCTGTATTTTCAAGATTTCTTACCATGACAAGTTTAGTATATTTTTTTTGTCCACTGTGTGTACAATTGACCAATTAAGACCAAATGCAATATATGTGTGCATATACCTTTAAGACCAGGTGCGACATATGCATGCTTTAAGAGCTGGGTTTAAGAGCATTTAAGATCATTTCAGACAATGGCTGAGAATCTAAGTGAGGGGAGCATTATAATGGCAGATTTAAAGTGTGTCGAAAATGATGATAATAACAATAAGAAAGATTCACACCAAGATGGTGACCGTCTGACCAAGGCTCAGTCAGTAAGGGGCTTGCTTGAGGAGGATAAAGAAGGTCTCTATCTGCTTCAGAGGCTGAGAAATTAAAGTTTTTGTAAATTTTGGCAATTTTTTTCGCTTTTCAGGAAACCCTCAGTTTTAATGGGGTCATTTTCAAATAACGTTTAGACGCGTTTTTATATGCCAGCTTAGGTCTTAATGGGTTAAAGCCCAAATGGTTGGAAAACTAGAGTTAGAGAATACATTAGCTGAATTAACAACACGATGTAAGGCGTCTACAAACCCATCGATGTCAAGTATACAGCCAATGTAGGTGATGACGACAGGACATATGTATGTCATACAGAGGTCTTTAGTCTGCTCCCTAAAAGACAATGTGACACCAAACCTAACCAGTTCAAATATAAACAATGTAAAAAAAGCAAAGGTTTGTGTGAAAACAAAACCCCCTTACAAAATCCTTAGTATGACATACCCCACAAAAACTACATACTACACATAATTCCATCTGAGGATTTTCCTGTCTGTTAAATTCAAGTTTTATTCAACAATCTTTCTGATAAAAAAAGGTTGTCTCCAAGCCAGTATAACCCTGACGACATCACTATGACATCACCCTTAGACATGTCGAAGCTCTTTCTAAAGATACATGAGACAACGAGCGACTGTTTTCACAGACCTGTAAACTCCTGTTGATGTAAAAGTCATTATGTTGTATTTTTTTTATGCTTTACAGTTGCTAGTATATTAGTGACCTTAGTCACCACACACTAAAAATAAATCAAATCATTAATTACACTAATTATAATTGTGCTAAATGTAAGTACAATAGGGAGTATCTAATATTGACATTCTGCATCGCTCTCTTATTTTTCTCTTAAAATGAAAGTCAGGGGACTTTCTTTTTAATATGCTCCATCCAAACTCCACAATAAATCTCTCTTTTTCAGCATTTGCCTTTCTTCTTTAAGTCGTTCTTTTTCTTCCCTTCACATCCCTCTCCTCTCTCTCCTTCCAGTCTCCAATTCTCCCCTGCTCACTCAAATAAATCCACCCCCCTCCCACAAACACACACACCCCTTCCACCCACCGCCCCTTAAATCTATGACACACACACGAACATACATGTGCACGGACTCGCACTCACTCATGCACACAACACACAGCCCTCCAGGCAGGAGCCACAAAGGCCCCATATTAATAAATCTGCTCCTTTATTGGTGCTGAGTGTCTCTGGCAGAGGGAGGAAGGAAGAGAGAGAGAGAGAGAGGGAGGAGAGGGGGAGGAAGGAGGAGGAGCAGGACAGGAGACGCAGAGATCACCAGAGGGGAGAAGGAGGAGGAGGTGACTGACTGTTGTCATATCATAAACACAAGGGAGGCAGAAGGAGAGAGACAGAAAGATAAAGAGAGAGGGAGACAACATCGACAAGTGCATCATCAACACACACACGCACACACACACTTCCTATTGACGATAATACAATGCCCTGAGATAATGAGCAGCTCCATGAGAAGAAGCACACAAGTGAGAATTTCACTTGTTAAGGTACAGTCCACCCACACCTCCTTAACGTCCACTGCCGAGTGGATTATTGAGGACACCTGACACCTGGCAGAGCGACCGAAGCATGCAGAGTGGGCTGTGCTGGTCGCTGGGCTCAGGAAACAAACTGCCCGGGGTGGGCTCTCTGTAATGACAGCAGCTAGCTTGGCTTAGTGGTCCAATCTCAGCCATCAGTCAGCTGTGACAGATTGGGGATATGAGCAAAGGAGCCGTTTAGCTTTGGTGTTTGGTGTGGTGTGTGAGTGCATGCGCTTGTGTGTCTCGGGGAGGTGGAGGAGTGGGGTGGGGTGGGTGGGGGCTATCAGTGCTGCTAGTGTTGCAGAGGCATCAATACACTCTCGACAGGCCATTTTCCTATGCCTATTCCAAGCCCTGGTTTGTTGCTGGGGCAACAACCGCCATTTTACCTTCCCTGGCTGCACCTCAGGAAGATTTAATAAAACCACAACCCATGTTCTGTAATTTCTCCCAGACAAGTGTTTGAATATGCTTCACTCCTGCTATTAAGTCTGAACCATTGCCTTTGGGCATTTGGTGTATCAGCTCAAGTTATCGGTACATTTTATAGATAACCTGCAGTGGACAGCCTGTTTCATACAGCTCCTCAAGTATTGACAAGAAAAGGCTGCATGGTGTTTTATACTCCTCCCAAGGTTAAAGGTTGAGTATTCTATAACACCACCAGGCATCTGAAGAAAGACCATGGAATCAGAGCTCAACCGTTCATCAGGGCCAACGCAGAGGCAACAGTATTCGCTACATTTCATCTGCACCAAAACAACATTGCATAGCCAACACGAAGGCTTGAAACTGTTCCCTTACCTGTCCATGAGGCTGCATGGCGCTGTAGGGCATGTTCTGGTTCAACACTTTCTGCTTCATCAGCAACATCCTCTTCTGCTCTTCACTAAGGTGGGCCGTCTGTCCCGGGATTGGGCCCTGGGTCTGCCCTGGCCCCGCCCCCTGGCCCCCACCACCCATGTAGGGAGGCATCATGGGGTTCTTGACCTGATTGTTCCCTGCCATTGGTGGAGTCATCCTCTGACCTATGTGATCCACACCGCTGCCGCTGAAGTGACTCAGTGGTTTGGTGTTGCTATAGGACAACATGGCTGCTGTTTGCTGCTGCTGCTGTTGCTGCTGTTGCTTGGACAGGGTGTTTTGGTTGATACTGTTTGGCTGTTGCTGTCCCATCATGCTTATGTGGTTGTGAGGGAGGTAGTTGCTCATTGGGGCTTTGGGCCCATTGTTGGGGGCCATCCCTGCCACTAGAGGGCCCTGTGGTGTGTTAAAGGCTTGTGGTGGGTACATCATGGGGCTGTTGGGTTTGTCCTGGTTAAAGGGACCAGAGTTATAGGGACTGGTTGGAGCGCCTGCAGGGGACCAGTTAGCTGCTTGTTGCTGCTGCTGCTGCTTCTGCTGCAGCAGTTTAGCACGTTGCTGAGCCATTGCTTTTAACTGCTCGGCTGGAGAAAGTTCTGGCGTCACTGGCCCTACAGGCTGACCTCCGGGGACGACCCCAGCTGCTCCGGGTCCTGTTCCTGCCTGACTGACCCCCGGGCCTGGGTTCATTATGTAACCATTCCCAGGCCTGGAGACTGCTTGTGTCTGAGCCTGGGTAGGGGTTTGAGGGGAACGCGCCACGCAGTTGTGCAATGGTGAACCCGATGCCATGGCAACGGCCGGAGACTGCTGCAAAGGTTGCTGCGGAGGTGTTCCATTGGCAGTGGTGGCAAACTGAGGGCCAGACGACGATGGTCGGACCTGAGGAGAGGCGTCCAAACACAAAAAAATCTGATGAGACTTATGTACAATCAACTCTTGTATAAATAGTTTAACATGGTGCTGGGGGGGAAACAGGAGGAAAAGCCTGGCTTACTCCAAAGTTCAAACAAACATCAATCAACACCTCTTAATCTTTCTAATTGTACCATCTTGTCTGTACAATAGTACAGCCTGAGCTCAGTCACAGACACTACACAAAATCATTGAGAAGATGGTGACGCTGCAGTTTGTCAAGAAATAGTCACAGCCTATGACTCCCCCTACACTCACCACTTGCTGTTTTACATTTCTATTTGTATACACGAGTTAAAATAGATTGCAAGTAACTCATAAGATCACTTTGAACGTGATGGTAGGTGTCATTATTAACCTTTGCGGCGAGTCAGGCTAGCTGTTTGCCCCTGGTCTTTATGCTAAAGTAAGCTAATCGCCTGCAGGCTTCAGCTACATAGATACAGCACAGACATGGTAGCTTATCATCTCCCACTTCAAAAGCAAAGAGGGTATTTCCCAAGAATTCAGTCTTACTCGATCTTATTCTTCTACCTCTCACTGCAGAGCCATATCCGTCCCCTAAACTAAACAATTTATATATAAAAAACAATTATCTAGATATTATTCCTGTTATGTTATCAGACTTGACTGTTCAAAGTTGCTAAGTGATGTTTTGATTAAAGAATAAAAATATCAATTTAACTTTTTATTCATAACAAGAATGTCCATGACACCAATTACTAAAGCCCTTTCAATATTCATAAAATCTCATTATAACAAGAGATTGTTTTCAGTCTTGCTGGAAGCCATATTGTCTCAGACCAAAACACCTCACAGCTAACCAATTAAACTTTATTTCATGTTGTTCTGCACATCTACTATAATTTACAGCTTTATTCATGTATTAGCGTTCAGAAACAATAAACTGAAGGACGCATCTGTTTAAAAGTATCACTTTGTATTGTAATGGGTTTCTACTTTCATGAGAAAAGTGGATAAAAAGTAGGAACAATCAGGAAAGTAATCGAATAAATGTTTCAACAGGATGTAATCTTTGCATCAAAATTAAAATGTAATTTGAACTAAATGCAGTTTCAACATGGTTTATGTACTGTTGCTGTTTCGACATGGTGACAGAGAGCTTTATTGTGTCTGTTACAAGCAAAAGCTAACAATCACCTTAACTGGTACTCACAAGTGAGTTACAAGTTACAAGTTCAACTAATATGTGATTGAACTCGGGGCAAGTCATAAGACATCATGTTGACCCTTTTAACACTGACCTGTGGCGAACCTATGGGAACCTGTGGACCCCCCTGTGGGGGCTGAGGAGGAGGAGGCAGGGCTGCTGCTGGCGCCGTTCCCCCTCCAGGTGCCGTCGTATTCCCTGCTGCTTCCTGCGGGCCTGGTGTCTGATTGTTTGCCGGCCTGCCAAACTCTGCCTCCTTCTTATCCTCAAAGTCCTCATTGAAGAGGTCATGCATGTCATCCTCTGGCACAGTGTTGGCCAGCTCATCGATCAGCTCCTGCCACTCCTGGTCATTAAGGTTGATGTCAGAGAACAGTTTGTTCTGATTGGACAGAGACTGGGGATCCGAGGACTCCATCCCGCTTGCATCATCCAACGGCTCCTGTTTCAGATCTTTGAGGAGGCCGAAGCTGTCCTCCAGGTCAAGTGAGCCATTCAGCTTCATGTCTGGCAGATGGCTGCCACCGTTCTTCCCCAGCTCATCTGATGCTCTGCCAACATGGTTGCCATTGCTGCTTGTAGTGTTGTTTCCGGTGGAAGTGTTGGGCCCACCAAGTAATGGCTTAATGTCCATTTGGTGATGCAAAGGCGAGATGGGTGGTACACTGTTGCTGTTGTTCGGGAGACCTGTTAGTGAGTCCAAACCACCAGAGCCCTCCTTCCGTACCCGTTTGGTGGTCGGTGAGTAGCTGCCCCCATCACAGATGCCGTTCTGGTCTCCATTAAGGGGCGATCGTGCACTATCAAGTTTCCTCTTTACAGTCTCCTGTAGCTGAAACAAAGAAGAAAAAGAAAAGAGATTAGGACCAAAAGTGTTCACAGTACGGACATTTTTTATGGTCTTCAGGTGCTAGGGATGGAAACAACATGAGATACCAAATCAATAAGGCAACAGGCTGCTTCCTCTCTACACGACTGTCATTAGAAGACAAGAGGTGTGCTGAAAATCACAATATCACTAAGACAAATCAATTGTTCTTTCAGCAAGGACTCAATCTGGCTGAATTCTCATATGGAGCACATCCTTTACACGGTACACATATGCATGTGTGCAGATACGCATGAAGTAAAGGACGAGGCAAAGCAATGAGAAAACTTGCAGCCTAGCAAGTTGGACTCCGGGTTTTCAGGGGAGGGAAGGAAAGATCAAAGAGAACAGCTACAGTATTCTTGCCATCCATTAGAATTGGCCAATAGGCGACTAAGCTGCCCCATCTAAATCCACACCCCGTTCTTAGCCTAGACGTAAGTGCCTCTGCCATGGCACAGACAAGATAACAACAGGGTGCTAATGGACGGTGGCTGGCAGTTAAGGTAATCACTATCATAGACCTGGGTGGGAGAGGAGTGGAGGCATGGAGGGACAGCAAAAAGAAACTGAGAACTAGCAGGAGAGGTGCGGGGCACAGTTAAGAACAGAAACAAGAAGTGAGGAACAAGAAAGTCCATGTCCACATGAGAAATCTGAAGATCTAACAAGGTTAACCTTTTATCTACAACGAACAAGTATTGTCCATCACCAACACAACTTTTTAGTGGATACATTTGAAAACAGCAATCTCACATGGTGATGCTGACAGGGCAAACTGTCTCTGATATATACATTTCAGCAGGGGCTAGCTTGACAGTTAGCCACCAAATCTGTTTGATTGATGATGGATGGAAGTATGAGGTATCTAAAGCACCTTTCACTAATCAAAAAACACAGCAACATCTGGCTTTTGTCTGCAATGTGAATGGATACAATCAGAATTCACTCCCGGGTCAAATGACTCTGCAGAAGACACAGGTTTTTATCAGCTCTGTTCTGCAGTGATGGAAATGTGACACCCAGGTGAACTCACTAATTTGGTAAGGCAGCAATGTAAGAGAGCGTCACAGTTGTTAGTGCTTTTGTAATGTGGAACATTAGATAGTAAGTATTTAGTTTGTAAATTGGTGAAAGACTTGGCCGATATGTAGACTGGGATAAACAATGGGAAACTACAACAAATAGAGTATGATGAAAAAAAGTAAAGTGCATAAAAACTGAAGTTTCTGTGCAATTTAGTAAACTCTCAATCTCAATTTCACTCCTAACTCTCGCTAATTTCAAACCCTAATGAAGTTGGCAAAGAAATAGTGGATGCTATTAAAGTGACGGATGGGAAGCAGGGACCTCATTTATGAAAGCTTCCCAGGGCACACATTTCGTCCATCCACCCAAATCTGAGCCCACATTTAAGATTCACACCTTTGGTAAAGGCTCAAATTAAATTCATTGCACAAGGAATGGATGCTATGGACAGGGTTTTATTTCATCCTTTTTATATTCTTGCAAGGACATGTGTAGGCAGGTAAGCGCTACTCATTTACAGCTAAATGTCCTAATTTACAAAACAAGAACTACTTTAATGTTCTTCTGAAGCCCATTTGATGAAGATACACATTGATGTAAATTTACAGAGAAGAAAAAAGGGATAGCATACTGACAAAATAGTTTTTAATGGTGCTATATTACTTAACCCGTCTTACTCTGAAATGCCCTTCCTATCTCATCCTCTCATTCAATTTACACACACACACACAAATGCAGAGAAGTCATCCAAATGCATCTAAACTCACTTAGTTAGTTTTCATACATACAGTATATACAGTACAGATCTACATTTCAAACAGCCTTGGTGTTAAAAGAAGAGCTGAGAAACTGCAGAATATGTAAATATATCGTAACATTTACACTCCCAGCATTCACATGTGAAAGAGTCAAACACAGACACAAAGGCAGCGCCACTGATACGTGTGTGTGTGTGTGTGTGTGTGTGTGTGTGTGTGTGTGTGTGTGTGTGTGTGTGTGTGTGTGTGTGTAAACGCATGCTTAGCTCTTTGTTATTCAGATGGAACAACAGACAAAATATATTCAGATTGTATTCTGACCCTGAGGTGGACCCACTCAAGCTGGCAGACATACACACACACACACCACATCACGAAAATAGACACACCACATCACAAGCACACAAATCATCATATTTTTGACTTTCTTGGTTTAGTGGTGTGTGAGTGTGTGTGAGTTGTGCGCGTTTGTGTGTTTGTGTGTTGGTGGTGGGGGCTATCAAGTTGGCTTTCCCCTGTGTGCCTCACTATGACTGACAGCCAGCCTAATTATCAATACTAAATATTATTGGTATTGACAGCCAAAAACTACAACGTATGTGTGTGTGTGTGGGTTTGTGTGCATGTTCCTGTACCTTTGTGAGGACGATTTTAAGCATAGACCCTACAGAGTGAGGATAAGTACAAACATGTGTGTGTGTGGCTTGGACGCTCACTGGTGAAACCATTACAGGAACAACAGAGAAAAACACAGGAAAACACAAATCTCCACTGTCACGACATAGCTTTATCAACTTTGTGTGTTTGTGCATTTGCGTGTCTGAGCATTTGTGTGTGTGTGTGTGGTCCTGCAATCAATGGGTTTAAATAATTCAAGTATCCTGTATGCAGGCTTGTGGGCTTGTGTGTGTGTGTGTGTGTGTGTGTGTGTGTGTGTGTGTGTGTGTGTGTGTGTGTGTGTGTGTGTGTGTTGCAGGCTTTCCCTAAATGCCAGTGACTCATGTTGATAATAACAGACTCGTCTTTCAAAGCCCACCTATAAAAACTCCCATAATTATCCAGGTGGTGTGAACTATAGCACCCTCCCACACAGACGCATGTGTGCTAACATGCACACAGAGGTTGCACATACACACACAACTATAAAAGAAAACATTATCATTTTAACCTTCTTGATAAAATGCTGTATATCGAGACAGAAACAATGAAATAGAAACAATGAATTCAGACAGGAGAAAAAAAGATGGACTGTGCCTCAGTCTGCTCAGTGCTGTATGAGTCAGCACGCCGTAGCCTGAGGGAACGTGACAGAGTGAATGACAATATTGCGAGCTGCTAACAAAATGCTTTATGTTAACTGTAGTTAATTAATCATTTGTTTCCTTTAGCACAATTACCAACCTAATTACACCTCTGAATTACAGTAATATACCTGTCATGCACTGCAAACAGAACCTGACAATATTTTCATTCGTTTGACAATCACAGCGATAAAACACGTTGGAAGTGAAGTGAATTGAGTGGAACGAGCGCTTGCACGTGCAAGGGAACGAATCCAAGAAGATAGAGAGTCGTAGAGACAAAGAATTTTGAAGTAGTTTAATCAAGCTGGAGTGCTCGAGAGTAGAGGGAGAAAAAAAGAGCATCGGCGTCAAAAGGACGAGAGGATGTAAAAGAGCAAAGACAGGAGGGAGCGAAAAAGGAAGAGAGCACCGCTTGTTTCCCCTCCCGTGTCTCTCTCTGTGTACTCTTTGACATAAACACCTGCTGACTGCTCCTCTGTCGGCTCCCACAACAGACACACACAGAGGGAAAATGACAAAGATACAGAGAGACAAAGGTAAGAGGCACACGCACACGTGGGGAGGAAGAAGGGATTTATTTGTCAGGCAGATGGTCTTTTCTCCTTTGAATGGAGGAGCTACCAGAACATGATGATGAAGAGGAGGAGAGACTGTGAAGGAGAGAAGAGGTGGAGGGGGGAGGAGGAGATAGGTGGCTTGATGGAAAGCCATAGCGCGCAAGATGACAGCGGGAAGCAAACGATGAGAGGGTGATCAGAGTGGGAGAGGGAGGGAGAGAAGAGAGACAGAGATGGAACCACTAAGGTGCTGTTGTTATAGCAACCTGCTGCTCTGGTGCTTTGTGCGCTGCATCCTTCTTCCTCCTCTTCCTCCTCCTCCTCCTCTCCTCTCGCTCACTTACTCACTCTCAACCACCCTTCCTCCTTTCCTTCCTCGGACCTTCCTTGCTTTAAAGGTTGAGCATCATGTTGAATTCAAACCAAAGTCCCCACAATAAAAGAAGACGTCTGTGTCGACAAAATATGGGGAATTTTTTTCTCCGCGTCACAAACTAAATGTGAAGGAATCTGGCAGACACGTCTCTCAATATGAAGGTAACAGGTAACATTGAACACCTAGGATTACACACGTTTTATAAAAAACATATTCTTATAGACATATTCTTATATTCTTATATTATTACTGATATTTATCACTGAAGGTGGAGTAAATCTAATCAACAAAATCACAACAGTTACATGCTTTGTGAAGAAAATATATTTCATTCATGCCATACGGCCATTCCTCGCACCCTCCTTCCTTACTTCTATCCATCCTTTTCTCTCTTTCACTCCTGCCTCTCTCATCGCTACATCATCTCCTCACTCTCCTCGCTGTTCTGACCGCAGGGGACAGTCCGTCAAAAAACATGCAGGATATAGCCATGCCCCCCCCCCACACACACACACACACACACACACACACACACACACACACACACACACACACACACACACACACACACACACACACACACACACACACCTTACTATATTCATATTCATGACACTAACCCTAACTTAAACCCAATTATAATCACTTATAAACCTTAAAACCAAGTCTCAACCCTCAAAAAGCTAGTTAAACCTTTGTGGCCCAGCATTTTGGTCCCCACAAAGCTGTCGGACCCCACATGTATAGTGGGCTTCTGATTTACAGACCCAGTAAGTAATAAAAAAAAAAGGCCCACACAAATTACAGGTGATTACCATTGTCCAAGAAAATTCACTTTACCAGGCGGAGTTTATCAGACACACAAACTTAGCAGGCTTACATTCTAATATGATATTCTCCATTCTCTCTCTGCTGGCTGGTTGGTCAAAAACTAATAAACATACAAGCTTTTAGATATTTTTGTGTGTTTCAACTTCAGGATTTTCGGATGGGCTCTTCTAAAGGGTTTTGCTGCTAAACAAGAAATAAATTCATGATGACTGAAAACGAGTTTAGAAAATCTTGGGAAAAAGTGTCAAAAAGCCCAGAATTACAGCTGTCACGGATGAATTCTAACGGTCAGAGAGATCTAACGGTCACTGCGAAAGTGAACACGGGATGGCTAATGGATGATGAGAAAACCCAGACAAATCAATTAACCTTAAATCTTTTTTTAGCTATGTTAGGAGAACGCTCATGTCGTCAGTGAGCCTCCTTGTTTTGCTTTTCTACTTGCTAATGTCTGAGGGTACTGTGAATAGCAACAGATGTTTTTTGATGATACTGGTTAAAAATTAAGTGAAAATACATAGTAATCAATCAAACTACATCAAATTTTCTTGGGGGGGGTTACACGGAACATTTGTTTGTTCAAAGTCCTGGTTAGAGTTATGTGAAAAGAAGTTAGAAATGTGAATTATGTTGCCTGATTATATTTGCGTGGTAGGAGATAATAATAATAAATTTACAACCAAAGGATCTGCATCAAATTATATCAAAAATGCACTGTTGCAGTGTTCGTCACTCACAATCACAAAATATTTGTGAAATTGTATTAGATTTCACTGGTGCGTTCCACTGTGAACCATTTATGGACCGTATGTGTGTGTGTGTTTCTAGTTGGGCCCACTAGACTGTGAAATGAGTCAATTAAATCAAACAAGTTTTTAATAAGTAAATGTGTTTGTGTGTATGTATGAGAGTATTGGTGTGAAGGTTTACAGTAAAAAGCTCAGTTGTGTCTCCACCTATTAGGAATCATCAGCTGCTGTTCAGCTTTAAAGGTTCAGTGTGTAGAATTTAGTGACATCTAGTGGTGAAGTTTCATGTTGCAGCTGAATA
The DNA here is from genome assembly GCF_009819705.1 of Hippoglossus hippoglossus. Classification (NCBI taxonomy): domain Eukaryota; kingdom Metazoa; phylum Chordata; class Actinopteri; order Pleuronectiformes; family Pleuronectidae; genus Hippoglossus; species Hippoglossus hippoglossus. Next base: position 5,026,979 of record NC_047151.1, on the reverse strand, counting down.
CCCCTCACCTCACCCTCCCCTTCCCTTCCAAACATGAAAGAGAACCTGTGGTAACCTTCAGTTGTCATAAAACCTCAAAAAGTTGTTTGGTTTGTCCAGTTTGGGCTACTATAAAAAACATGGCAGCCTCCGTAGAGAGAACCCGCTACCAATGTAAATATAAAGTATTTAAATATAAAGGGCCCTTTCTAGGTTAAAGAAAACAACAATTCGTACAAATTAGATGAAACCCACTAGTGAAAACATATAGGATTATTTTATATTGAATTCCTGCCAATAGATCCCTTTCACCTAAATCTTACACACTGAACCATTAAGATTTCTTCCATGACAACAGCAGTTTGGAAACTTTTACTTCATCCATACCACTAAATTTTAAACAATCTATGGATACACCTGGTGTCCACGCTACTCTGGAGTTGTAGAGCCTTTAAACGGAGAAGTTTGAAAACTCCAGCTCAGCGTTTTAGTCTGGATGGGCAGAAATAGAGATGTTTAGAAACAATGACTCAAAACCGCTTGCTGATTGGGTCTTTTTGGGCACAACGTAGCCTTCGCTGATTTGTCGTGTTAAACACAACATGGATAATCAATTCCAAACGTTGCTGAACCTGTTGCTAACAGCTGTTGTGCGGTTGTATTCTGCATTTTACAATGATACAACTGTTAACTTGTGTAGAACATAAGCTATTATTCGAGCAGTTTGCGACAATTCCCCTGTCCAGAGTGACACGCATGCCTTACTGTTTACCTGAAAACTCATTTCCTCTATAGAAAAGTGACAAGAGTGACAAGATGACCTGAGTGAACGACTGTCTGGCTGATTTTAAAGAAACCACGAGCAGTTGCCAATGATGATATCTCACTGTTCCTTGATAAATCCTCTGTATGTGACCAGAGGTTAGGGGAAAAAGAGTGTTTTGTCTGGGCTTGCAGCGAGACAGAGTCTGTCATCCATTTTAAAATATCTAGCTGTGTTATTTCATTACTACTCACTTCAGTGACAAGAAGAGGATCGTATGAGGGTAAATCAAAAGGCAAAACAGGCAGGAGAGTCTGTCCTTCATCTCAAGGACACAGTTTCAAGCACGTGTCAGCAAGCATCCATCCTGCTGAAGTGTCCTTGAGCAAGATACTGGAATCTGGCAGACGGGTTGCTCTGTAAATGATCCAGACATTAAGGGTCTGAAACTTGCCCCAAGCCTGAAAGCACTTGTTGGCATAAAGAGATTTGGGCCTGGTTCTGTGGTCACAGAGCAGAAGGTAATATACATGTAATTGCTTTCTAGCCGAGAAGTTTAATATCACTCTCATGTCTTTAAACATGTAGCTAAACCATGCAGTTAGCTTAGGCTAGCATAAAGACTGAAAACATGGGGGAAACACTTGCCTGTGCCTTTGTCTTCTTCTTACATCGAGGCAAATAGGTCAGATTTGAATGTACAACACAGGATTTCTGAAGAGGCCCACAGATTCTAGGGACTGTGCACTGCTCTACTCTCACACTTTACACTATTGTTGTACTATTGATGTAAGACTGAGATTTTCTTCATGAATGTCGACCTTTTCAGAAACACGGTTTTTAGTTTTCCCAACCAGATCCCTGAACACTGAGCATTGAAGGAACACAAAAAGAAAGAGTCTGTGGGAGTGAAGGACAGAAAACTCCGAGTGACAAGAGGAAGGTACAAACAAAAGAACGATTTGGCCGTCGTCCCAGAGAAGGGTGTGTGTGTGTGTGTGCGTGTGAGTATTTGTGTGTGTGTGTTAAAGAGAGTGAGAGAGAGAGAAAGCGCCTGCCTGTCTGTCTCCTGTACACCGGGGGCCTGTACACCCCTGATTTGAATACACACACACACACACACACACACACACACACACAATCTTCTAAACAATTAAAGCCGTAGATACTTTTTTTAACCTAATTTCAGTTCTGCAAATAAGATTAGTTTTATTTTGATGTTAGTTGATTGTTTATTATTCAGTCAAAATAAAAACTTTATTAAAAACACAATGATATTCTTATGCGAATGCTCTGAGCTGAGATATTAAGGTGTCTTCTTAACAAGTAAGGGTTGTGGGGGGGGAGATGGAGCCAATCCCAGCTGACATTGGGAAAGAGGTGGGGTACACCCTGGCCGTGTTGCCAGGGTATCACAGTGTCAACATACAGAGACAAACAACTATCCACACTCAAATTCAAAACTACGGTCAATTTAAAGTCTCAAATTAAACTAACCCAAATCTACCAGAGTACGAAGAGAACTGAGGAACATTCTTGCTGTGAGGCAACAGTGCTAATCACTGCAGCACCATGCCACCCAAACACAAAGATGAGGAATGTTATCACACTGTTGTTCGGGAGGAGTTGATATCAGACAACTATCAGTGACTGTACTACCCTACAGGGCCAGGTAGAAGCCTAACACACACACACACACACACACACACACACACACACACACACACACACACACACACACACACACACACACACACACACACACACACACACACACACACACACACACTGTTGTGATGTGGTTTATTGCAGCTCTTTCTCATATATATTATAAGTGTGTGTGCAGTAAGGACGGGTAGTGAGCACGCACATTTACGTGTGTCATCAGCACTTTCAAACCTGCTGACCTGACATAAAAACCTAGTGGCCACAGAAAACCATCAACCCCCCCTCCCCATCTACTCTCTCTATCCCTAACCCCACAATTCAATATCAGAGAACTGTGTGTCTGTGTGTCTGTGTGTGTGTGTGAGAGAGGGGGGGGTTGGGGGGGGGGGGGGGGATAAAGAGCAGTGTGTGTCAACAGAAACATTTATAAACTATTACCACTGAACGCACAACTAATTACCATCAGAGCCAAGGACTGTGTGCATGTTTGTCTTTAGTGTGTGTATGTATATGCCTTGCCTGCAACTCTGCACGTGTGTGTGTGTGTGTGTGTGTGTGTGTGTGTGTGTGTGTGTGTGTGTGTGTGTGTGTGTGTGTTGGAGTGTTTACATTATAGAGATGAAGTGTAAGTAAGAAAAAGGGCAAGCAGAGAGAGCAGAGAAACAACAAAGAGAGAGGTGGGGGGAAGAAAGAGAGAGAGGGAGAGAATGAGGGAACAAGAGAGGGGAAACTGTGTGTGTGCATGTGTGTGAGTGTGTGTGTGGTTCCTGACTGAGCAGCTCCTCTCTATTTATAGAGCTGCGGCTCCTTCCTGTTTCTGGAGCTGTACCATCACACTAGGAGGGGGTGGGGGGAGTAAGAGAGAGAGGGAGAGAGAGGGAGGGAGGAAGAGAGGAAAGGGGACTGATGGGGAGAAGGAGGAAGTGTGAGTGGGTGTGTGGGAGGGGAGACTGGTCGTGTTTGAGTCTTTAGTAAATCAACAGATCCACCCCCTCTCTTTCTCTCGCTCTCTCTTCCCCCCTCCCACCACATCCCTTCTTCCTCCCCTTCCCTCTCTTACTCAACAACATGGGCTCAGCCAGCAGCTACAAACAAAACACACACAGCAGAGAAGGAGACAGAGGGAAAAAGGACTAAACTAAACAGTGCATGATTAGTGGGACATTTTTGCATCAGATGGTGAAATTACAGATTTTTGTTCCAAAATGGGACAATTGTTAAAAAACTCTGTTGAGAGACATGAAAACGCAGTTCCAACAGCAACAACTGTTGACCTATTAGCTCTATAAAAACATGGGGTGTCTGTGTAAAAGAAACCTCTCTAATCTTCTTCCTGATTTGATACCAGACAAACTGGGTCCCAAAGTGGAGTCTGCTAATCACAACACACACAAATTTTAGCTCTAAAACACTTGAGTAGTGTGGACGCAAGGCATATCCGTAGCAGACTGATGTGTTTTCAAACAAAAACATAGTAGTATGGATATAGCCTCTATATTGCTATTCAAAAGAACCTGTTTTATGCCTTTACCTGTTCCCGCTGAACCAAACATTGCCACCCCTGTTTCTGATTTTACTTATGCTATCGCGTTCTAGGAACAGACGCATGACCGCGTCCTTTTACACATACATGGATCCAGATTTGTGACTACTGGTACCGGCATAAAAGCAGAACATTGATGCTCATCTTACTGTGTTTGTTTCATTTTTGCAAGCTTGGACAAAGGTACAACATTACCTCAAGGAATAGCTCTTTCATCTAAGACCAAATTACATTTAGACTAGCTAATTATTAGAATTGCAAGGTTAACAGTAGGGGTCATCACGCTGGAATACTGCATAAACACTCCCATACTGGAATAATTCCTGTTCCTCCCTGTCTCCTGACACTGCTTTCATGTAGCGTTGGCCAAACGGATGACAACTGAGCCATGATGATAAATAAAAAAGGTTAATGAAGACCATGGCACCTGGTTGAGAAATCCAGCAAAGGTTCAGAATGAGCTTGGATTATTCTGCCAAACAAATGATATTGCTTGTTTGTGAGAAGCCAGTGGGGGATCATGTCCTTGTTGTAGAACTGGTGGCAGGTTGTGGAACCGGTAGAGGGTAAGCCTTGTTGAATAGAAGCGCTCACCACAACACACTTTGCTGGTAATGGTGAATCTCTGCCTATACTCTACCCAGGCCAATAGTGGTTTTATTATTGACAGGATGCCAATAAAAGAGATTCAGACACCTTATTAACATAAAATGATCTAAAAAAGGTCAGAAAAAGAAAAAATCGTATTTGCTGTTCTGTTCCCTAACCCTTTAAGGTTTCTTTCAATGGAACATTTACTGTCACACTTACTTAACCCATTCACAAGTAAACGTTTGACCTTGTTTCTGCGGAGGTTGAAGAAAGGCTGTGCAAATCTTGTGCAAATCCTGTCCAAACTTTCTTGGCACAACAGACACTAATATACTCTCTTCTCTCCATTTATATTATAGTAACCACTGGGGGACACTGTAAAAAAATATTTAAAAAAAAAACATTATAGGAACGCTGTACAGGTTTAAATTCTTCTCTTGATTTAAAACTAATCCAGTGCCAGAAGAAGGTAAACTGACTTCAGCTGAGACTGGTGGAGCTAATACGTCACTTCCTGCCTGCTGTACCTCTGCCTGAATAATGCAGAGGATTGTTGCTGTTCTGAAAGTGTCTGTTCAGAGAACCTCCCTCTGCGTTTTGCATGTGTGAAAGGCAAACTCTGAAAAAACTCCGATCCCAATTCTCCGGACTTTCATGTCTGCAAATGGCCTAAGTGATCTGCCTGCCTGTGTGCACCCTCCTCTTGCTGGCTTTTCCTGGATTACCAACCCTAGCTTTAAATTAATTAGATTGGGAAGGGGTTAAAAAAATGATTGGGACATTTCTACGAGTATACATTGCTGGTCACCTGATCTGTTCATTTCGAATCTGGCCACCTTCATTTTGGAAGGTGGCCAGTCATTGTCTGGAAGGTCTATCAAACTGTTCATATCATGCTGCATGGGAAAGTAATCAAATCCATAGTTTATGATCTGCTGCTTTAGACTGCAGATACGAAAAAAAGATTAGCACAACAGGAGAGGAAAAGAGCGGAGAGAAAGAAAGAGTGAAGGGGGGAGGGGGGAGGGGGCTCCTGGCTTCGTGGCCAGATGGTCACCAGGAGGGGCCTGACAGCTGTGTATGAGTGTGTGTGTGTGTGTGTGTGTGTGTGTGTGTGTGTGTGTGTGTGTGTGTGTGAGAGAGAAAGATAAAGACAGATTGTGTCCAACACCTGTCCTCAACAACAAAAGAGAAAAACTCAACATGGGCAACATCAAATAGAGAGCGAGACACAGAGTGAGGGTGAGAGGACGACTGGATAAAAGACAGACAGCAACAGAGAGTGACATAAAGGCAAAGAGAAAGAATGAAAAAGATCAGACAGGTGAAAAAAATGTTCACCTCTGTTCCCTCATATGCAGCCGTTTCCATTTTCACATTCTAAGGATGGCATCTGCAGCCAAAAACAAAGTATGTTTGAGCGTAGTGTTAGTTTTAGTATCATGGGCGTACAGTACGTATACATCTGTGTGGGTTTCATACACACTCCTCTCATTGGCTCGGTCAGGCAATGTGCCACAGAAGGCGAGTGTACGATTGGCTGCGCCGAAACCAGCCGGATTGTGCCTCTGCCAGTCTGTCGTGAAGGCAGACTGGTGCACACACACACACAGATATAGATTTATGGATGCTCTAGTAGCAGGAATGGCAGTTTTTTCCTGCTCTATTTCACCAGTTTTTCCTCTCTCCACTGTTGCCTGTGAGCTGAGGGGGAAGAGACGGAGCAAGAGAGCAAGAGCCACAGTGGTGAGGGAGGGCGGCTGCTATGGTAACAGATCACTGTGGCGGCCAGTGGAGGGGCCCTGATGGCTACTTGGCAGCGATGCCAGGATCTCACTGGCTGCACACACACGCATCAGTGTGAATGAGTGTGTGTTAAGTGTGTGTGTTGACATGCTGAAAGGGGAGTTTTGTGTGTCTTTCTGGGAGGAATGAACCCACTGAGCGGGTGTGTGTGTGTGTGTGTGTGAGCCTGTGTGCTCTGTGCTCCAGATGTCCTTAGTTGTGCAGATCGATGGCCACACCAGAGCACATCCCACTAACTTAAGTCACAACAGCCGTCTCGTTATTCCTCTCTCTCTGCCTCTTGTATATCCCGGCTCTGTCTCTCACTTCTTGTTTCATAATCAACTATTTGCCTGTGAACTGACCAATCAGATGATCAACGAGCCTCATCGCTTCAGTCAGGATAAATCACCTGATGAGTCTCCAGCGAGATGTTGTCTGAATAAAACCGTTCCACTCCACTCTTTTCCTTCTGCCGTCTTCAGTCTCTCTTCAATTTTCCTGTGTGCATAACTAGGTCACACAGTAGTAGACTGCTGTTGCCTTGCCTCTGTGCAAGTCTTTGAATGTGTGTGTGTGTGTGTGTGTGTGTGTGTGTGTGTGTGTGTGTGTGTGTGTGTGTGTGTGTGTGTGTGTGTGTGTGTGTGTGTGTGTGTGTGTGTGTGTTTACATAGCCTGAACACACACTTCAACTAGACCTGGAGAGAACAAAGTCTAACTCAGTCTGCGCGTTCAGAAAACAAATGCAAGATCCAAGACAAGAATGCGTGCTCACACACACACACACACAGATAATTTATGTCCTTTACAATGGGTTAGCATGTGGAGGAAGTAGTATACCTGGCTGAAAGCCTGTATGTGTCTGTGCTGCACATGTGTTTGTCACTGAAGACACATATGAATCGGACCATAACAAATCACATATGTGGTAGAACTGTACTTAAATAAAACTCTAGAGTTTGAATGACTTTTCAGATGGAACATGGTATTCTTTTATTCTGTGTCTTAAGGCTAGGTCACTTGTTCCTTTGGTCAGGTTAACGTATTTATGTGAAACGGCTGCAGTTAGAGACTATTCAAGGTCACATATAACATCAAACTTTTACTTTACAGGTTAATGCATCCATATTCTAAAGCCCCTACGCAGCCTTTGTTCACCCACACACTGTGTGTACAACGTTGTGAACAGCTTCCTAATGGCTTGATTAGACCGACATGAACAGTGGCTAAATTTGGTAATGACATTCATTCATTTCAATGGAATTGCATATAGAAGCTCAAGTCCTTTTGCAGCAGCAGTGGTTCAGTTCGGTTCTGAACCAGCCCTTTGCTGTGTGTCTTCCACAACTTGTACCTTCCTGTCAATAACGTCGAAATGCCCCAAAGATATATATGAAAAAATAAATTGTGGCTCACAGTGGATCTGTTTACACAGACTGAGTAAATCCACATAGGGCTTTTCTTAACAACCCTTTCATTTGGGTTTGACACGTGAATTTAACAAAACTGGTTCGACTGTGTCAACCTTTTAAGGAAAGGGAAATCTCAAGCCCCACTTGTCAAATACATTGTATTAGTATATTAGCAGCTGTACTGTTCACTTTAAACTTGTTAGCAACAGAGAACGCAAGCTTGCCAACTCACACTTGAAATCAGCTGGCTTGGCAGGCCATAGCTGTTTACTCACCGGCAAACCTGCATCAGCTCCCCAACTAACTCCACAAGTACTAACTGCAGCTGATTCTAAAACCACTCAATCACTCATTTACGACTCCATATATAATAATCACTTGGTAGTTTAGGGAAAAATGATGGTGATATAAAAAACCTTATTGCTTTCTGCTAAGATTTACAGGTGTAGTGTTGCACTACTGTAATATTTGCATCTATGAAATGCAATCATTTTGATTTTGTGATTGTTTAAATTAATATATAATATCAGCAGTGTTTTCTGATATTGCGGTTTTTACTTAGGAAAGATACAAGTTTTACAACTGTACAGTGTTAATGGATCTCTGTCAGGCTTGTGTGTGTGTGTGTGTGTGTGTGTGTGTGTGTGTTGCATGGTATACTGAAACTAGATAGATATCGTGATACTCAGCTGTTAAAGGTAATAGTATCTGTACTTTATGAATGACAACCAGGGAACACCAGCTTTAATAACATGTCATGTTATTTAAGGTAACAAGTTATGACCTTAATCTTTACAATAATCCAAATTATAGTCTAATGCTATAAAATGAAGGCTACTTATCCATTGTCAGAAACCCACCTACATGCATGAAAATAAACAAACAAACAAGGAAACACTCAACAGATAAACTTTTATCTTATTGCGCATGGAAATAATGAACATAAATGACATTGTAAGTCTGGCATTTCATGGCAATGAAGCTCAAATCCAGGATTAGCTTGCACAATACTAGTAGCCTCACAAACTAATTAGGCCCTCTGCTATGACAAATTTATCACTTTAATTTTTCTAACCCATTTTTACTACAGAAGTCTGGTGCCACAGGCTCAGATAGAGTGAATCTCTTTATTAAGAAAAGTATTGAAAAAGTATCAGTATGGAAATTCATGACTTGGTGTCGTAACGAAACAAAACTTTTGGTATTGTGACAACACTTGTGTGTGTTTGTGTTGTTCACCTCCCTGCCTCAGGGCAGAATTAGTGAGGAGGCCAGCAGAAAGAAAGACTTCTATCAAGACCTCTCTATCTACATATCTCTGCCTCTACTTCTCTCGCAGTCTTTCATCCCCTTGATCCCATCTCATGGCAAAGTAATCTTCATTTAAGGTAAAAACAAATATGTGCTGTGTTATTTTGTTTCCATGCCTGCGCTTGCTGTGTTTACATGTGTGTGGTCACTCTTGATTCGCTCATGTAAACTCTACTTTATATACTGAATTCAGTAGACGTTTACCCGCCCTCTAAAACTGCATTTAATGACACTCCATTCATTTTTCTTTACCCTCTACCATACTCTTTTTTTAGTATCTATCCCCTGCTCCCTTCTCTCTCCCTCCATCCATCCCATCCCGCGTTATGCATCATCTCTCTCATCAGTGCGGAGCCGGCAGACCCATCATTACCCCAGCATGCAAGTATTGATCCACTGCCCCAGTGTGTACGTGTTATTTTAAAATGCTCAGACGTGTAATCAGTGTGTTAATGATAGTTATTGCCAAAGCGACCAGCTCGGCGTGGTTATTCAAGGCCTGTGGATAGCAGCGAGAGGCTGTCGGCCTGGACACGAGTGCTGTTCTGGGGCTCATTGGGTCAAATCTGCAGTGAGGATCACTTCCTGCTGTCTGTCCATCATAAAAATGAGCGCTCGTAGCTCACACACGTCTTCATTTTCTCCATGGGATCGCTGTAGCCGAGTATGTATCTAATTATGTATTATGTGATAACTGACAGACACATGTGAAAAAGGTGATATCATCTCTACCCATGAATACTGTGGTTGTAAAGATTTTGAACACCTGCTCCAGTGTCTGGGATTGCAGCTTGTTAAGGTTGTATCTGTGTGTGTATGTTTGTGATGGCCATGCAAGTGTGCACACTGCTGCCCATCAGCTAGAGGGAAGTGAGGCTTTGTAGCAACAGGCTTTGACTCACTATGGAAAGATGACGTCTGCATTTCCCCAAAACATGGCAATTCCACATTCCTATCAACACAAGGTAACCCAACCACACACACTCACAAATAGATACAATTCATCTTGATACAGGTGTTGTGCCACCACACCATCCTTCCAAAAGGCAAATTCATATTCTCTCACTCTCAGAAAAACACACACACACACACACACACACACACACACACACACACACACACACACACACACACACACACACACACACACACACACACACACACACACACACACACACACACACACACACACACACACACACACACACACACACCTTTGTTTGCCAGTATGGATAAGCCCTATTTCGCAGTGTTGAAAAAGATGCATTTCAGAGGTAAATGACATCATTTCCATATAAATGACTTTCAGCCAAACACATCTGCTAATGTAGTTACACACACACACACATACACTTATGAAATGATATGGGTTACACATACTTTTAGGTTTATGTTTGCCCCCTTAACTCAAAAACTGCCCAAATCCCACACATCACTCAAGCTGCTTTCAGACATGCACTGAATGCCGCAGATCCTCCGTATTTTATTCGGAGGAGGTGCATGTGTGAACGCAAAACTCAGAGTGAGAGGCTCCACAGTTTCTGCAGACTTTCTCCGCCTGGCCCCCCGAGTATAGAGTCCTTAACAATTCAGGAGAATCTGATGTGAGGACACAGCAGGGGATCCCCACTGGATTCACCACAAGCAAGTGGGGGTGTTGATGACGCTTCTAACACGCGACAGACACAAGAGAACCTCCCGCTGTGTTGTGCGCAAACACACATGCACATGCACACACACACACACTTAAGCCTCTGATGGGGTTTAATGCAACAGGATGGAAGGCCAACTTTGAGCTATGGAAATAACGCCTACAAACACAACACAACAACAAAATGCAGGGAAACTGAAACAGGTGAGTCAAAAGCCCAAATTAATTTACACTTGAGATTATTGCTGCCTTGTGCTAATGCTAGTGATGTGGAGAAGGCTGACTGTAAAACAGTACAAGTGAAATGTCTCCTCTGTTTTTCTGTGTTTTGTATTATACAAAATATTGTATTATTATGGGAGCTACTTGCCTTAGTTTTTCCTTATACATCGTACTCAGCTGCAGTGCTCATGTTGCAAACATTTATTAACTGTTGTATGAATGACCTGATGGTACAAACCTTGGAGATGATTTTCTTTTCAATGTTCTCTGGTAATATGCTTCACTGCACTGCCAATACCTTATATTTCTGACAACATATCAATCACCTAACACACCACAGAAACAAGACCTTCATATGGCAGTCCTTAAGTAACAAATTTAATTGAGTTCTATTGTATCATAATTCAGAAAACCAGTAGCAGGAATATTTAATACAAGCACACATTAACACGTTAAAAACGAATTGGCTATCCACTCGCGTAAATGTTGCTACATAGCGCTATTAGCAATTGAAATAGATTCCAGTTGATTTTACTAGTCGACGAAGGTCTATTACTATCGGTATCGGGAGGTAAGTTGTTTGTTTTCATGCAGACGACGCTTGAGGTGAAAGTGAACAGAATAATCTCCAACAAAGAGAAAAAATGCTTTGTATCAAATGTAGCCACCAGCTAAAGGACTAACAATCAACAGCCCATCAACCTACAGTAGCCTGTAAAAGTAATTAACAAAATATTAACCAATATATCACAGATGTGGGTGATAAAAATGGAATCACCAATAAATGTATTTCTTTTATTTAAAATCAGTCGATATCAATTATTACCATAAGAAATTAACAAATTATTATTACAGTTAGTATTTATATAATATTTTAATATATTATTGATAAAAACACGTGTTTTCACTCCTGAATTAAGGTTGTGATTTTAAACTCTTCTTTATGAGCAGAGGATGACAAACACTACAAATCTCAGGTAGATCAATTATTAAATCAGTTATTCATCCTCACTGCACAATGCAAAAACATTAATTGATATATATTATATTGATATTACATTTTGTTATTTTACTATTGATGAAAATGATTGATATTGTTTTATTGCCAAGCCCTAATTTAATCGATTTCAGTTTTTGTACTCCCTAAAATTGACCCAAAACCCAGTATCTGTTGTGCTTTTGTCTAAAACTCCACAAGGTAAATTTTAAAGTCAGACAAAAAGCAGTCTGGTGATGAACATTGTTAATTTCACAGATTTCTTGTACAAATATATTTGGGAAATAAAAACTAATTCTATCTGAAGCCTCCCTATGAAATAAAACACTGAGTGCAAAACAGCAGCAATTAGACCCTGGAACATGAAGTGAGGTACTCCAGCGTTTCCCCCAGAATACATTCCATCTATGGTGGTAGAAGGGGTGCATATACACGAATGACGCGCTCTGACAGGTACTCAGACTAAAGAGTGAAAGGCAAGTGAGATAGAACTGCATTCTGTGCCACTGAGTGAAAGATAACTGATTACTTTTGTCTTTAAATCTATTTAAATAGATTTTCAATTTGTAGATCATACAATTTTTTCCAGGTCTGACTATTGTGGAATTTCAAGCTAAAGAGAACAAGAATATTACCTTCAATTCATTATATATATTGTATTGAATTGAATTATATAAAACGGTTACTGTAATTGAGGCTTTTATGATGCTCATCATGAAACTGCTCAGATGTTTTCTGGCATTAGTCTGTTTTGTATAGTCTTGGAAACCATATGTAAGATTTAGAATCATCTTCTTCTGTTGTGTCCCTATTTCCAGACTGCTGCTGTTCTCCAGGTGTGCTGCCCCCTGTGGTGAATAGAAAAAATGCCTCTTCAGTCAAGAGCCGTACTGTAAAGGAAGAACAGACTGAATGTCTTTCCATGCACGAGTAAGAACAAAGAAAAGTGCTACATTACTCAGATACTGAACCCTGCAATGTTGCAGCCGTGTGTGAGAGGAGGTCATGTGCCGAGTACAAAGCAGCAGGAAGGTTTGTAAGACTCTAAGCTCGAATGGAAGCAGCACAGCACTTACACAGACGGTCAGTGAGCTGTGGGCAGCAGGCGATAACATAAAGCTGGCACTGGTGACACTATCTCATTCTATAAAGACAAGAGAAGGCAGGTAGGCGACACTGACTGCAGCAAAGCTGTGATGGCCGTTATTGTCCACGAGACTAGGACAGCTTTTATCTGCTCTCCAGGCTCACAAAGAGGAGTGAGAAAGAAAGCTGGGGTATGTGTGTGTGTGTGTGTGTGTGTGTGTGTGCGTGTGCTCTCACAAGAGAGAGAGCACACAAACTGCCTGCGGCTCGCTTTCAACATCTCAATGCCTACACACACTCGTCTCTCTCTCTCTTTTTCACCCTGTTCTCTTCACTGGTCCTCCTCTCCCTCCCTATTTGTAGTTCTGCCTTTTTTTCCCTCCAACTTGCTCTCTCCTCTCATGCCCCCGGGCCATAAACATCCGCATGTCACACACACATGCCACGAAACACAATGAACACAATGAACACACACACACACACACACACACACACACACACTGAGGCACACCAGCAGTTGGCTTTGTTCCAGAGCGCTGGTTCTGGGATCCTGAGGAACCGTTCATGCACAAAATAAGCGTGTATGTGTTAGTGTATGCGTGTGTGTCTGCATGCACACTCACACCCTTAACCCCCCCCCAACCCCACCGCCCGACGACCCTCCCACCCAGACTGTCGCTTCTTAACACCATCACTTATTCATGTGAGGGAACATTAGAACAGAACTCTCCCTCTCTGTATCCGTCTCTCCATCTCACTAGTGTGTGTGTGTGTGTGTGTGTGTGTGTGTGTGTGTGTGTGTGTGTGTGTGTGTACTTATGTGCAGTGTCTAAATGGGTTCCTGTATGTCAAGAGTGTGTGTGTGTTTTGTGTGTGAGCGACAGAGAAAAAGAAGCAGAGAGGGAAAGTGACAGAGGAAGTTATTAATTATTTTAGCTCCTATTAGGAGGAACATGTCAAGTCGATACCCCTGGAGACGTGTCATAAACGGCTCTTATTGTTTTCTAGCTGACATACGCCGCTCTCTTCCTCCTCCCTGTCACATGTACCTTTCCTTTCTTCCTTCACTCCCTCCGTCCCCCCTCTCGTTCACTCCGGCTGTAACATGCACATCTCTCCTCTTACCTCCCTCATTTTCTCAGTGTTTCTCTGCGTCTTTTGCTGTGCTCCTTTACATCTCCAATATAACCTGTCTTGTTCTAATTACTTATAATTTTTTCCTTCTAGTTATCATATCACCGTCCTACCTTGAGATCTTCATTGGAGCTAGCTATCCTGCCCCTCCCTCCATTTCTATTCCATATTCACTTAATCTCGGTTGAATTTCCTCCGGTTCACCCACACAGACGCAGCTCACTCATTTCTGTTGAACTGTCATACTGTCTGTGTGTGTCTGTGTGTGTGTCTGTGTCTGCTGTTGAGAGATCATCTGGAAACTCACAGCCTGCATCGGCTCAGAAGCCACTGTGGCTTTTATCCCTGGCTTAGTCGCAATGATTATGACCCGCCCACAGCCACTAAAGCAGCCAATGAAAAGATGGCAGGCCACTTCCTGATTTCAAACACCATGCGGTTTAAAGAGGCATTGGACATTTACACAGAGGGAGAGAGCGAGGGAAAATAGCTAAACGGAGACAGAGAGATGGAGACAAAGAAAGAGGAATTCCCACTTAGTATGAAAAGCTTTCACTTAATATAAAGCAGAAAAATTAATTCTGATGATACTATGATTGGGTCAACATGGGTTAAACAATTGTGGCTCTGCAGCCCTGATCATGACTGAGGTATGAATCTGAAAAAGGGAACACAGCTTTCTACAGGAAACCATAACTATTCTATAGCCTGCAACTATCCACTATAACCCATTTAATGATAACACATTAACAACAATGTCTGGCAGCTTATTCTTAAACCACTAATTAATCATAAAATCAATGATTATTTTACCGTCATAAGTTGACTGAATGATCCAAATAGTAATATGGTGGACTCTAAAACATTTTATATATGTTTGGTCTGCCAGGGTAACCATAATTTTAAAGAATATAATGAATTATAACCAACATTTCCAGGCTGACTCCAGATCAGCATGTACACATTAAAGCCTAACCGATGATAATATCGGCTGATACGAGCATTTCACATTAGAGTTTATGATTGTTGATACCTATATTGAAACTTATTCTATACAATAAAGAATGCAGAAAGGATGTGCATTTATATTTTAATTTTAATTCTAGTTTTATATGGTTCTATTTGTGTTTTCTTTTATATTTATATTTAGTTAGTTTCTTTTACATTTAAATACCCTGTACATTCACCCTGGCCCAAGCACTCATTCTTTATCGCTAGTTGTTATACATGGGATTTGAAATTACCGGTTACTTTAGCTCAACAGGTAGCAATGGCTTTTCTCTTCCTCTCATGTTTGGATTGATCTAGATCAACATATGAACATCTTTCAATAGCAGTGTTGTGGAGTAACAGAACACATGTAATGAGTTATGTCAAAACAATACAAAATATGAGTAACTGTATTTAGCCGCCTCTGCCAAGGAGGTTATGTCTTCACCCGTGTCTATTTTTTCGTGGTTGATTTGTTGTGTTTGTAAGCACGACTACACAAAAACAACTGCACAGATAATGACATAACTTGGTGAAAGGATGCTGTATGGGTGAGGGAAGAAACCATCAAATTTATTTGATAATTTTCTCTAACTTTGCGAAATAGGACATATTTCATCAACATTTCCACCATTTTCCAGGGAATAATTCATAGATCTTGATGAAAAAGAATTAGGAAAGTGATATTTATGATTCAAATGGTGAAATTTGGTGCAGCTTGAGACTGTTTGGTCTGGGTGAAGATATGTGTTGTAAGGAGTGTCATTCTGAAAAAGTCTGCAAACTTTTGGTGTGTGAGCTAGCTTCCTCACTCTGTGCCCCAGTGCAGATGTAATTCATAATATTGATATACTTTTTACCCATTTGACACCATTTGACACTGTGGCTTTTTGCTTTCTCTGTGGGCAGAGAAAGCAAAAAGTGTTTAAATTCACCCAGATTTATTTTCATCTTGTTTACTGGTTTTCACACTAAACACAAAGCTGTGGAAGTCACTAAACATCACTCCTGGGTTCAGTGCTGTGTGAATGAAGCATAACACACTCATTCACAGTGTTATTAATATGCAATAGTAATGTAATCTAACAGAATACCTTAAAGTTACACTATTGTATTGTAGTCTGTATCTGTAGTGTAATATATTTTAAACATGACACTCCCAACAAAAAGATTTTGATGTTTTTGCAACTTTAGCATAAGAGGATTGTTTTGTTTTTTGTAACTTCAGTACTATCTGCAGCCTTACAAGGAAAACATATTTTCCTCCAGAGAAAATGTGGAGTATCTGCGGAGTTAAGTGCATGTCTGAAAGTATGTAGTAAGTATTGTGAGTCACAATGTTAGTGAATTTGTTGTCAATCCCCAATCTCTAGTGTAAACATTAAGATACAAGTTTAGCACCTAGCAAACAAATTAACTACTCTCTAATAAACAGTTTGCAGGACCCAAGTCAAGGCAGGGAGATATTTGACCTTGAAATCTGTTAGGAGTTACCAGTCTAATACACAAACGAGACACTAATTATCTGTGTGCACACTCGCACGCACTCATCATCTGTATATGTGCACGCACACACGCACACGCACACACACACACACACACACAGAGACGCATGGAAACAGGAATCAAAACCATGCACATGTGATGTCTATGAACACACATGTACACACACATTACACACAGCTTTCTATTGTCCCTCAGACAAAGATGGGAGCGCATCCCTCTGCAAGTGCCCCTGGGGGAGACCTGATTCTGCACCCACCCCTTAACTCCAACATGCACGTGCACACAAACAGAGAGAGAGAGAGAGAGAGAGAGAGAGAGAGAGAGAGAGAGAGAGAGAGAGAGAGATATTAACCCACCCCCATACTTGATGGCCTGTTCTGAAGAGTAACAAACAGGCTAGCAGACAGGAGTGGGGGTGGGGCAAAAGGGTCTCTCTATGGTAACAAGGGCATTATAAGCCAATTAGGAGTGCTGCCTGAGTGACTGACAGACAGGGTGGAGAGCACAACACGACTTGCTGTCTGATGTGTAGAAGGTGTGTGTGTGTGTGTGTGTGTGTGTGTGTGTGTGTGTGTGTGTGTGTGTGTCTTTGTATCAAATTGCATTCCCCTCTTTTTTTTGGGCTAAACGGCTCTAAACAGCCTGACACACATGCGCACACACACATGCACATAGGGCAAACATCCACACGATCCCCTCCCTTGAGGTCAACCTCCTACACGCGAAGGCATTCAAAAGATCTCTTTGTCTCGTCTCTGTATCGTGCCAGAGAAATTGAGGAGAAAGACGACAGAGAGGGAGAAGGAGAGCGAGGAAGAAAAAAAGAGAGAGCAGAGAGAAGAAAAAGAGCAGCGAAAGGGAAAGGATTTGCAGGAAAGCAAGGAGGAAAGAGGGAAACCTGGGGAGGGGGGCAGAGAGAAAACATGGAACAGGAGACAGGGGAACGGAAGGAGGAGTGTGGAGGAAGACGAGGGGAGAGTGGGAGCAGAGATGGAGGCTGGGAGAGAGCAAGAGACAGCCGGGCTCCACTGCTGCTCTGAACTCGTTTGATCCAGTTCGTCTCGCCAGGCGTTCCTCGAGATACATTCCTGTGGCTGGCTGGGCGCAGAGTGCGCGCGAGAGAGACAGAGAGATAGTGAGAGAGAAAAGCTGGTAGGTAATTTGCGAGAAGAGTAAAAGAAATTAAAAGACAAGGAAAGAAAGGGAGCAAGATGAAAGGAGAGACACAGAGAGAGGAAATTTATTCAAGAGAGAACAGCTGCAACAAAAGTTCCCAAAGGGCTATAATGTTACCTGCTACTAAAGTCCAACCCCCAAACACACACACCCTCTTTCTCCTTTTTTTGTCTTCTCACTGCTGGAAACCTGAGTCCTACAGTAAGAGAGGCAAGACATAAGGAGAGGAGAGGAGACGAGAGGGAAAGGAGGAGAGGAGACAAGATGAGACGAGAGGGAGGAGAGGAAGAGGAGACAAGATGAGACGAGAGTGGAGGAGAGGAAGAGAGGAGAGGCACACATAGGCATTATTTTATATGTGACTGTCTCTGACAGTCACATATAAAATAATTGAAAAAAGTCTACAGTATAAGCAACAAGCGGCCGAGAGCAGATGTGAGTGTGTATGTGTGAGAGAAAAGCATACTTCAGTGCTGCACATACTCATGGCCTGCAGATTGAAGAGTGAAAAAAGGGACTGAATGAGAAGGAATGGAAAACCGGGAAGGAAAGATTTATGTTTTTCTGTTAAGTCGGCCAATTAGAAGTAGTAGAAATGGAAGTTTTCATCTGTTTAAATTCCATGTATCAAACTATGGAAAGATTTTCTAGTGTAGAATCATATATGACATTAAATACATGTAAGCTCTGTAATAGCTGTATTACTGAAAATGAATTGTATTCGCTGATCACGAGGCCATTCATCACAGACAGGATGCTTCCCACCGAAAGGAGGGTGCCACAGTTTCAGTGTTTCTACCTCGACAGGAAATATTAAACTCAAAGGGCTGAAGACATGCTACATTGGATGTTCCTAAGGGCTCAAAAAACATGTGTAACCAATAAATGTACTCACTGTTTTGTATTTTAAAAATTCCATTGTGTTTTTTTACTGTGTTGGTCGGTTGAAGAGACTCTGGTCCACGTTTGTGCTACACGGACGTTGACGTGGTTTGTAATTCGACTGGTGCAGTCGCCATTAGCTCTGTTGTGTCACTGGGGTTTATCACTGATCCAGGCTCCTTAGCAGATGGTGGCAGCAATGCACCATTTTGTAGTTTTCCCACATGTGTAGGTGTTTCTTCCCCCCCGATGTTTAACTTCATACACACATGTGAGTCACTCTTTCATGCGAGGACTCTGATCAGATTTTACACATGTAATGTCACAGCTCCCTCCCTGAACATGCATCTCCTCCTGGAGTCCTCCCTCTTCCCACTCATCTCTACACTCACCATCCCTCTTTTTTTTTCCTCTCTCCTCTCCCACCCGCTCCCTCTCTTGCTCACAACTGGTGACAGGTCACAGAATGGCCATCAATTGTATGTGTGTGTGTAAGGATGGTCAAATTGAGGGGATAAAGAAGATACGAGAGAGATGGGTCAATTACTGCAGGAAATGGAGAGCGAGTGTGTGTGTACATGCCGAGAGGTGGGGGAGGATCTGGTCTGTCATTACTTCCTTCCTTCAGGGTCCCTTATAACACATCTATAAAATGCCTGAGCTGCTCCATGCCCCCCCCTTGTTACCCCTGTGTCTTTCTTCCACACCCATTCACTCTCTGTCCTACCCCCGAGCTACCTTTTTTGACCACGCCAGCCATGCAAACACACACATACACGTACAAGCACCCCCACCCGGCAAAGGTGCCACATATAGAGATAATAGCCTCATACACAAACTGTCCCCAGAATTGCATAGGGATGGGGGGAGGAAGACGACTCCAATTAAACAAGTTCAGAGGTCTGGTAGCCATGGGGACACATACAGTATTCATACCTGTCAATATGCATGTATACGTACTATAACAGTATTTGAGTGAACATGCAAATGACAAGTGTGTTCAAAGATGCAAAATATCAAGTTAGCATGATAGCACAAAGTTTTGAAGGGTGAGAGGTGGGGCAGACCGGTGCAGCAGGCGTTCTGACGTTTATGTTCACTTTCTTTTTCGCCAGAGAAAGTGCAGAGAATCTCTGGAGTTCACTGCATGTTTGAAAGCAGCTCATGATGCATGTTTGTGATGACTGCAGGGGGCAGTAACTTTTCTAGTGACGCACCAATAATAATAAAAGAATAAAACAGCAAGCAGATTCATGTCTTTAAATAATGAATTTAGAAATGTTTAATCAGGTAGGAAATGTGATGTAATATCTCCCAAACTTTAACAACACTTAAATTAAAATTCCTTTTCTCTAAGATATTAGAACACCAACACAACATTCTTGTATATGTTTTGACTGATGTAATCATTTGGTCAAAAATGAAGTTTTATTTATTTTAATGTGGTGCTTGGTGCAACAGTAGTAGTAGTAGTAGTAAGTAGTGCTTGTGTGAGTAGGCGATGAAAGTAGTTTTTATTAAGTTAATTTCAGTCTAACGTACAGGCAGTATTACTGCTGGGGAGCCGACACGATCTCTTACTGTGATTTATTACACTCTGTGGCTCTTTTCAGACATGAACTCTCGAAAATATCCATAAAAATGGATCCAGGCATTTTCCAGAGATTGTCTAACCCTAACCCTACGGTTCCCCTAACCCTAACCCTATATATATATATATATTTGCCTATCTGATCTATCCCTTCAGCAGTACCACTGACTCAGTTGATTAAATGGACCATTTTTGAGAGTAACAGCTAACAAGGTGCCATAAATCACAACAAGTCATTCATAAGCATACAAATGATAGCACCTTTATCCATAGCAAGTACTTTCTAAGTTATTGATTATCCATCATTCAATTGTTGAACAGTAATATAATAATAAATGTGTCGGGAAGTCATTGATGCAATGGTATGCAAATGCAGGATTCTACTAAACAGCTACTTCAATTAGGGTATAATCATGTAACAATCAATTATTTAGTTAGCAACCATTGGACCTCCATTTGGAAGTTGTAAACAAACATTTTAACACTTAATAAACAATCAAACGATCAATATAATTTGAAATGTAATCAGAAGGTAGCAACTGAAGTTATTAAGGAGTAGCCTACAAACCAAACTCTAACCAACCAATCTATTGAGAAGAAGAATGTGTGTTTTAGAGGACAAATACACATTCACAGTCGTGTCGGAACATTTATTAAAACTACAATTCTCACCAAACAGCCCCCACTTAGTTACACACTAAGACTTAGAGAAATTGTGGGCTACGACAAACTCCAGTGGTGTATGGGATAAGAACCTGTTGTTTCGTGGCTTTGCAGCACAACGTTGTTCATGACAATAAGGCACAAAACATGTGTGCGTTTACTTAGGTAAACCATCTCGTGGTATTATAAAGTAATGTTGTACATTTATAGTTAAACATAGGGTGAAAGTATCAAACTTACATCAACCGGGATGGCTGCTGAAGTTACTCGGGTTAAATAGTTGACTAGAACACCTAGTAGATTTTATTTAGCCTTGGATACTAAAACTTTGGAATTTTAGAAATTTATGATAAACATTGATGGAGAGCTGGCAACGGACACCTTGTGCTTTTTGTTCTTTGGGTCTGGCTTCTTGCTGGATCATCAATTTTCTAAACCTCAATGTTCAGATCTCAACAAGCCTGGACAAACTACTGAGTAGAAACCAATCACAGGCTGCACGCAATGATTTTGATGACAAACTTATACTAAATTATTTAGATTTTTGATCAAACCTATCAAATACAAATTAGAAATTAATATTTTGTACTTCAAATATGAATTTTAAATGCATGTATAATAAATACTGCTCATCCCTGGTTGGGGTCTTCTACACGTATGACACGTCTTTTTCACCCTGAGACATCTTCTTTTTTCTCCCAGCTTTGCGTTCGTTGCATGTTAGAAACTTCATTGACATTCCCGCTTGCTTGCAGGAAATTTTCCTGCTGCATTCTTACATGGGTTTACACCTTTTTCCACAGCAACTGACTCCGACGTTTGCATTCTTGCATATATCCCATAAAGAGTCTGGACTTCAGTGCATGTCTGAAAGACAGCTTCTGTGACTCATACATACATTTCCCCAGCTGCTTTCAGACATGACCTGCGGGTAAAATCCGGAGAGTAGGCTCCGGAGTTTCCAGAGAGTCTGCCTTTCACACATGCGCAACACAGCAGGAGATTTTTCTCCACAGACGTGAGAGGTGGAGCAGGAAGTGATTATTAACTCCGCTGCAGAGATCACATGATTTTCTTGACAACACACAGACACCGGTGTCGGCCATTCAGCAGAAACTCTCTTGACATCTTTGTCGGTGTCTTCTACTTGTATGACACCACTTTTTCTGATATTTATTTTCTTTTAGTTTTTTGTATTTCTACGTCTGTTGCGTGTTAGAAGCGTCATCGACCTGCAGAGTTCATGTCTGAAAGCAGCTCATGTGTTGTGATCTGAATCAGCAGCTAATGTATGGAGCCCTGTGGTTACAGGACTACCTGTGGCTGTTAGTTTTGACAGTCTAGTTATTTGCCATCATTATTACTGAACCCTCAACAGTGATTGCTGAAATAACGTAACAAGAGGTGTTGAGTGGAAATGTCTAATATTACACTGGCTAAGAGTTTGTAACCATATTGAAATAAAAGAAAAGAAAACTGCCTTATGGCAGCGCTTCTTTCCTCTGGCGTTATGTTCTTCAGTCAGACTTACACCATAGGCAACCCTCAACATAAATGTCAATCCAACACTACCATGGGAAACGCCCACTTTGGGACTAGAAGCATAGACCTAATTTGTATTCTAATATGTCTAAAAACTGTATCTGTATCAACATTATATTAAATTTTTTAAACGTGAAGAATTTCATGAATTTAAGATTCTGCTATTATGTCACAAAAAAAGCATTTTGGTGATAAACTAAAATGTAAACTAAAATAATAGCAATGACACAAGGTAACATGTAGCACTGGCTGCTTGGCAGTCAGCTTCGAATGAGGCTGGTTAGTTTGTCTCTGACATGGCTCTACCTCATTTTTGGGTAACCAACCTTTATTCTGCTGGCCCCAGTTTCTGGTCAACTAACTCAGATGCAGATGGTGACACAGGGGTTTCTAGCTCCTTGTGTTTCCTGAAAACCATCAGTCGTGGCTGGTGGTCGCAAACCAAAGTTTGTTGCCTACTGAAGACCAGATGAGCGAGATGAGAAGCCCACTATTGCATAACACCAGTCAGAGGTACGCTCTCTCTCTCTCTCTGTGTGTGTGTGTGTGTGTGTGTGTGTGTGTGTGTGTGTGTGTGTGTGTGTGTGTGTGTGTGTGTGTGTGTGTGTGTGTGTGTGTCTCTGGATGGTTAGTGTGTGCACCCAAACAAATCACTCAAGCTGTGTAAAAAATCTGACTTTAGTGTGTGTGTGTACTTGCACACGTACTGTGCATGGAATTGAACACTATATTTTAGTGTGCAATTACACAACATCACAGTGTGTGTGTGTGCGTGTGCGTGCGTGCATGTGCGAGCAAGTGTGTCTGTGGACCAGTGTCTTTAGTAGACTTGTGGTAATCCTCTTAGCGTATGCTGCTTGAAGCTCAGAGCGCATTATGTAACCCCTCTAATCCAGCACCACATCAAGACAGACAGCAAAAGACCACAACCCGTGCTCCATCACACACACTCACACACACACACGCGCACGCGCACGCACACGCTCCTAAGGTCCCAAAGACACACAATGTCACTGTGCTAACCAACAGACTTTCCCTCTAAATACCAAGCACAAAACCATAAAGAAATTGATGATCAACACTTGTTTGAGTTTTTCCTGTTTATGTCCACAGTGAGATGACAGAGAAACTGAAACGACAGTTTCTCTCTGTGTGTCCCTGCTGCCCTCTTCACATTCAGAGCATCTCCTTGATAACCTGAACATCCGACCAAAAAAGAAAAAAATATCTCTCACTCTCTGCTCCCGCTCTCCATTCTGTTGCCAGGGCAACAGCGGCCATCTTGCCGTGCCCCTTCGGTCTCGGGTACACATCACAGGCCGGTCATAAATGTGGAATGACAGTCAGAGAGGGGAAGCAGAGAGAAAGAGAGAGAGAGCCAGAGGAAGAGGAGGGAGGGTAACAGAAAGATTGAGGAGGACACTGACCAAGACTCACAAATTGTCTCTGGTTAAATAACACAATAGAAAGCAGAACTGGCCTTCTCTACCTTGTTCTTTATCTATGACCTTTCTGATATGCTTATACAATACTAATCACACTAATATACTCTGATATGGGCATGGTATATCTATCTAACCTGTCAAGCAATATGTCTTCAGCAACTTCATTTGAGAAACAAATGCTTTTTTATCGAAAACCTCCTCACAAAGAAGCTTAGAATATATTAATTGTTAATAAACAAAACAACCTTGCTTCCAAAAATACAAATCAAATATAGCAATTACAAACAATCTGATCAAAATTAAGATAATAAATATAATCACCTAGCCATACATCTGACTGCCAGAATCTAGATGGATTTATCACGAATTACCCAAAACATGATCATCTAAGGCCTAAAATGTCAATGAAAAAAGACTAATTGACTGCTTATTAAAACTACAAGCTACAGATTCATTATGTAATCATTATAAAGCCACACAAGGTGTGTGTTTTTTTTGTTTCTACACTGCATTTCTGTTTTCTACAAGCGTAGAAAGAAGTTTGTGCTGCAGTTCGTCCTCTTGAGGCAACTTTGGTGCAGTTCAATACCCACTGATTTTGCATTCTGAGGGGAAAAAAGCTAGACTTCAGGTGAAAAGGCTGAGAGTTTCTTCTATGCAAACTGAGAAAGAGATCAGTATACTCCACAAGTAGTGGACAGAAGTACAATAAAGACAAGCGTCACGCAGCAGGTAGGTCTGACCCGAATGCTTCAAAGCTTCAAACCTCTGAACGTTGCCATGGTCACAACCAAATCATTATTTTTATAAATATCATTATTACTACTCAAACCGATCAGCCACAACAATAATACAGGTGTTGATGATGTGGCTGATCAGATTGTGTCTGTGGCCTGTTTTGAAAGATTTAAAACTGAGCCATCACTGATTGTGATGTGATTTAAACCTTATTTTGTTCCATGGCTTCATGATCTGACTACGTCAAACATCTCAAAAGCCTATGAAATAAGAAATATTAATCCAACATTATTCATTATGCATCAACATTAATTATTATTTATTCTCAGACAAGGAAATTAGATCTCAGTAAAAGTTTTGTGCGTCACAGCTCTCATCTAGCGTTAGCAGCACTAACACATGGGACAGTGACATATGACCATGTGACAAGTTACAACGCAAGAAAGATGTGGAAAAAGTTAATCTCCTGGAATAACTTTCAAACTTGTGAGGATGAAAACCAAAAAAACTCTACAAGTTTGGCAAATCACTTGAAAACTACAAAACTGCTTTCAGACATCCACTGAACTTTGGATGATAATCATCTGAAATTAACTGCAGGGGCTTTATTTGAGGCTCCCGACTTTCTCAAGAGTTTTACCTGTCAGCCCCCCTGGTAAAAACTCCAGATAATGTCCAAATGAGCCCATGTGAGAAAAGTGGTCCTCTGGAATTCCCTGTTAGCTAATTGCCATGTTGGGGATGATTCTAACAAAACATATAAAGACTAAATAAAGATAAGAAATGAATAAAACACAAAAATGTCAGGATGAAAAAGGGCCGTACATGTAAAAGACGGCCAATGACATCAACTTGTAAAGAGAAGGAGATTGGAGAGCTTTTGGTGATGCGGGCTGATGCTGGTGTCGTTGTGCTGTAAACAAAAACATGTGATGTTGGCAGCAGAATTTACATGCTAGGTCCAACCTCTGCCTGCTGCGACACCCCTCACCTGAACGCTCTGGAGATTTCTGTGTTGTTGTGAACGCACGTGAGCGGAGAACCTCCTGCTGCGTTCTTCATGTGTCAAAGGCAACCTCCAGAGAAAGTCCAAACCCAATTGTGCGGACTTTATGTCTGAAAACGGCCGGCTAAGTAACAGCTTAGCCGGCCTGTTACAAAACACTATGTGCTCATCCTGTGACACTGAAGGCTTTAGTAATGATCAGTGCTGTGAAGGTATTTACAATCACCAATTATACGATGAACAATGGCTGCTGGAAAATTTGCTAATCACTGGACACCCAGCCCCAGTGAGCCTATAGGCACTGACACAATGACCTCAACACACAAATACATATGCACACATTTATAATTGAATTTCTTTTTTTGTTTCCATTACAAACCGGGCAACGTGGATAAAGGCAACGACCTAGTGACTTTATCTGTTAATAGTGCTATAACTAGGGCCCCAATACAAACACACTATGTATTTATCTTAACACTTTTTGTTATAAGACACCAGCACGATCACTTGAAAAACCTAAAATCTTATGCCACCTGCCAGTTGCAGACTGTGTGTGGACAAAAGCCTCACATTCAGTACAACTGCACAGTGTTGAAGCCACATTCGAGGCTGGGGCAACCTCACACGACCTGGAGCTCAGGAGGACGTGACAAAGTGGTTTCTCTCTGCCAGTGAGGAAAGTGAGACAAAATCCTCTTGGTGGATGCACAGACAGAGGCAACAGGAAACATAAAAAACATCAAGAAAGCATGTATGAAATTTAAGTGGGATGAAAGAGAAGAACATAACGCAGAATGTTAGCCACAAAAAACTGAGAAGGAAGATGAGAAAAATGATAAGAAAACAAGGTAGAGCAAAACAAAATGGAACCAAAAAAGAGATATGAAGACTCATAGGAAAAAATAGACACGGCAGGCCCAGTGAGAGGTAGAGAGAATAATGAGTGTTACACTCTGGTCCTTCACAGGGTTGGGTTGGGTGTTGGGTTACTGTACATGGACAAATACAAATGATGAGTCACTTTCTAAAACACACAGGAACCAGCACACACACACACAACTTTAAATATAGACTCATTATACTCAAATTCACTGGAAGTCCACCACTCTCTGTGACTTTACAGCCTTTCTCAGTCCTGACAACACATATAGCTTCAGACCTCAACACACGAGCTACATCCATATATGTTTGAAAACAGTGTTTCCATACTAACGCCCCTGAAAACAAAAAGGCTTGCGACTGAAAAGACCCAATCAGCAAGTGATTGTAAATGTCTACGTTATCATATCCAAATGTCTCCATTTCTGCCTGACCAGACTAAAATGCTGCCTCAGAGTTTTCAAACTAAAATGGGGCAAGCAGAGTTTTCAGACTTCTCAGTCTAAAACTACGGAGTAGTGGGAACAGCAGGCATATCCGTAGCAGAGTCAGCGTAGTAATGTGGATGTAGCAATAGACATGTATTAATGCATGACTATTCACCAGCTGCAAGATATCTGTGACCTTCCTCCCAAACCTCAGAGAGCAAAGAGTTTTTTTTCTTTAAAGAAAACTGAGATACAGTTTATTTTTTCACTTTTTTTCCACCGCCTTCATGTGCACATCCATGCCTGCTCTTTTTTTAACATTTACTCCGAATTTTTGTCATCCTAAAGAGCACTAATTACAGGCTAAAACATGCGGGCACGTATGTGTGTGAGTATACACACTCACTCCCACCCTCCCCACTCACTCAGCAAGTGAACATAATTAGAGACTTGAGGGGAGCCATGAATGAGTGGAGAGAAGTGAGGGGTTGGAGGAGAGGAGATTAGAAGACATGAAAAAGTTTATCTTAAGAGTTGAAGATCAGGAGGAAAACTTCACGCTGAGTTCCCTTCAGACCAACGTTTCCTCGCTAGATTCAAAGCTTTCATTTGACATTAGCAAGCATTCTCCACCTAATGGCTGCCACTGCTTTTCATTTTTCTCTCTATGACGTGACTTGTAGGGATAAGACTCTTGCTGAGACAATTAATCCATCACAATACATATTTAATTGTGTTTGTTATCAGAGATATGTTATCAAGCAGTGAGTGTTTAAGAATCCATCCTCGTACAGCAACCTTTTGTTGCAAGTAATTACTACACACTAACATTATCTGTTTTGTTTTTCCTTCTTGTTTATGACACGGCAGCAGAAATTCAACTTTAAGTTACGTTTTTTTGTTTTATTTCACTCATTAGTTTGTCAACGAGAGCTGTGCAGAGGAACATATGGAGGTTAAAGAAATTCTCACACAAACAAATCTCTGCTAACGCGTAATGAAGATAAGTGTTGAGAAAGAAGAGGAAAGCTGCTTTAACTGTCAACAGACTCTGAGAGCAGGTCTGTGAAGTCTGTTCAGAAAACTGGTAATTTTAAAACACCACATCATTCAATTATGCAATATACACTCAGTGGCCAGTATATTAGAAACAGCTAGTAAAAAAGTAATGCAGACAAAATCCATAGTATCTCTGTGAGGTTTAGAATTAGAGAGGACTATGGTTCTATTAGATGTGTGTGGTGCTGTTGAATTGAATTGTGTTCCATTGAGAGGCGATTTTGTCCAACCTCCTTCTCTCAGGATCAAAAGATTTGCCATCTCTCGAACCATATATCCATCCATCTACCTACCTATTGACCTACCTACCAACCCATTCATCTATTTACCTTCTACCCATCTACCTACTCATTATTCTATCTACCTACCCATCTATCGTCCTACACACTACCTACCTAGCCACCGTACCATGAGGTAAGTAATGTCAAACTGTTAACACTGATCTAAAGTGAAACTGGTGACGTCTCTGAGGTGTTTTCTTAAACGACTTATCATTTACTTACTTCTTAGCAGCATTAAAATAAGTAAAACCATTAGTTTTTCCAAACTCATTTTTCAGAGTCTTGACTCCAACACTTTAATATGAAACTGCAAATGATTTTTTTAGCTTTAAAACTGTATTGCTCTGTGTACAACTCTAAATCATCAAACTCATCATCAATACCTCTCTTGACCCCCCTTCACTCTGTTTGCCTCTCTCTATTTTTAGCTCTCTCTTTCGTAGATTATGGGCCTATTTATAGACCACCCCATGTTGTCCAATAAGAGGGTTCTCTGCTGGAGAATGGCGGCGTCACAACGATTCACACACCTCCCACTTGGCACTGAGCCCAACCTCCCTCCCCTCTCTCTCTCCCCCATTGAGTTCATCCCACCCTCTCCCTCTACTCTCTTTTTGCTTTCTCCTCCCATCCCATCCCTGTGTTCTCCTCCTCCTTTCTGCCCCCATTCCCCTCCCTCTTCCCCCTCTATGCACACAGGGTGGCTACCCACAGCTTCAGTGGAAACTTTACACACAGGAAAGAGCCTCACGTCAGCCCCCTGCTGCCTGTGTGTGTTTAAAAACAGCATCCTACTAAAAAAACACAGTAAAGACAAAATATTCTACACCAAGCTACGTAGGCAATAGGCATATTTAAATATAATGGCCTCAAAGGCTGGGAAATATGCCAACAGAGAAACATAGGATTTATTTCCTCTCCTTCTTCTTGACTTTTCCCCACATTAAAAAAGAGGACATTACATAATTCTCCAAACACTTCCTCTCCAAGCCGAGAGCACCCTGACGTTTTATCAGACACACACACGCGCACACACACACACACTTGACATATCCAAGCAGACAGGCAGCCTGTTCGGGCTGTCTGCATCACAGTCGCTATGACAACGGCGGGAGAACAATCCACAAAAAAACAGGCACTCTGGAGGATGAGGGGAGGGGGCAGAGGAAGAGAGGGACATGCAGACGGACAAAGGGAGAGAGAGAGAGAGAGAGAGAGAGAGAGAGAGAGAGAGAGAGAGAGAGAGAGAGAGAGAGAATGGTAAGCTCATGTGTACGTGCAGCTCGACCAACTCAAAATGCGTGCCATTTCTTTAGCTGATTCTCAACTCTGTTTCCATTACCTGCCCTCTTCAGGAAAGAAAAAGTCTCACAAACAGGACCATTGCATTTCACATCTTTGTGACTTCTCTATGACTTTGCCTTAGCTGGAGTCATAGATATGAGCATGTGTCAGAAAAATCAATAAATCAAAAAAATCTAAATGCTGCCAGTGCCTCTGCCTTAAGGTCCTACTGATCCTACACTATCAAACAAACTACAGGCTGCAGGATTAGGTCAGACTTTATACTATTTTTCTACAGCACAAACCTGGATCACTTGCTCAAGGCAATCGAGTCTGACAATCAGTGCAGATTATGTTGCAGAATGAAAGGGCTCAGACCAGAGAGTGTGGCTGTCACAACCACCTGGGTCCGCAGCAGTCGCAGTCCACTGAGACACGTTTTGAGATGTGCATGTTGTCACTGGGTATATTTTGGCTTTGAGGTTTAACAGCTAAAACTCATTTACCTATGTCACAGTGTCAGACATGTATCTATATGCAGGGACCGTAAAGATATTTTTTTCTTCCAGCATCTTTTTCTTTTTCGGTGCTTGCCTGGCAAAGCCACTTCTACTGCAGTCCCATATTGCCATTATCAAAGATGATGAGCATAGGCGTGAATGTAAGTGTAAATGGTGGTTTCTCTCTCATTGTTGGCCCCACAATACGCAGGCGAACTGATTTTTATAGTCATGAAAACAAGACAAAGATTCTATAGCAATGCAAGATGCAACACTAGCGTCCTAATGTTCAAAAGAAACGTTTACTATGTTCACTGTCTTTGTTTAATCAGATAATTGTAATATTTCATTACTTGTACAAAACCATTATTCACTTCCTCTTCATCAACTGTTAGTAAACAAAGGTGTATAAAGGATATTTCTGAACATTGCTTTACATCTATGACTACAACGCTGGAAACCACCACTGTTCAGTCTGAGACAGTCCTGTCATCTAAGCTACAGGGTCAATTTCCTGAGCCTGATTCCAGCACGACTGAAGTTGTTTAAAGTAGGAGAATACATAATTTTCTGTCTGTATCTGTCTGCTTTACTGAAAGGAGCTTACGTTTGCAAAGACCACACTGTTGTTCTTTTTTTCATGCCCATTTGCTCAGCACACTGGTGTAATGAACTGGAAAGGCAATGGTGTGAAAAATACACTGTTAATGTTCCAAAAATATAAGTATGAGCATAACAAAGATTAGGACTTTTCCGTCTCTCCAGGGACCGCCGCTGGCTGTTAGGATCCCCAAGGGGCTCTCTTTGTGCAGCAGTCATTAAGTATCCATTAAAAATCTCAATGGCTCCTTAAACTGTCAACAAGATGAAATAAAAGAAGAATCCCAGACTTTCCGTTTCCATGAAAAGGGACAAGTGACAAGCTTTAAAGGAAGCATAATCAGTCCCTCTGCATGCAATGGAAGTGCCGAATTTAAAATCAGTTCAACTTTGCCCAGACAAAGGTCTTTCAGAACATTAACACTGAAGAGTTTCAGCTGAGCTTCATGCCACTGACTCCACAAAGCTTGCTTGGCAAAAAGTCATACCCAGTCTGACCCAAATCTGCTCAAAATCTTCAGGGAAATTAGGTTTTTCTTGGTTTTTTTCCTCTCTGCTTCGCACTCATCCTATGACTTCCAGTGTATTGCGTGATAAACTGAAGAACAGTTTGTGACAGCAGAGACAGGGTAAACATCTGCCGATCTTGTCTCCTCAGTAAAGTCCACCGTCTCTGCTGGAGGAGGCTGAAAGGCAGAGAGAGACAGCAAAGGAGGCAGGGGTGGGGAAGATACTGGGATATGCCAAGGTTGACAGGTAGAGAGACTGAGCTGAGGAGGGAGGGAGAAAAAGTGAGCCTGAAAGGTAAAAAACAGGAAAAGAAGAGGCGCTCAGTGTTGAGAAGGATGTACTAGAAGTGGTGTAAAGTAAGGGCAACAGAGACTGTAGATAACAGAGACATGCAAATATGTGTAAACAATTTTAATGGCTGTAAACTCAAAAAAACTTTTAAAAGGACACTACTACTGGTTCATAAGTTCTATTCAACTTAGTATTGAGTGTTGTAAAAGTACACAATAACATCTTAAATATCTCCACTGCCGTCCAGCATGGTCACTGCTTCAAGCAGGAATGTAGTGAGGCAACAGTCAATGCTGCCTGTTTACATTCTGCACGTTCCCCTGACAACTTTCTACTGAATATGATCCCTGAAAGGCATAGTTCAACACTCATATTTGCTTTTTTCCCAGAGTTAGATCAGAAGATTGATTCTAAATCCATGGCTGTCCTTTGAATAATAGCTAAATCCAGCAGCCAGTTCACTAGCTTAGCATAAAGACTGGAAACAAGGGGAAACAGTTAGCCTTGCTCTGTCGATGAGACTGAGTCTGTTACTTGAGGTTTTGCAGAGCCTGGCTGGCAGCTTCCAGTTCTTGACATTATCCAGATGGGCTATATGTGAAAAAGAAAAAATTATTTAACTTTCTTGCTTTCTCTGACTGTTTTGGAACACGGTCGATAATTTTACTGCTTCTATTAATTTGAGACATTGTATTTCCATTGCCTGTCTAAACATTATGAGACACAGACAAGCAAACAAAAGGGTGCTTTATTTTCCAAGTAGCTTTGTGGTCTGCAGTTGGTTTGAGTGTAAAATGAACAGGTCATATTGGCCATAGGTCTTAACTAGAGCTGTTTTTATTACCTCAACCAAGGAGGTTATTTTTTTGTCCACATTTGTTTGTTTGACTATTAGATTACACAAACAATACTGCACAGATTACCTCGACACTTGGTGAAAGGATGTGGTATGAGTCCAGGAAGAGCAATTAAATTTTGGTGCAGATCCAGGATGAATTGTTTCCCACTTTCTTTAATTTTTTTTTATAGCAACTATTATGATTTCTCAGAGAATTCACTGTTGGGCTTTGGTGGAGGTATGCACTCTACTGAGTGCCCATTTAATTTACTATTATTTTGGTGCAAAGGCACAACTTTTATTGTATGTTGTGTTGTACAATGTCTGAAAAGTGGAGAAAATCTCCTTACTTGTAATTAAAAAAAAATTAAGAATAATAAAGATACATAATCCCCGATTGAAGCACAAATGCTGAAGTAAACGGTTTTCGACAACTTTTGATGGACAGGGACATAATACTGGCTTAGGTATTAAAAAAACAATCAATTATTATCCAGCGAGAGAGAGAGAGAGAGAGAGAGAGAGAGAGAGCAGAAAGTGAGTGTGGTTTTGAAAAGAGCAGCTGGCGTGTTTCCTTGGTTGTGATCGTTGTTGCTGCTATTTTAGGAACCATTCAGGAAGTGATCTGCAGAAAGGGTAGTGCTGGAGTATTCACAAAAGTGTAATGACGATGAGATTTCTGTAGGTGGAGAGATCTATGACAGGAGCAAATGATCACCATAGTCGTTAATAAAACACTCCAGAAGAAACGACATCCACTTTATTTAGTTCCAGCTCGTGATGTAGCAGAGGGATAAGGGAACGAGGGACAGAGTTAAGCTGCACTTGCTCTGCGTGAACCCTCCTAGTGTGCTCTGATTGGACACTCAGACCCATCTCCAAGGTTTACGATGAAAACATAATGCCTGAAACAGCTCACAGGATTGGCTGGACCAGTCTCTGATCTCCTCGAAGTAGAGGATGTGGGGATTGCAATGGATATTTCTGCATTGTAATGACTCAGATCTAAGAAATGTGTCAGTGACAAGTAAATCATGGAATAAATGCTGTTTTCAACACCTCATTTGTAAGCTCCCGAAAACATGAGTGGACATTTTGTAAAACCACATTTAAAAGCAGTAGGTCAATGATCACCACAAAATATTTCATTTTGGCCCTGGTGTGTGAGGAAAAATAAATCAGCCGACAGTGACAGCAGAGCCATTATTTCAGCCAGACGTGTTGGCTTCTTGAATTTCCATGGGACAATTGTTGTTTGCTGCACCACCAATGGACCACCTGAGTTCAATCACCTGGTATAAATCAGTTATCAGACAGTAGCGTAGCAACAATGACGCTAACTGTCTGACCATGCCGTTAATATCCTCCCTCACGCTGTCCAGCTCTGCCACACCGAGTCCTCGCTCCATCTTTTCCTCCCTATTGCCCTCTGCAATATTATCAGATAATGTGTTTCTTCCCCCCTCCTGCACTGCAGCCACTGTGGCACAATTACCCCGGCTGCTGCACTAATGGCTATTGATGCAGCTGAGGGCCCCGCACACACACACACACACACATACACACACTTGCACACGCAAACAGTCATAAAAAATTCATGACGCTGGCTCAATAGGAAGGTGTGGGGGGTCTGGCCAGCTCTCGAAAGAACAAATGTCATTTAACAAAGGTGGGAAGAGGCAGATGATACAAGTGTCCACATTATTGGGTAAAGTGATACAGAAAAACACTGACACGTATGAAAACACATAGATTTTTGCAGACTAATTCTGTGAAGAATCGTTAGGCTAAGGTCATACCTACAACTGAGCAGATATCTCTGTTGCAGATCTGTGTACAGTAACAGTCGGTGTCTCCTGTGTGTTGCAGGAGTCTGTGTAGTAGGTAATTCCATCTTAGCGCCGGATTTCTTCCTGCCACTGGCCTACACGGAGAGAGCTTTAGCTAAGCCTGCTAGCTGAGACTGAACCATGGAGACGAGGAGCAAAGAGATGAGGAAGGGATGGAAAGGGAGAGGTCTGAAAGGAAAGAAGGGAGGGCAGATTACAAGGTGGAAAACTGAAAGGTCAAATGGAAGTAGGAATGGAAGGGTGAGGTGGAGGGAGAAGATGAAAAAAAGAAAAGGGTCCCGTCTATGACAAAGTGGAAGCTCCTGCGTGATGAGTAGATGTAGAAATTAAGGGTAAAGGAGGAAGGGTGGAGGACGGACAGACTACAACTTAAAGTCAGAAGATGATTTTTCAGAGGGACCATTTTCAACTGATCCTGACTGACCCTGAGTTTATACCGCCAGTAACAGGAAGGTCAAGGGGTGGTTGTCTGGCACTGACAGGAAGCCGTCAGTGCCAGCATAAAACTAGGCGACAAAAAGTCCCATGCCAAGAGTTTTATTAATTCTTAATTTTAGTTTTTGTGGAAGAATGAGTCAGATCATAACATATTGTATTGTCCCCATTAAAACATAACACAATCATCAATATTACCAGTGCTAAACAATTAACTCAGTAAACATTCTCTAGCTACAATTCACAAGTTGGATTTTGAAGAGATTTTAAAAAAGGGTTAGTTATAGTGCAATAATATATCAGTGACAGAAATAATTTCCCTTTTGATACTTTAGATAAGTTTTCCTGGACTTTTGCAGCAGGAGATTTAATGCAGGACTTGCAGTGGAGTATTTTTTTATTATTGTATTTGTACTTTTCCTGAAGTAAGGATCTGAGTGCTTCTCTCCTCACTGTCTATAACTTTATAATACTATAACTAAATATTTGATACCAAAAGGTGGTAGTAATTGTTGTCAAGCATTATGTGCTTAACTACATATCAGTGGAAAAAGAAGGGATGGAAGTGTTGGAGTCCTAGTACAATTGATGGAGAGCAAGTATAGCTCGAGATAAAAGACCATAATTGGACCTAAGACCAAAAACTCGGTAGAACTAGAAGGTCACTCAAAGAGTGCATTCCTCTGCCAAGGGACAGCCATCGATGGCACATTTAAAAGAAAATTGTGTTGAAGGCACTTAAAAACATATATTTTTGGCAACAACTTTGGCTCCCATCATGTAAAAATTGCCATTTTGGAAGTTTCTTGACATTGCATGGTTGATTTTAGGATTCATTTAAGATTCTCAATATTTATGAAACCCTGCTTGGTTGTAATACATTCCTATATCTGGTTGCGACTTACCTCACAAACTGAACTTTATTCAGCTGTGTAGTAGGTACAGATGAAATTAACTTGTCCGGTTTTCACAGCATGTAGTTATTTGCTGTCACTCAAACCTTCACATACAGTGCCTTGCATAAGTATTCACCCCCCTTGGACTTTTTCCCATTATGTACTGTTACTAACTGGAATTCAAATAGACTTAAATAAACTTTTTCCCGTTTGATCAACAAAACATGCATAGTACTTTGGAGGTGCAAAATAAATTTTATTGTGACACAAACAATAATGAGAACAAAAAAGTTGACATCTGTTGGGTGCATAAGTATTCACCCCCCTGTGTCAATACTTGGTAGAACCCCCTTTCGCTGCAATTACAGCTGCAAGTCTTTTGGGGTATGTCTCTACCAGCTTTGCACATCTAGAGATGGAAAGGTTTGTCCATTCTTCTTGGCAAAAAAGATGAAGCTCAGTCAGATTGGATGGAGACCGTCTGTGAACCGCAATCTTCAAGTCTTGCCATAGATTCTCTATTGGATTGAGGTCTGGGCTTTGACTGGGCCATTTTAAGACATTAACATTCTTTAATCCAAACCATTCCTTTGTAGCTCTGGCTGTATGTTTAGGGTCATTGTCCTGCTGGAAGATGAACCTCCGCCCCAGTCTCAAGTCTTTTGCAGACTGCATCAGATTTTCTTCAAGGATTTCCCTGTATTTGGCTCCATCCATCTGTCCCTCTATTCTGACCAGTTTCCCTGTACCTGCTGAAGAGAAGCATCCCCACAGCATGATGCTACCACCACCATGTTTCACTGTTGGGATGGTGTGCTCAGGGTGATGGGCAGTGTTGGGTTTTCGCCACACATAGCGTTTTGCATTGAGGCCAAAAAGTTCAATTTTGGTCTCATCTGACCAGAGCACCTTCTTCCACATGTTTGCTGTGTCTCCCACATGGCTTCTGGCAAACTCCAAATGGGATTTTTTATGGATCCCTTTCAACAATGGCTTTCTTCTTGCCACTCTTCCATAAAGGCCAGATTTGTGGAGTAGACGACTAATAGTTGTCCTGTGGACAGATTCTCCCACCTCAGCTGTGGATCTCTGCAACTCCTCCAGAGTAACCATGGGCCTCCTGGTTGCTTCTCTGATTAATTTTCTCCTTGTCCGACTCTTCAGTTTGGGTGGACGGCCTCCTCTTGGTAGGTTTGCGGTTGTGCCATATTCTTTCCATTTTCTTATGATGGATTTTATGGTGCTCAGAGAGATGTTCAAAGCTCTGGATATTTTTTTATAACCTAACCCTGCTTCATTTTTCTCCACAACTTTATCCCTGACCTGTTTGGTGAGCTCCTTGGTCTTCATGATGCTGTTTGTTCAGTAATGATCTCCAACAAACTCTGAGTCCGTCACAGAACAGGTGTATTTATACTGAGATTAAATTGCAGACAGGTGGACCCTATTTACTAATTATGTGACTTGCAAATGTGACTTGTGAATGCAATTGGTCGCACCAGATCTTTGTTAGGGGTTTCACAGTAAAGGGGGTGAATACATATGCACTCAACACTTTTCAGATTTTTATTTGTAAATAATTGTGAAATCCATGTAATATTTCCCCCCACTTCCAAATGATGCACTATTTTGTGTTGGTCCATTACATAAACTCACGATGAAATAAATTTTAATCTGTGGTTATACCATGACAAAATGTAGAAAAGTCCAAAGGGGGTGAATACTTATGCAAGGCACTGTATGCACATGCACAACACATTCACTCTACTCTCACATTAATGAGCAATGCAGCACACAAACACACTTGTGGTGTATCACAATGGACTTAGGCATCTCTGATAACAACCTCATCCATATTTTACAGTTTGTGTGTGTGTGTGTGTGTGTGTGTGTGTGTATGTTAGTACATGAGTGAAAGGAACAAAGATGAGTTCCCTCCATACTACTATCAATAATGTAAAATCTAAACTGCTGTTCAAATGCTTCCTTAAGGCCGAGCTACCCATTGTATGCATAGAAGTGGTCTAGCAAGCAGCCTTCTGACTAAATCCAAACAAAAAGAAAGCACCAGTGCACGAGAGATAATACAATCCCACTTAAAGGGGACATAGCATGCAAATTCCACTTTGTTAGTGCTTCTACAGGTTAATGTGGGTATCTGGCATGTCTACCAACCCAAAAACTCTGGGAAAAAAACACTCGCGCGTTTTGTTATAGTTCCTCTAAGTCAGAAACGTCATGCTTGAGTGACTCGATTGAGCTTCCTGGGTTTTGTGTCGTAACAAGGCACTGGAAGTCTCCCTACAACTCCAGGACAACAGAAGGGGAATACAAAGTATGGGATGCATATTTGATAATTTATATCATATAAAATATGTAATTTATATCATTTAAAATCATGGGGGGAGAGGGGAGCTGGCTCATTAGCATTTAAAGGAACAGGCACTCAAAACAGGTCACTCTGTGGAGGGCTGCTTTATACAGGGTAAAAAGGAGCTGTTTTAAATGATCCTTGTGGTATTTGGACCAAAGTATGTTACAGACATTTCATTAAGACCCCAAGGAACCATATCAACTTGTGGTAAAATGGGCATGCTATGTCCCCTTTAAGATATAAGAGACCTCCAACTGGTTCTGTGTTTACTGAAGAACATTTTTACAAGCAATTAAATCTGTCAGTGTACCGGTAGCCTTGTATTGTAGCTACTGGGCTACATTTCAAACCATCTTTAATAGTGCTAGCTTATTATCGGTGTATTGGTATACTGGTATCTGCGTGTACTTTGGCCACAGAAGTAAAAATAAATCACCAAACAGTTTCTTCATTACACAGCTTTCCAACACAGAGCAATTGAAGTTACTTGTTTTTAACGTTAAGTCGCCCACCAACTACAAATATATATATTAATCAAAGCTCTTTAATAGCCATGTCCAGAAATTGACTGCAACCCTAAAACCAACAGAAGCAGTTTACATTTAAATCAAATGACGAGGATCCTAGAGGGAGGTATTTCAAGCATCAACTCAACCGTACAGCTACTGGTACATATGTTTAGAAAACCAAGTGGCATTAACACTTTCTCGTCATGGCCAACATCAGCTCTTTTGCAACAGCAATAAGGGCTGGATGAGCTGGTGACGCAGATCTCGGAAAGCCTCGGAGTTTTGATAGTTGGATGTTAGGTGGTAAATGCAAAGTTGTCAAGACGTGAGAGGACTTTTACTACAACTTCTGTATCACTAGTATTAATTTCAGAACTGTGAGTGAATAACTAAAACTTTCGGAACTGTACAGGAGTTTGTTATCACTCCAACTGCCTAAACGGAGGGAAAACTGTTCCCTCACTTATTCAAGGGTCTGTGCTGAACGTGTGTGTACTCCTGTAGAACATGTGAACAAGCGTGGGTGGAAGGGAATGTGGTCACAGCCGCCCCAAATCAAAAACATCCAGTGTGTGCATGCATGTGTGTGTATGTGTAGGTCTGAGGGGAAAAAGTGAGAACAAGCTAAAAAACAAATTGTGACAACAATTTAGTAAAGTGCACAGCGATCATGGAGATAAACAGTTAAAAATCAGGTTGTGTCAATAAAAAATAAAAAAAGCAAAATCAGTGAGTAATGAGTCAAAAACAGCCAGTCTGTGATGTCACAGTGTTTGTCGACGTCACACTCTGCGTCTGTGCGCGTATGCACTGGTGATTGTCAGCTCCGTGCCAGCTCTGCAGTTTAAATATAGCACTTGGGCAGCAGTCCCAGCTGACATTAACAATGCTATAGCCACCAAGACCCATCCACACTACATTAGCGCTGTGCTAACGGTGAAACCAGAGAAGTGGTGAACAGAGGGAGGGGAGGAAGGGAGGGAAGAGGGAAGGCCTCGGATTCATGAAAACTCAGCCGCCCACACTCCGGCCTCTGCTGCCAAGAGTTGAGCAGGACAACAGTGTGTGTGTGTGTGTGTGTGTGTGTGTGTGTGTGTGTGTGTGTGTGTGTGTGTGTGTGACATTCCTCGGTGAGGTGCATGCCAAGGAGAGAGCAGAGTCGAAGACAGACTGTCCTAAGCTACTGTGTTTTAGTGGAACTAACGAGCCCCCACACTGTGCACCTCGGCCTCGCAGCTGTAAACTTGTTAGCGATAAGACAATCAGATCTGACTGCATGTTATGTCAAAAAATAAAGTATCCGACAGGATTCTGCTTTTACGCTACATCGTAGCCCGTTTGGTTTGGAAATATGTGCCTGTAACTGAGAGGTCACAGATTTGATCCTCACCGAAGCCCATGTGCTTCCGTCAGCAACCAAGAAACCTGGCTGCTTACACAGACACTGTGAAACACAACAGCCACTGCTGAACATGTTCTATCGTTTGTCTGCATGTAATTCTCACATTTAGGCTATATCCATACAACTACGTTTTCATTGGAAAACAGCTTTTTTTCTTGATAAAACGATCACATGAGCGTTTTGGTTCCGTGTCAGTTTTAATCCCTGTCCATATTAACATGCCTGAAAACCCATATCACGTGACCACTCGCGTATATATTGGGCATTCGCTTGCTGCTGTTAACAGGAAGCATTTGGTTGTTAGTTGCAAAAAGAACAAGGCTACAAACGAGAAGCGGCAATGGTTCAAAGTAAGAGCACAGCAGCTGTTAGCACAGACAAAAGGGTCAGCAACACATGTAATTGATTATCCATGTTGTGTTCTACACTGGTAGACAAGGCAAATGGCAGTTGTTCTGGAAGAAAGGGGTCATGTGATAGGAACCCGACAAAAAAACCTGATTAGACCCAATTGCTGATTAGACCCAATCAGCAAGCTGTTGTTAGTGTCTACGTCATAGTTTCTGTCCGTCCAGAATAAAACGCAGCACTGGAGTTTTCAAACTAAAACCGGGCCAGTGGGGTTTCCAAATTTCTTTGTTTTAGCGGCTCTTAAACTCTAGAGAAGTGTGGAAGCCAAGTGTATCAGTAGCACAGTTGATGCGTTTTCAAACAAAAACATAGCAGTTTGGAGGCAGCTTTGGATAACTAGCCAATCTCATCATGAGCACAGCTGAGTTTAACAGCAAAACTCTTTCCAACAAAAAAAGACATTTGTAGAGTGTACATTTGGGCGTCACTCACTCATGATCAACATGTTATTTTCACTTTTAGACTCACAATTTTGAGCTCACATTTAACAATTATATAAAAGGGGAAAAGATCAATACAAATAATTTCTCAAACCAACAGCAACATCAACTGGCTGAACTTCAAAACACTTGTAGGACATGTTGTGGTGCGAGGCGTTTGTGGCCATCTCAAACCGTTTCTCCACCAGTTGATTTAATGAACAAGAACACACACACCTGCTCCCTGTCGGCTGTCTGATGTCATTCCAGAAAGACGAACACACTTTCCATGTAAAGACACATCATCCTTAACAATGCACACGCTAATAATCATTCTTTAGAATGGGCATTCCAGTAATTATGTGGTCAAACTCTCACAGAGCTTGATGCACTGCTCGCTCCCATTCAGAAGAAAAGAAACTGGTTTAACTTAAAAGCAAAGAGGAGCAGAGGTGTCTAAAACTTAACGCAGCAACATGTCAATCTCATTCCAGAATTATGACCCAACAAACCCAGCTCAGCCCTGTGTTTCCCTCAACTAATCACTATTTATAGCCTTAATCAGGTATTCTCATTTAGATCTCAAATCTCTGTTGCAAAAGCAGATGTAAGCACAGAAGAGAAAATACAAATAAAACAGAGATCAGACAGACAACAAAAGCAGCCAGTCACGCACTAGCAGACATCAGTAACAATAAGAGACATCCCAAAAAAGGTCCAAAGTTAAAGGTTTTAGATTTGCCATAATGAATGAGACTAAAGGCCTTGCAGAACGCTGAACTGGTTAAACTGGATTAATACTTGACATAAGGGGTGGACAACAGTCCTGATAAAGCTACCCACGGCGTAGGATTTCACTCGCTGATAGCACCGCAGCAACACCAGATGGCTGTGTGACATATGACTGAAAAGATTGCTAGGCCTTTTCTTGCTTCATCTTATCTTCACTCTCATCAATCTCCAAGAGCTTCGGACACTTGTACAAGTCCAAGAAATCCAATCACAGATGGTGTCCATGGGGTGTTACTTTTTTCCCCTCAGGAGGTGTACATTATCTCCAGCATAGCTTACAGTGGCTGCGTCCATCAGTTTTTCAGCATATTTATAAACTCACAACACTGGAGAACTCAGATTTCACTTCATGAAGGTCGATTATTCGTCATTTGCCAATGTCCGTGAGAGTCTACACGGACCTCTGAGCATATGTCTGTGTTGGTGACACAATATTTACAACCCTGTGCTTCAAGTGTGTGAACAGGCCTAATCTGACTAAAACTGTTTCCTGTTAAAAGTTTTTTAGATAAATTAATTGATAAATCTAACAATCAACACAGCTTGGGTTATGGGGTCATTGCCCTGAGATTAATAAATCATGAACAATTGAATTTCTTTTTTACAATTGAGTCTGTGTGTGTTTGTGTGTGTGTGTATATATATGCAGTGGACAGGGTGCCAACAACAAACCTCCAGAATACGTCAAAGAACTATAATAATTGGCTGTTGCAATGTGCCTGTAAGTCGTACTCTTGTCTGTTTGCTCCTGAGCTCTTATATCATCTGTCTTGACCGTGCTAATAATCAACATACGGCATTAGGTGGACATCTTGTCCATAGTTTATACAATGTATCATCTCTATAGAGATTTCTTTAAGGAATGAGCGCCTACCTATCCCAGTTTTGGTGCAACATGATACCTGTCTGGTGGCAGAGAGCAGTAAAAGGCTGCCCAGTGCTGAGCTAGAAACCCTCCCATTATCAGACAATTATAAGTTTGCAAGTGTCCATTCTGTGAAAGTGCATATTAGCAAGACATTCAACCGATGCCTGCGTCAAATCTCCTTTTCTCACCTGGAGAAAGTCTTAATCTGTAAGTGGTTGCATTGGAAATGTCATACCCCAGGTCTCCTTGACCTGCACCTTCTGCTTTTGATGCTTGCAGACATAGTTCTCAAATTATCAAAATGTCAAAGAAATGGTGGAGCAGACAAAGTGAGCTCCTGACAGTCTTCTACTCCTTTCTCACTAATAGTCAGCCTATGAACACAAACACACACTTTCCATAATTACAGGCCTGCCCCTGCCCCAACGTGGGTGTGTCTGAGAACCATAAGACCAAGGCTCAGTGAACTGGGCTGCATATTACAATATGAAATCCTCAAGAACATTGCACTTATTAAACCGTTCAACTTTTGGAATTCAAACCTAACATTTCCAACTTAGTTATATTCTGCAATGATTTCTTGCCACTTATCTCAAACACTGTTTGCTGATCTTGTCACTTAGAAACGCTGTATTTTTTGACATTGGCCATTCTCACATGATTCTCTATCATATGCAACTAAATCATGACATGAGCATGATTCCAACCATGCTCATCCTATAGGTGTAGATGAATCTGTACTGAGGCACAACTTCTCCATTCTATGTCCATCAAAATTCTGTGCCAAAATAATAAGATATGGACCCGCGGGGTATTTGTGTATGCATGCATGCGATGTGTGTAGTCACATCATACTTGGCTTTCCTAGAATGCCTGCTTCTATAGTGAATACATACAGCCATCTAGCTGCAGCTCCTCTGAGGAATAAAATGGGAGAGCGAAGACAGATTTTACTCTAGTTTCCTTTCATCTCCTTTACAATTCATACCTTAACAATGCCAAGATCTTAAAATGAAGTGTAAAAATAATAACACCTACATTTCTGTAATGTAGCTACTAAATGCTGTGTCTGCATACAATGTGTCACCATAAGTGACTGGGCAGAGGGATGTGACTGTGTCTTTAAGCAGTAATTCCTCCCTTCTCGGAGCATTTGTTGCCGACCACGGGCCATAGGCAGTTTGGTTTAATGTCCACAAGGGCCACAGGGAGGTCCTGCACTATTAAAACCACTGCTGCTCTCTCAAGCTGTAGCTGATCAGGCTTGTGAGGCTCTTAAATAATGACTGAGACAGCCTCCAAAATTAAAGACGTTCTGATTTTGCATTTGAAAAGGGGAGGAACTTGGCTCATTGCAGCAACAAAAGGGATGACAATGTTGACATTCCCCCGACATGTATCCTTTTTCTAAAGCAACCCAGAGCTTGCCCACAGGAGAAGTGGTGTGAGCAGGGGACATTGCACAGTTGGTCCGTGTGAATTTCACACAAGCAACATCAGTATATTTTCTTTTAAAATGACTATATCTGATAATATACAGATTTTGTCTGCAAACCTGCAAAATGAAATAACACAAAAAAAGACAAACCAAGGTCCTCATTAGACAGCAACAAGACACTCAACAATCCTCTATGTTACCACTGCCCCCTATCAACAGGAAATCATTGTAGCATTCCTACAAAATCTACTGTGAGTTTCTAGACTCAAAATGCTTGCAAATGCTAGAGCACCACTGCACTGTTTTTGCAAAAGCATGCAGTTTTGGGGCAGTAGTAAAGCCTTTTTTGAGACGATATCATGTGACCCCCGCATTATTTTGAGTGAGGGTCCTTGGTTTATTGTGAATGTATATTCAAAAGTTACTAGTACAACAAACAAAACAATTCAGTAACTACTGTGCAGCCATCTAAGGTGATTTTCAAGTGTGGTGGCCTTCAGTTAGGAGATGGCTGTGATGAGGTGTTTGCAACCCTGGACTGGCTGTTGATTTTGAGAGTAGGTTACAAAGGTTAGCGAACAGGCTGGAGCACAAACTGCTTCTGCGGAGACCAAGGAAGCAATGTTGCAACGCAAATGCTGGCCCATCTTGCAGAATGTTTTGCATCCAAACACAAAGAACAAGAAAGAAGAAGTTGTTTGCATGTAAAAAAGAAAGCAGACATCCACCAGAAGTTGGCCAGAAGAGCCTGAGCTGATAATCATAAGTTGACTATTGACAGTCACTGCATAAAGCAGAGCTGATGGTGCAAAACAAGAAATGTCTCTTGTCATTTCCAGATCTTGCAGCACTGCAGCTCCAGCAAACTGTTTTCTGGACTTCCTTGTAAACAAGAGCAGTAGTTGACACTGCTTGAAACAAAGTGTGTGTGTGTGTGCGCGTGTGTTTCCAAAACAATTAGCAGCGCTCAGTGAACGTGTTTTCAACAAGTTTTCACTGTGCTGAACAAGTAGTAGTGGAAGTACAAGTGCAGCTTGCAGCATGATGGGG
This sequence comes from Hippoglossus hippoglossus, assembly GCF_009819705.1. Lineage (NCBI taxonomy): Eukaryota > Metazoa > Chordata > Actinopteri > Pleuronectiformes > Pleuronectidae > Hippoglossus > Hippoglossus hippoglossus. The sequence goes on along the minus strand of NC_047151.1, from coordinate 4,982,184 downwards.
GTCCAAGAATTTGGGGCGGGGGGGCAGAAATGGAGGGGAAATGAAAGAGTGTGTAGTGAAGTGTGTGTAGTGTCCATGTGTAACTGTGTGAGAGAGGGGGTCTCGGCGAAGTCTTGGCCCTGATTGAGAGCTCATTCTTACCGCGATCAGCGTGTTATTCCTCTGTTCCGCGGAGGAGGCAGAGTCCGGGTCGGGCTGCTTGCTCTGCGGCTGCTTGCTGCTGCCGCTGCCGCCGGCGGACTTCTTGGCCCTCTGCTCCAGACTCCGCTGGTACAGGCTGACCGTCTCCCTGCGGTCTATCTCCAGCTGCTCGGCGTGTGCTTGCTGGTACCTGTTCTCGCAGTTGACGTGGTGTCTCCGGCAGCCCTCTATCCGCTGCCTCAGCCTCTCCACCACGGTGCTGTGCTTAGGTATGCCCGTCGCCCCGGCGGGCACCACGCTCCCGGCGGCCGGGTTCATGCTGTTGTTGATGCAGATACTGCCGTTGGGTCCGGCAGCGGGGGAGGCGAAGTCCCCCATCACTGGGCCGGGTGGCTGCTATTTTGGAAGAACTTTCCCCCCCGTCGCGCTCACCGACAACGCCGCCACCTCCACCACCGAGTTCCCCCCTCTGTCCTCCCCGGCGAAGGGTCCCAATCAGCCGGGCGGCGGACGACAGAAACGACCAACAACAGCCGCTGAAGGGAGAAACAAACCGGGCACGTTTAAAGGGTTGCGAGCCCGGCAGTGACCGTCTCTTCTTCCCTCCTGTACTCTGTTTCCAAACAAACCGCTCCCGGGAACACAAATAACAGGCAGCCCGAGTGAGAGCCGGGCAAGCCCCGCACTGAATCCAACAATACACCCGCTGCCACGCTGCTTACAACAACTCCACCGGGAAACCAACACAACGACACGGCGGAGGTCCGGACCTGAGCAGGCGCTCAGCGGTTACACACACACAAACCGTCCCGCGGAGCAGCAGCGGCGGCGGCGGCAGCAGTAACAGTCCACTCGCCGTCTCACGGTGTTGTCCTTGGAGAAAAAGTTTTGCTGCCTGAACCGAACGGGCTCCGGAGTTTCCCAGTGAACTTGCATCTCATATGGTTTTGGTTTGAAAGAAATCCCGGGGAAGAGGTAAAGTTGTGGGGGTTGCAAGTGCTCAGGCGCCCGCGGTAGTCCGGTAGAGAGGCTACTCGAGCAGCCCAGACGGCGCAAAACGCGGATATGGGAAGCAGCGGCGGAAGTGTGTAGTCAGCGGCTGCCGCCTGCCACCATCACAACAATCAGGTCCGCTTCTCCACCATGCCAGCGGAGTGATATCAGGACAGGAGCTCAGTGAAAACCAGCGAGAGGCTGTGAGGAGCCCGTGGTGGACACCCGCAAAACCCGGCCCGGAGTCCAGAGTGTAACCCGGAGAGGACCGGGATCGTCACACCTACGACTTTCTCTGTGTTGTGTTCACGAGTTTTTACACACATTATTAGTAGTATTATTATTAGTATAATTATTATTATTATAAGCACATACACTTCTGACGCTAAATTAATATTAATAATATTATTATTATTATTATTATTATTATTATTATTATTATTATTATTATTAACAACGTTATATTATTAATGTTGTTATTAATATACATATTATTATTATTATTATTATAGATATTAATGTTATCATTATTATTTTTATTAGTAGTAGTTGTAGTAAGTGAAACCTTGAATTCAGTAACTTGTTGAACCTTCTTTTGTCAACAAAACATTTATCTCATCTCTTTCAGATTTCTTTGCAACCCTTTCCTGCTTCGTGCAAATCAACACGTTCTGATTGTGAATCCTTTGAGATCGCATCTGGGTTCTTTGTCCACATCAGCAGAAGATTCTTGTGAATAATAAACTCAAAATGTCTCACTGTTTTCTATGAGTCAGCCGACACCTCAAGTCCTGTTTCATTGAGTGGACTTGAGCTTTGCAGATTCCTGACTCCACTTAGCTTTTTTTTTATGTCAGTCGCAACCTAAACGTCATAGAAGTGAACCTGTGACCAGAGTTTTGCCATGCAGTCTAAAAATTAAGTTTGGGTATGAAAAGTGAAAAAAACCATCAGCACCACTGTAATGCTCTTGAGCAAGGCCCTTAACGCTGACTGCTTGTACTGGGCCTCTTCCAAGTGTGAATGTGTTTGAGTGCGTGAATGTGATCAGGTTGTTCCTGTAAATGAGAAGCTGCCTCTTACTGAAACTACCCTGAATAAATAAAAGCTTAGGTGTTCATATTATTTTTACAACCTACAATGTGAATGTTTGAATAATGTATTTAATATATATACAACAATACAACCCAATAATTTGTGTGTTATTACCTACATTAAATTGTGTTTTCAATAATTGTAACTGAAGCCTTTTTCTCTTGACCTCACAAGTTCTTAACACTCCCAGTTGAAGGCTTTGACGCCCCAACAGTTGATCTTCCAGTTCTTAATAAAATGTACAAGCTTTAACAATCTGGTTTTGTCAACAACACCTCTCCCATCACATTAAAACTACACAGTAGAGTAGAAAAACCTTTCTCTCAAGCCTTTACATTCAAAAATTAAAATATGGAATTGTAAATTGATTATTTCAAATAAGTCGTAATAGATTCAAATGGTCAAGTTCAGCTTGTGCTACTATAGCGAGAATAAAATCGTTGAATAGATAATGACTGTTTTTATTATCCTGATATAATCACATGTACGTACTGTATGCAGGCAGCTAAATATCAAGGGGCAAAAAGATGTAGAGGTGAAGAGGCAAAAGCTGCTGAAACTGAAGAATTGTATGTTTTATGTGGAAACATTTCATCGACTGTATAGAGAGCTTTTTAACACTGCAGAGCAGAATTTTTCCTTTGAGAACAACTGAAAAAAGGTTCAGCATTATAATAAGTTTCAGTTCTATTTAAAGACCCCAATAAGTAGAAGTACAAACCCATAGTGTGTTAATAAAAGCTGGTAAAAATACTTATGTCTACTTATGAGAGAGAGAGAGTTAAGAAGAAAGAAAAGGAAATAAGACGTGAGAAGAAATTGTTTTTTGCAAATCAGAGCAATTGCAAGGTTATCACAAATGTGATTCAACTATGTGATTCATATAGAACCATCAGATCTAAGGATATAACGTTTGAATATTTCTTCATGTAATATGACCTGATTGATTGTAATTTTACGAATCACAGGCTTTTTTACGTTGCATGGTTAAAACCAAAGGCTACACTCCACCAAGTCACCACTGAAGCACGATTACAGGGACGCGAGCATGTTTACTTTCACAAATGGACAAAAACTGTGAATCATAACCTCACAAATGCAAGTGGTATATTTCAATGTTATGTCGCAGCAGAGGCGAGCTTGCTGCCATTTTTATTTTTATCTGCTATGTCATGTGGGAGTTCTGAGTTCCATCCCCGACTGTTCAGGCCATATGCGCTCCCTTGTCTCGTTCTAGCCAACAGACATGCACATGCGCGCACTCACACACACATACACACACACACACACACACACACACACACACACACACACACACACACACTCTACTACACTAGAGGCATAGACCTGTGCACTCACACACACACACACACACACACACACACACACACACACACACACACACACACACACACACACTCTACTACACTAGAGGCATAGACCTGTGCACTCACACACATACACATACACTCACACAATCTGCAAGGCAATTAAAACACAGCCAGCATGTGTCTCTGCTTCCACTCCATTGGGTGTTATTCATTTCTGTTTCCTGTGTCAGTGTTAAAAGGTTATTAAAGGAGGTGATTCTTGCATCAAGGTTAATTCACTCACATTTTCTTTCTGGCGTTGTAGAAACTCTGCAGTCATTTTGTCCCTTTTGGTTTCTTAGATGAGCTACACATGCTCTGTCTCAATTTCAAAAACCTTTACACATCTCACTTTTAGTGTCTCAACACCAGTTGTTCATGATGTCAAGATTCTCCATTGAGGCATTTCCCTCTTTGATAGGAAGACCTGTATGACACAAGCAAAGATTGGAGAAGGTCTTTCCGTGTGTATCAGCAAATCATCTCCAATCTATAACTGATAATGATCTTTTGATCCAATAACACACCAAAGGAATGTGTACATTTTCAGTTCATTATGAAACTGTAGTGGATTAGAGGATGTCAGTAGAGTAAGTGGTCCTTCAAAGTGGTCCAACACATGTTTGGGTTCAGACAAATGTAGAAACCTCAGACAGAGCCACAGGTGAGGGATCCCTTTCCCAGGACGGACAGAAGTGTGGGCAAGACACTGAACCCTAAATTGCGTATAATGGCAACTAGAAACAACAGTATATAGAGTGAAGTAAAGAGTAACTTACATTTTTCGATATGGGTCTATATATGTGGGTGTGTAAAATGATGATACTTGCACAAATTTTAGTAGATGGCCCTCTGTCGGCAGCTACAACACGGTGGCAGTGATTACAATTTAATCTTATGGGGTAACAGCGACAGTCCAAGAAATGTCCAATGAAAATGCTTTTTTTCACCAATAAAATAATCAAATGGTTATTCTGGAAAACACGTCTCGTTCAATGAGAAGTCTTACTCTCAAGTCTTCCCTTGTTGCAGGGGGTAGATTTTACTGAGAGGAACTATTATGACTGAATCCATAGATGGACAAAGAGCTCCTATAAATTGAAGGCGAACAAGGAGAGAGAGAGAGAGAGAGAGAGAGAGAGAGAGAGAGAGAGAGAGAGAGAGAGAGAGAGAGATTTCTTGTTGAATGAGACGTGTAATGTAACCAGACTCTCCCAGAGTTACCATTTAACCTTTTATTGGTGGACATGTTGTGGACTGTTGCTGTTGCACCATAAGATTACATTGTAGCCACTACAGCCGAGTTGTGGCTGCCAGTGGAGACAAACTACTGCAGCGATTCGAAAGCTTACCATTAATAAACATGCCCAGTCACAATTCCCCTTAAGTAGGGTACTTATGAGAATTTGCTTAGTTACAACTACTCAATTACAGCGAAAACAATGAGACTATTGAGGTAAACAGAGAGGAGACATTTTCCAACTGAAGTCCTCCCAAAAATATATCTTTTAAATTTCATACAAAAAATATCTCATTGAAAACCTCTTTTAGTCATCCTTTTTCTCAACACATAGTGATTCAGTCGCTGAGCATGGGGAGTCTTTCCTGGGAAAATGTTTCAGAGCAAAGAAAGGCATAAACAGCACCATTACCAGTTTGTTGAGTCTAAATAGAGGGAGAAATTTAAACAAATGATACAGAGCAGAACAAACTTCATTTACTGAATAATGCAAGAAACTTTTTTTATAGAAGTGAAGATGCTGTTTGATCATCAAATAAACTGTCATCACTCCAATGGAAAACTACAACAGCAAATACATCAATCACCAAACAAATTCTTTTTATTTGTGACATGAAAATAGTGTCGACAAAAAGTCAATGGCAGAAGTAAATTATAACTACAGTGTTTCTGACTCTTTCATCATCCCACCATCTGCCAGACCTGAAGCCACGAGTATTTTCCTGGAACATCTTGCTTGTCTCTCTGCTTTGGAGGAAAGGCTTTGGTTCTCTTGTTATTGTTCTAGGTGGAGCAAGAAAATGTCTCCTTCGGCCCTGGGCTGAATATCGGCTCAAATACTGTTGCTTCTTTTTATGTGAGAGAGAACTGCCATAACTAAGAAAACACCTTTCAGCCAGTGTCAGTATTAAAAGTAAATTCAGCAGTTGACCTTTCTACCAATGATTATTATGCTTATTGTTACACTATGCATCAGAATTAGCAGGTATATGTCGGTTTTCTAAATGTGGGTAAACTTGCTAAAAAGGTGACTGACTTTTTTCCCACACCCAGTGGAGGAGTTTGCCTTTCTGTTTATTCCCCCGATGAGTGACTCAAAGTCATGAACGTGCAAGACACTGAGAAGCTCTTTCACCTCACTGTCTTGCCAGTGTTGCATCTTGCACAAAACAACAAATTAATTGTTGTTGCACGTTGTTCCCAAGAAGTAAAGAACAATAAATACACAAATGTTCATGTGCCTGAAAAGGTGCAACGTCAGCAGCGACACTGCTAAAATAAAGAAGAAGAAATTGGCACTTTCACATTGGTGTCACGTTTCCATCACTGCCATTCGGATGGAGCCGATAAAAACCTGTATCCACTGCAGAGTCATTTGACCTGGGAGTGAATGCTGATTGTATCCATTCCCATTACAGACAAAAGCCAGATATTAGTAGGTGTTAGTGGATTATTTGAGCAATGGAAAAGGAGCTGCAGTTGTTCTGACTAACAAATGAGAACCCCATGGGCCTTTCCTTCAGACCTGAATTATAAACGTCAAATAACTAATTAAAGTAAAAAAAACGACATTTCTCATTTTCATTCTCTTTACTTTGTTGAAGTACAGCATTCTTTCAGATCAGATCAGTCAGATCCTCTCAGACTCGACCTGATTGGACAGGAGGCATTTGTGAACAGACATCTGAGGTTTAAGTCTGAGCTTGGGACAGTAAGAGACTTGTCCTGGAGCCACTCCACTGTTATCTTGGCTGTTTGTTTCAAGTCACAGTCATGCTGAAAGGTGAGTTGTCACTCCATTTTCAGATCACGTACACTCTGGAGCAGGGTTTCTTCAAGGACCTCTTCAAGTTTGTCTTTGCTCATTCTTCCCTTCTGAACATTCACCCTATCCCTGCCACTGAGAAGCTCCGTCCCTGTAGCATGACGCTGCTAGCTCCGGGGGCGCCGCTATAAATTTTGGGTCTTGTGAAAGAATATAAACCCAAAACCTAAACCACCCAGCAGCCTGGAAAACCCATTTGACGACCAGTAGTTTAATAATTTGTAGACCAGTAGCTCTAGTGTTGATTGGAAAATATAATAAATCATAAACAGGATGACAAAAGTGGCCACACCTCTTTACACCAGATGAGCTGTATTTCCTTGTAGTAGTCATATAGAAATGTACTCAAATAGAAGCTACCTAGAAGAAACAGAGACAAGCGTGAGTATCAAAATAAAACAGGAAGTGACATAGAACATGCAGCAGGAAATGGTCAGTGTGTGTGTGTGTTACCATGACAGTACCCCCCCCCCCCCCCCCCCGGACGACCCAGGTACATCAGGGTGAGAGTCATGGAAGTCTTCGATCAGTTGGGGATCCATATCCATGACCTCTCCTCTGGTCCGTATCTCTCCCAGTCAACCAGGTATTGACGGCCACGCCCCCTATGGCGGACCAGGGGTTTCCTGACGTTGTAGACCGGACCGCCATCGATGACTCAAGGGGAGGAGGGGGTTTGGAGGCGGGGACAAGGGGGCTGTCCTTGACGGGTTTGATGCGGCTGACGTGGAATGTGGGATGTATTTTGAGAGACTTAGGTAGTAATTTTACAGCCACAGGATTGATTATCTTGGACACTGGGAAGGGGCCGACAAAACGTGTTGCTAACTTACGGGGTACTCCGGGAACGTTGAAGTCCTTAGTAGCCAACCAAACCTTCTGCCCGACCCTGTACTCTGGAGCATGAGAGCGGCGACGGTCTGCAAACTTCTTATGTGCCATAGATGCTTTTAACAATGTCTGGCGGGCTCTATACCATGTGATACGGCAACGGCGAATCAACAACAGGGCAGACGGAACGGTGACTTCCTCCACCCATATGAGCTGCTTGGACCAGGATGAGGGATTCTGTGCGGCCAGGCATCGAAGTCCCATCTCCAGTTCCTGGTTCATCCTCTCCGTCTGTCCATTTGATTGCGGATGGTAACCAGACGAGAGGCTGGCTTTGGCCCCAACCATCTACAGAATTCCTTCCAGAATTGTGAAGAGAACTGGGGCCCTCGGTCCGAAACAATACCCCATTGGGAATCCATGCAGGCGAATGACGTGGGACAAGATCACCTCCGCGGTTTCCTTGGCGGAGGGAAGCTTGGGCAGGGCAACTAAATGAGTCATCTTTGAAAATCGGTCAATGATAGTGAGTATAGTGGTATTACCTTCAGAATTAGGTAACCCGGTGACAAAATCCAGGGCGATGTTGGACCAGGGACGTGACGGGATGGGCAGCGGTTGGAGCTGACCAGCTGGAGCCTGGTGAGAGGCTTTGCAGCGGGCACAAGTAGGGCAGGCCGACACGTACTCCTTGATCTCCTTTTCCATGCTAGCCCTCCAGAAACGTTGAACTGACCCTGAATAAGGTGCGCTTGATTCCTGGATGCCAGGCAAGAGAAGAGGTATGACACCAGTGGATTACCTCGGAACGAAGCTGAGGAGGCACAAACAGGCGATTGTCGGGGCAGCCATCAGGAACCTGCAGGTTCTCTTGGGCACGAATCCCTCTCTCCTCCACCTCCCCACCACACAATTAGTAGGGAGGACTGGAACGGGAGTCTTTGGAAAAGAGTCAGGATCAAAAATAAGAGACAGGGCATCTGGCTTGACATTTTTAGAACCTGGGCGATATGTAACAATAAAATTGAACCGGTTAAAAAAGGGGTTCCATCTTGATTGTCTGGGTTTCAGTCTTTTGGCAGAACGAAGGTACTCAACATTTTTGTGGTCAGTCCAAACCAGAAATGGAAGCTCAGCTCCCTCCAACCAGTGTCTCCACTCCTCCAGGGCAATCTTAATGGCGGGTAGCTTTCGGTCCCACATCGTAGTTCCTTTCGGCGTTGGACAGTTTTCTAGATAGAAACGCACACGGATGAACTTTATTATCAGACACTGACCTCTGTGATAGGACTGCTCCAACGCCTACGTCCGAGGCATCCACCTCTACAATGAACTGAGATATGGAATCCGGGAGCATGAGAATGTCATCCAGATATACAAAAATCTAATCGGGTAAGCATATCTCTCAGTACGTCATTGACCAAAGCTTTGAAAAATGCAGGTGTATTAGTAAGGCCAAAACGAATCACCAAATACTCATACTGACCACTGGAAGTGTTGAATGCAGTTTTCCACCCATCACCTTCTATGATTCTAACCAGGTGATAAGCGTTCCTTAAACCAAGTTTGGTGAAAACCTTGGCGCCCTTCAACAGTTCAAAGGCAGATGCCATTAGGGGAAGAGGGTATCTGTTCTTAACCGTGATGTCGTTGAGTCCTCTGTAGTCGATGCACGGGCGAAGCGAACCATCCTTCTTTCCTTCAAAGAAGAATCCAGCTCCAGCCGGAGACAAGGAGGGTCTGAGGATTCCTGCCGCCAGAGACTCGCTAACATACTGGTCCATGGTTACCTGCTCAGGGGAAGACAGGGAATAGAGACGGCCTCAGGGTGGACTCGTCCCCGGCAGAAGGTCACGGGAGCAGTTGTAGGGTCTGTGAGGAGGAAGAGAGATGGCTCGGGCCTTGTTAAAGACCTCCTTAAGGTCTAGATAGTTGTTAGGGACTTGGGTAATGTTCTGATACACAGAGTCATTAACATGATTAGTCATAGACATGGCACACAGAATGGATTCAAACTTGGCATGAGTAGCAAAACAATCCTTGACACACTTAGTTCCCCACTGCACCACCCGACCTGTCTCCCAGTCTATGTGGGGTTGTGGATCTTGAGCCAGGGAACGCTACCTGGACTGGTGTCAGGTTCGATGAAGCAGATGGACCCAGGATGCAGTTTAAACAAAAGGTGTCCTTTTAATAGGAAAAAGTCTTTAACAGAAAAAACAACAAACAGAGGATCTCACAAAAAGTCTAAACTGAAAAACACAGAGCACACGGGGGAAGCTTACAAGAGGACGAGAAGAAGCAGGGGACAGGCATTTAGACAAGCACAAGAGATCACGACAAACATTATGACAACGAACCGACAAGGACAAGGGGAAGCACAGAGACTTATAGACACACACAGGGAAAGCAGGGGCAATTGAACACATGTGGAACACATGAGGACTGGTGCAGACAATCACAGAGACAGGAAGTGAAGAAAACACACAAGGAACTACAAAATAAAACAGGAAACAGAAAACATGCGACACCGAAACAACTCATATACAAACACAAACACAAGGATGTACAAGAAACACGAGGTAATAATTAAACGGAAAACACTCTTAATAAAGAGGCGGAAAAAATAAACACTAAAAAATACAAAACCATGACAACTGGCTGAGATTGGTGCGTTGCCATAGTAAGCGTCCATCCAGGGTGGTGACAGTGAGTGAGGAAGCAGTTCCGTCTGGAGTCCGAGTTTTCAGCCAGTCCATGGTCCATGAGGTTAGCGTCAAAACCTTAATCCACCAACACCGGCAACTGCAGAGAAAAAGCGGGAGCGGACACAGTTACCAGTACCTTGGGATGTGAAGGATTAAAGTTAATGAGGGTTTGGCTGGAAGGTAAGTTGCTCACCAAACAACGTTAGTATCTGGGTATGCTGGTTACTGGTTTCGGCGCGGTTTTCCTTCAGGCTCCGTAATTCCTCGGCTTGTCTCGTGATCCGATCTTCATGTGCTTTAATAGTGTTGCACCATGGATCAGAGATGGCTGGGTTCATGTCAGGCCAGTTCGTACTGTAAGGTTTCGTACTAGAACTGGGACCCAATAGCACAACTCGCAGACAGACTTTAGTTTTCAACAATAAGTGGTCTTTATTACCAGGCAGGGTTTGGTACACAGGGAGTCAAAATGATCAGGCAAGGGTATCCGAAACGTGAGGCAAAAATGAGGTCAAACCATCAGGCAGACATGGTCGAGACAACATGAGACGAGACAAGACTTGGTGAGATCGCTGGAACGCTGCGTGCAATACGAGACGAACTGGCACTGGACAAGGGGACACAGACCTTATATACCAAAATATAACAGGAAGTGACATAGAACATGCAGCAGGAAATGGTGAGTGTGTGTGTGTGTATCCATGACATGTTGACATATATTTAATAGATAGACATTGAAACTGTTATGAAAGATCCAATTCACTGTCTATTCTGCGATGAACCGAGCGCAGAAAAGACCTTGAATCTCTAGAAGAGCAGCACGGCTGCCACGGCCAGTGTAGCCCGGGTGTAACATAATGTTTTTACCTGTCCATTTGGACAGATGGCCGACTTTGTTCCTGATGGTTCTAAACTTCTTCCATGTCATAATTATTGAGCCTAATTGCTTTATAAATTGTTTCATACAATTTCCCTAATCTACACTTCACTACAATTAAATCCGGGTGAGTTTCTTGGATTTTGTGGTGTGTTTTGTCCTGACCCTCAGTGTGAACTGTGGAACCTTATATACACGTATAGTGTATATAAGGTATTTTCCTCTCTAAAGTATTTTCCTCTCTAAACTTTGTCTTTCTAATTAAATTTGTCACAAGTGAACTTCAGTCACCACAATGGTCAAAATGACAAAAATGTAAGTTGTATATCAGGTTCATGACCCAGGTTCTGCTGCAGGTGAAGCTATAGCTTCACAAAATTACAGCATAGCAAACTTTGCAGATTTACAAAAAAAGGAAATCTCTCATGTCCAATGTATTCAGACCCCTGATTCAGTACTTTGTAGAAGCCCCATTGGCATCAATTACAGCTCTGAGTCTTCATTAGATCTTTATAAGCTTTGCATGCCTGGATTTGAGCAAATCTAATAAGATCAAACTGGATACTCCTGACCATAATTTGGAGTCCAAAAGCAAAGAGTCTGAATACGTTCACAAGTGAGAGATTAGGGTTTTTCATTTTTTACAAACATGTTATAAGTTATTGAGTGGAGATTGATGGGTTACAGTGTCAGTTTAAGATCTATTTAAGATTTATCTAAATCAAATGAATGTGTGTAAAAAGTGAAAGGGTCTGAGTACCTTCTGAAGCGACTGTTTGAGCTCAATGCTACTGACAGTCATGGCAGATGCTCACCCACTGAGTCCAGCTCACAGAGTCCAACTCTATCTACAGTTTTGTCTTGTACACTGAAGGTTTTCCCACTGTCCCATGTACTTGAAAGGTCTCAACCAGTGGTGGCCACACCGTCAGGAGCACCTCGACACCTCTGTGACTAACCTGTGCATGAAGGCTACCTCACTGAACTACGGCACTGCTAATTCCAACTCTATCTTTGTAGGTCGAGTTTGCCTTGGATAATGGTCATCAATGATAATAATCATCTATCATTGATGAGCAGATAGAAAAAGCAAAGGTTGCAACCAGAAAGCAGTCACATGTTTTTTGTTTACCCCTGCTCAGAGAGAGAGAGAGAGAGAGGGAATGAAAATGAACACATTTAACATTCTAACATATGCTAATTAGTAATAAACAGAGTACAGATGAGGCTGCAGAGAGTGTGTAAACTGTATATAAAGATGGACGACATGACAGCTCCTAAGAGTGAAGCCAAAGCGTCTAGATTGTGTGTGTGTGTGTGTGTGTGTGTGTGTGTGTGTGTGTGTGTGTGTGTGTGTGTGTGTGTGTGTGTGTGTGTGTGTGTGTGTGTGTGTGTGTGTGGTTGTAAGTAGTGCTCTGGTGCTGTGCTGCCCAGTCTGGCCGGCTTAGCGCTTCAGGAATGAATGGAATGTTGTTTTACACACACACACACAAACACACACAAACACACACACACACACACACACACACACACACACACACACACACACACACACACACACACACACACACACTTGTGTCTTTCTGAGGACACTCACTGATCCAAGCTCTATCCTTCACCATCAGAACTAAATCCCTAACTTCAAATCATACTTGTACCATAACCTTAACCTAGAGCTAATTCTAACCTGAACCTTTAAACCAAGTCTTCACCATTAAACAGACAAAATGTCCTCACTCTATAAGGGCTACAATTCAACTGGGTTTCACTTTGTTTTCTCTGTTTCTTTTCCTTCCACTGCTTGTAAATTATTTTAAACATTTTCTTTGTTTTCTTATTGTTTTATTTGTTTAAAAGTGCAATTGTTATATTTCCATTCATCTTGGTTGTCAGCACTGAAACTGGGAGTGTGCAGGATTTTGAGACAGGGGAGGGACCAACTGAATTTAACACTAAAATAGCCGTTAAGTAGCAAGCTAGAGTCACAAGCATGAATCTTGGCCCTGTATCTACACCTGAGCTGACAAGCCAGAGCCCACTGACCACCTAACCAGGCAAAAGACTGGAGAAAATATGAACAAAATATTTATTGCATTTTCATTTCACCTCCACATCAAGACTACATTCTATTATGTTTTTGTTTAAAAAACGGCGTTTTCAAAAATAATGTATTCAAACTTATCACTCAAGCATTTTGGCTCAGTATTAGTATTCAATCCCTGTCCATGCTAATATGCCTGAAAACACATATCCTGTGACACCTTACGCACACTGGGCATGCACATGCTGGTGTACATAGGAAGCATCTGGTTATTAATTGCAGAATTGTCGCAGATTGCTCAAATAATACAATAAGCATTGTAAAATGTATAATTTAACAGTAAAACAGCTGTTAGCAAAGACAACAGAAACACTTGGAATGGATTACCCATGTTGCATTCTACACTGGTAGCCGAGGGAAATGCCAGTGTTGTCGTCCGGGGTCATGTAATATGAGCCTGACGAATCAGCGAAGGCAACGGAGTGACCGAAAAGACCAAATCAGCAAGCGGTTGTGAGTGTCTATGTTATCGTTTCCAAACTTCTCTGTTTTAGCATCTCTAAAGCCGTTTTCAGACATTATCTGCGGGTAAAGTCCGGAGAATTGGTTCCAGTCTTTAATCGCAGTTTGCTTTTCACACATGCACAACACAGTGTGAGGTTTTCTGCACAGACACGATCAGGACAGCATCAAATCCTTTGCATTATTCAGGCGAGAGGTGGAGCAGCCGGGTGCAGCAGACAGAGGCAGGAAGTGACGTATTAACTCCGCTGCAGGGATCACGTGATTTTCTTGACAACACACAGACACCTGTGTCAGCATTATCACCACAAACTCTCTTGACATCTTTGTCAGTGTGTCAACGTGTGTGTCACTGCTTTTTCACCGGGAGATTTTTTATTTTTAAATTTTTTGTCTGTCGCATGTTAGAAGGGTCATCCACAGCGAGTGAGTGGGGATCTCTCATTGGATTCTCCTGACTCTCTATGGACTTTATACTAGGAGGCCAGGCGGAGAAACTAAATAATCTGGAGCTTCTCACCTGGACTTTTGCGTTCACACATGAACCTCCTCCAGAAAAAATATGGAGGATCCTCGTTCAGTGGATGTCTGAAAGTAGCTTAAAACTCCAGAGTAGAGTAAACGTAAGGCGCATTCGTAGCAGTTGAGTTTCAAACTAAAACGTAAAAGTGTGGTTGTAGCCTTATTACTATAGGGAGAGAGAGTGAGTCAGAGTGGACCCTCTCTCTCTCTCTCTCTCTCTCTCTCTCTCTCTCTCTCTCTCTCTCTCTCTCTCTCTCTCTCTCACATACACACACACACACTCCTGCAGACAGGAGAGAAGTTCTTCTCGTAGATTATCTCACAGTTCGGTGTTCTTATTTGCATGCAAGCATTGTCCAGCTGATCCAGGAGCACAAATATGAATTCAGCAGGTTATTACAAAGATCAGTTCTACATGTGAGTGATGAGAAAAGAGCAGAGGAGCAGAGTCTCTTGTTGACCGATGCAGACTAATGCGCCTCAGTGGGGTTGCAGATGGGGGCCAGGCAGGGTCCGCCTGATACAATAACACCCAGGCCAGACTGGCTGCGTGAGCAGCGCATGTGCAACGCAGAACGTCTTTCTTTTTATTTCTGAAATGCAGATCGTCCACAATGCTCCTGTGGACAAAGATTGTTTTAGTCTGAAAAAGCCTTTTTTCAAAAACCCAGTTTTCAAACGAAAACACAGTAGTATGGATGTAGCCTAAAACAAAGCTATATGGAGTCTGAGAGATTAACATTAACTTCTTGTCTGTGCATGTGACTCTGAAGGTTACTGTAAACTTAAAATATGGGTTTCCCACCATGAAGAAAACAGCTACAGCTTGGATATGATGCATCATAACTGTGTTTCCTTCAGTATCCATGAAAACATAGTAACATAGTAATATACAGTACTGTATACTTTACTGAGCAAATGTATAATAGTACTGTCAAAGAACTTTAACACTCTCAGACAGCCAATGGTGCCTATTAATAGAGTAAAGTTGTTTGGAGAAGTTAAGTGACCATTAAGAGAAGTTAATAGCTGTTTTCACTGGATCTGCCTCTTTGTGGTTCAGATACACAAAAGCACAAAGGATAATTTGTTGTTTCCTTTGAACAAGGTAGAGACATACTTCTTTTCTTCTGTCACTGTCATGCTGGTTTGTCTGCTCACGACTTCAAGTGTGGGAGGTAAAGAACGAGTTTACACAAAAGGTACGGACACACACACACAGATAGACACACACTCAGGGTTGTGAAATAAGAGCTGGGATGAAGCAATGAGCAGGGCAAACAGTGATGTCTGTGTACCTGTCTGACTGCTCTGTTTGTTACTTCAACCAGATTCAGACCAAGCACACAAGGATAAGAGAAATGTGTTTCACCTAATTTGAGGATTTCCTCCCACACTGACACCACATATCTCCTCTTCCACTTACTTTTCTCTGCACACGCCACATCGACTTCCACGGCTTTGACATTCAGACCGCACTGCTCACCCTGCGATGACCCCCAACACATGCTCAGCAATACCCAAGGGGGAGAAAGGGGGCTCCCCTACCCTTTCCGGCTCCTCCGGAGACTCCCCTCCCTGGAGTGGCAGAGAGGAAGAGAGAGAGAGAGAGAGAGAGAGAGAGAGAGAGAGAGAGAGAGAGAGAGAGAGAGAGAGAGAGAGAGGGTCCACCCTGACTCACTATTTCTCCCTCTCCCTCAGTGGAGGTTGCCGGGCTGTTGCACTAGACTGTCTGTCTCTAAATATTTAATGCACACGGCACTGTCTCGGAGAGTGAGATAAAGAGAGAATCAGGGAGGTTGATATATTGATGAGCCACAGGGAGGGCAGAGGATTGAATGGGAGGATGGAGGAGGGTGGAGAAATGGAGGAATAAAAGGACGAGGGAGGACAGAAGGATGGGAGAGACAACCTTGTCAAGGACACACTGATGGTAGTTATTAAGAAAGCGGAGAGAATCATTTTTTTGTCGTTCACTCCCGGATTTATATAATAGTTTAATTTATATAATAGTTATAGCACCTTTACAACAATTTTAAAATGCTGCAAACACATTTCAACTTAACTGTTTCTGCACTTTTATCTAAACCATGAAGTGAAGAGATATTTCAAACTCCACTGGGTAACGTGACCAAACAACAGACAAGAGACAAGAGACAAGATTTTGACAAAATAATATAAATTGATTCATTTAAATGTCATTCAAGCCAGGACCATGAATGTCTCGATGATATTTCATGGCAATACAACCAATGTCTGTCAAGATCCTTCAGTCTTAACAGCAGTGGATCCATACCAGTAGCGCTGCCTTAAATCCATCCTGAACCATTAGTCTGCAGCCAGAGGACGACAGCTCAAGGCTGTAATGCACTGTACTGTCTGCATTTCAGTTGCATTTTGGGTGATGTAGGCTCCAGATTTGGAATAATATGAATAAGGAAGAATAATTTGTCGAATAAAAAAGATGGCATCAATTGATCTGTTGCATTTGTTTTGATTGTAACTGTCCATTATGAGACTGACTGTGTTGGGAATGCAGTTCTGAATCAATGGAGTACTTTCTGGTATTTTATTCAGTCGGAAGATGAGGCCTCATACACATTAGCTTCACCTTCACAGCATGTTCTCTCAAAATGAATACAATAATTGTATTTCTAATAACAATATAATATAAATAGCCTAGGCTATAATATTAAATGGTGAATTTAGTATATCAGGTATCCACACAGCCGGTCATTGTACCTGTACTTGTTGATCTTTTGTGTTATACTTTGCTCTTACTGTATTACTCTACATTTATATTCTGCTCTTGTTCGGATGCTTATTTTCATGTTATTGCATTTCCAACTATATAAGAGCTGTGCTCTGCGTGTTGCCGGTTCATTAGAAACAAGTCCGAGCGTGTCTGGTCTGAGAGGACTACAGAGGACAATCAATGACTGTAAATAGAAGCAAGCCGGCACACAACACAACACAATACAGAGTATAGAGGTCATTCTCACAAATATTGTTTTACCTTCTTCAGAGAGATTCATCCTTTCCAGAGCAAATGTGATAATTAGACAGCACCAGCAGGCCAAGACTTTCTGAAATGGAAACACATCTCAAGAGAATTATGTTACTCCTGCATCACCATTTGTTGATGAGATCCTTTTCCCTTTAGGGAGGTGGAACTCACAAAGATTAAATAACCGACTGAGATGTAAGACGTGCAACTCAACTAATAAATTTGCTTTTAAAGTTCCAGTAGTCATCGAATCATGTTTCTACAGTAGCCTACAATGGACAAACCAAACACTAGCTCTCTTATGTTACTTGAAGGCAAATGTATAGGTTCTCCTCATTGACTGTTAATAATGATGGACAATGTGACAGCTCCTAAAAAGTGAAGCCAAAGCATTTTGATTAGCCCCCTAGTAGCTGGCTTAAGTATAGGTATGTCCAAGTACTCATTCTCTGGTAAGTTTGGTTTTAATTAGTAATTTGATGCTATGAAAACGGGGGGAGATCAATAAAAATTATATTACAACTGTATGGCATTTATCATTCACTGTTGGCTCTGGAATTAGCACTGGATTATAATTTTCCTGCGTGTGATCAGTGACCATATGAAGTTTTCTCTCTTACCTCTCAGCCAACACGACTAAAGCTGCTTTCAGACGTGCACTGAAGTCCGGACATTCCCGGAAAGAGTCAGATGCTCCGAACATTTTTTCATAACTTTTCCTGTCAGCCCACTCGCAAATTGTCTGGAAAATGTCAAAGTAAGCAAATGTGAGAATACAGCAGGAACATTTTTGGAAAATTTACAGTGAGCGAGCGTGTTGATGATTTTTGTAACACGTGATATCTCAGGAGGAAAAAGAGGTGGTCTACTCGGCGACTAACATGTCAACTTGGAAAGACAACAAGCTTTTGGTGATAAGGACCGACGCTGGTGCCGATGAGTTGTAAACAAGAACACTTCTGCAGCGGACACTATATGTACAGTTATATATGCATGTCCTGCCCATGGGACCTGCCTCTGACATGCAGTATCCTGGCACAGCCCCCTCACCTGAATGTTCCAAACATTTTCCTGTGTATGTGTCTGACAAATTCTCTGAACACTTTCATGTCTGAAAATAGAATAAGGCTGATTTTCAGACTCCATCCTCCAAACTAGACAAGTCTTTGTCTGTATATCATTATGACAGCCTTGCAGGTCTCATCTTAGGTCTGATATCTTCATGTCTTCATGTCATGTTGCTCGTGGACTCATGGGAAATGGTGAAAAAGATCAGGATAACGTCAACAAAAAAGAAATCCCTCAGAAATCAATTGGGTGACAGCTCATTGAGTCTGTGAGTTGGACTCTGACGTGCTGCAATAACCGAAACTTAGGAATGCTATTGTTACCCAGACATACACACACAGTTACCACAATGTTTACTTCTTTTGCACGGTGCCGCGACAGTTGAAGAACTCGGGCTGGGAGAGGGGAGGAGGCGACCGCACTCGCTGTGAGGGCTGGAGATGAGATTGTTTTCTACCTAATCAGCTGTTTGAGAGGGGTCAAGAAGCAAAACAGAAAGGATTTGTTCGCTGAAAAATACAAAGTCACCGGAGAGTGTCTCTTTTTTTTTATCGTTACTGCTGATTATGGTGTGAGGACGTGGGGGTGGACTGTTAATGACAAGAAAGAGGCAGAGAAAAATTATCTCCCCAGTAAATACAAACACACACACAAATACGCACTTCCACTTGTGTGTGTCATGATGACAAAGGATGCTGGGTAATTATGCTAATGATGCCATAATGAGATGCATATGCCCTCACTCATTAAGAAATGACATCTTCTTTCCTTTCAAAATATGTAAATTTCTTAAGTACCATGTACATGCCACTGAGACATGCAAGGACACACACAGACAGACACACACACACACACACACACACACACACACACACACACACACACACACACACACACACACACACACACACACACACACACACACACTACCGACACATCTCTTTTGATAGTTGCCTGCATCTTAGCCCTGTATATATGCACATACACAAAAATAAAGTGCCTACAACTTTACAAACACAGAGATACTGTATAAACAAGAAGCACTATTTGCACATGAGAATGATACACTGATGGACACATGGAGTCAATGGGTTTGCAAGGATGTAACATTGGAGTTTTGTGAAAAGCACAGAAACAGACAGGCACACACACACACACCCATACTTAAAAATCAATGGATAAAATTGAATTTACAATAAATTTCACTGATAACTTTTTTATTCGACAAAGTCTGTGAAAAACCTAAGGTGTCCTGTCTGTGTCAAAACAACCAGGATTTCTGAGACACACAATTACACACACGCTGACACATGACGATGATGATGTCAGACTCCTCTATTTAGATCATAATATCTGTTTATGACCTCACGGTGCGTTTATGACTTTGTGACACCATCGAGACATTCCGTGTCTACATAGGTCAGCTGAAGCAAAGCCGCTACTGACTGATGTCAATAACTCAACCACAGGCACACACACACACACACACACACACACACACACACACACACACACACACATACACGCACACACACACATTGACTACCCAAATGCTCCCAGAATATCCCCTAATCACTGTTATTTGGCACTTTCTTGCTATGTCACGATGACACAACGCGGGGAGAACAATAAAATACGACTGCTCAGTCTTTGCAAAACAGAAAAACAGAGAGGTGGGTCACACTGTTCAGCACTGAGGCCAAGATGAATCATTCATCATTTCTTTTTTATTCCAGATTTAATGATTTCAAACACAATTTTTTGACAGTGTTGAACCTTACATTTAATCGCACAGCATGAAAAAGACAGGTGTAAACAGATGACTGCAAAATGTCGTCAAATAGAATCACATTTTCTGGAGGTTTGAAAGAGCAGCTGTTTGTGTGTTCTTGTGTGTTCTTCTCAAAGTCACAAAGGTGTCACCATAAAACAAGGAAAGTGGGTTGATGGTGAAGGAACTAGGATCAATGAGAGTAAAGTGCCAAACCCTTCTACCTGCTAAATGCTTGAAGAATCTGAAATTAACAATTTTGTAATAACAATTAACCCTTGTGTTGTTCCTGGGTCGAATTGACCCAGAGTGTGTGTGTGTCTGTGTGATCATCTGCAAGCCCTGGCCGGTCAAGGTTAGGGTTAGGGTGACCCAAGGATTGTCATTATCCAATTCTCCTGGGGTAATTGAGACCAATGGATTGTCATTCTCGATTCTCCGGGGGGGGCATTTAGACCCCCAGAGAGGGCGCTGTGGTGCTCTGTGGGGTCATTTAGACACACACCTGATTCCAATTGTAATCTAGGGGGGTACATTAGACCCACACAGAAGCCGGTGTGCCATTCTCCGTGTGCCACCCTCCCTGACCATGTCACGATGTCAGGTCAGGCGCATTTCACCAGAGAACAGGTTCTCCAACAGCTATTCTCCCAGCAACCATCCTCTGAACCCGAAGAGGACGCGAAAGAGCCAGACCGAGAAGCGGACGGACAAGCAGATGGAGAAGCAGACCGAGAAGAAGACAGAGACAACGGCGACGACGACTCCGACGACGACGACGGTGACGAAGACTACGACCCAGTGGGTGATGCTTCTGCAGATTCGTCATCCTTGGAAGAAGAAGAAGAAGGAGGACAAGGCCACGGCAGCACCACCACCACCACCGGACTCGTGGAAAGAGAGACCTTCCCGTCAAGAAACGGGGAAATAACATGGTCGCTGCTCCTCCTCCTCCTCCTCTGCTGCGGCTCAAAGCGGGGTCCCCCCGGGCCCCACGATGCACGCGACATCCCGCGCCGGTGACCTAGCCTCGACGTTCGCGCCGACGGTAGAGAACATCATCCTGGAGATGACGAATCGGGAGGGTCGTCGAAAATACGGCGACGAATGGAAAGGGATGGACGAGACCGACCTGCGCGCCTATGTAGGGCTGCTGATCTTAGCGGGCATGTACAGGTCCCTGGGACACCGAGAGCAGCCGGGCGATATTTCGTGCCACGATGCCCCTAAAACTCTTCCAAACATACTCCAGACTGCTGCGCTTCGACGACCGCGAGACGAGACGAGCCACGGACAAATTCGCCTCTACAACCCGAGGCCCGAAGTGACCGTGGACGAGCAACTGGTTCCGTTCAGAGGTTAATCTTTTTTTTCGTTTTTTTCAATATTATTATTATGTTATGTTATGTTATGTAGATAGCGGCTGCTAGTCCTCGTCCTCATCTCCTCTCCTCTCATCTCTTCTCCTCCTCTTCTTCTCCCTAGGCCGGTGTCCTTTCCGTCAGTACATGCTCAGCAAGCCGGCGAAATACGGGATCAAGTCGTGGGTGGCCTGCGATGCAAAATCCAGCTACGCTTGGAAGATGCAAGTGTACACCGGAAAGCCGAGCGGCGGACGCCCAGAACGGAACCAGGGGTTGCGGGTAGTGCTCGATGTAACGGAGGGACTGCACGGTCGTAACGTCACGTGCGACAATTACTTCACCTCCTACGAACTCGCGCGGCAGCTCCTGGAGAGGAAGCTCACCGTGGTCCGCACTGTTCGGAAGAACAAGCCCGAGCTCCCGACCGGGCTGCTCGCGGTCAAGGGAAGAGAGGTGTTCTCATCCAAGTTCGCATTCACGCCCACCGCCACTCTGGTTTCCTACATCCCAAAGAAAAACAGGAATGTGGTGCTCCTGAGCACGCGGCACGCCGAGGCATGCCGAGGCCGACGTCAGCGACCGCGAGGACGGGAAACCGGTCATCGTCCTGGACTACAACCGCAACAAAGGTGGCATGGACAACCTAGACAAGGTGATCGGAACGTACAGCTGCAGGATGACCGCACGCGGGCCCCTGGTCGTCTTTCACAACATCCTCATTGTCTCTTCGTACAACGCCTTCGTGATATGGAGAGAGATCAACCCCGACTGGATGCCGGGCAAGCATCCTCATTGTCTCTTCGTACAACGCCTTCGTGATATGGAGAGAGATCAACCCCGACTGGATGCCGGGCAAGCGGAACAAGCGGAGGGTGTTCCTCAGGCAGCTGGGAAAGGCTCTCGTGACTCCGTTCATCGCACGAAGGGAGCGCATCCCCCGCACGGAAGCGTCCACCGCGGTTGTGAAGGTAGTGAAAGCCGCCGCCGCCGCACGGAGAGCTTTTGACCACGACGACGACGACGCTCGACCCGAGCGTCTGGCCTCCTCCATAGCCCTAGCAGCAGCCCCACTCGGGGCGAGTAAGAGGAAGAGGTGTCAGATATGCCCCAGGAAAAAGGACTGTAAAACTCATACCGTGTGCCGCGGGTGTAACAAATACATCTGCAAGGGCTGCTCACGTGTCTATTGCGCTACGTGTGCGTCCTAATATGGGGTGGGCTATGTGAGGGGGCCAACAGCCGGGGGAAGCAGGGACAACACAAGGGTTATATAAATGACAATATGTGAGAACTTATTCACCTTATGTTGAGGTTTTATTGTAGCTATTTGTATTGTTTATGTGCGAGATGCATGTTTGTTTCATGTTTCATATTCTTTTTCATATAGGTGATAGATATTGTTCAGTGTTGTTAGGAAATACATACAGTATTCGCTGTTGGCTATTCCCAGGCTCCCCCTACAGGTGGGATTCACCATCGTAAATACGAGTTGTGGTCTGAGCCTCCCCTTTGTCTTGACTGGCTCAAAGCCATAATAAAAGACGGGAGAGGACGCAAAAAGTTGGCGTGGTCAAGTGTGGCTGTCACGACAATCAGTAGTGTCAAAATGTCAAAATGTCTGTATGAGTGACAGGATGGTGTGTGGAGTGTTGCATGAGATAAAGGAAAGACAAAGATAAACTCGAGGAGTGTGGAACACTAGAGGCAGAGTTCCCTCTTGAAATCTCTCCCCCCATCACGGCACAAATATACTGGGCAACGTACTACTACTACTATTGCCCTAGGTGTTCTCAATAATGTCTTGACAACACCGACTAGGCCAACTGATCAAAAGTGGAGATTTCACACATATATGACAGGTTTGAAATGTCTTTACCTGGGTTCTGATAATAAACTTGAGTCGACAAATTCTCTTACACAGCCTAATGTCAAGCAGAACAGCACAACAATGCCATGTCTGCATCTTTTGGCCTAGAGTGAAATATGCTCAGATATTGAGTCTTCGGTATTGAGTTCGGTTTCTTACTCAGTCACTTCCTCTTTTCCTCTTCTTCCAACAACGTCCCATTTTCTTTGGTGCCTCTGCCATGATGTCCACTATGAGAATGGTGAGTTACTTATAGTTAGCTACTAGCTTCGGCCTTGGTTGTTGGTGGGTGGCATTTGTTTTAAAGCAGATCCTTAAGTTCTAGCACGGTGAGTTATATAGTGCAAATCCGGGTGTCCAGGGGGCGCTGTGGCACTGGTGGTTTGTGTACCATCACAATATTTTTGAAGTTTTCGTTATTTTAAGGTATACAAACTACCTAGAGTTGCTTTGATGTATATTCCTTTTATATATCATGCAACACTGACCACTGATTTTTCTCATGCATCTCAAGTGCATTCACAACACCTGCTTGGCCTTGATCACCCTGAACCGACTGAAACACCTGTAAGTAAAATACTTTTAGATACATTTATAGACAGGACAGTTTTGACCCAGTCACACTCGGAGATACAGTTGTAGTCATTCAACACCATGCAGCTAATGGTGGTGGATGGATAAAAGCCCCGGCCCCTGAATCTTAGGGGCCCTACATGCATCTGTTGTCTTTGTGGAAACCTTTGTGGTTTCTAAATGTCACCTTTTTAAGCAATGAGATAAACAGTCTTGTTTTTTTAGCTCAT
This sequence comes from Hippoglossus hippoglossus, assembly GCF_009819705.1. NCBI lineage: Eukaryota > Metazoa > Chordata > Actinopteri > Pleuronectiformes > Pleuronectidae > Hippoglossus > Hippoglossus hippoglossus. Next base: position 4,958,139 of record NC_047151.1, on the reverse strand, counting down.
CAAACCTGATTAAGTTCACTCCTGGGTTCTGAGGGAGCTCAGTGAGTCAAGGTATCATTAACAAGTCTTCCACCAAAAAGAAGGTATGAGAGTTGTCTTATTCAGTTGAAGGTTTAACATGAGATCTGTCAGTGATGTTGCAGTGAACAGAAAGATGATGTTGGTTCTGTGGACAGTTGTGCTGTTGACTTTATAGTATTTACTTTATCTTTATTTTATATTAATGGGGAACAAGGAAAAACTCCACTTTAAATTTCCAAATCAATTACTTCCCACAAGTTGTATCAAAAATAACCTGTGGTTTTAACCCTAACCCTTTTTGTGAAAGTAAAATACTAACATGCTATTCTTCAATTTGGTGTAATTTGAATAAAAGCCATTACTGGGTTCAAAACTTTCCAACAAGTCCTCTAAATTAAACAACAACCTACCTACATCATTGTCCATGCCCTGTGGAATAATACAGCTTCTTATCTGATGCATCAGTGGGATAATATCAATATCATTTGTCTTTGCCTGCAAAAATCGAATGTTCCACATCAATAAAAGAACAACTGTTGGGTTAGTTTAGGTGCAAAACAACTTGTTAGGTTTTAGTAAGATCGTGGTTTGAGTTTAAATAAGTATTTTTACAGAATCCACACAAAGTTGGCGAAATAGGATGAACAAGAAAACAGCCATAGTAACAACATTGTACTAAAGCTGTTCAAAATAGTTAGCCCTAGAGCTAACCTCACACTATATAAAGAGAACAAATGCATATCTTTTGTTGCATTTTATTTGTAGCAATATAAACCAAGTGAATCAAACAGCTTATGGCCCTCATAAACTGAGCTGAATGGATTTTTATTAATGTTGATAATGGATTTTATTTTGATGTGAGTTTTAAGTGTGCTGCAATTGCCATTCTGCCATCAATTTGTTGATGTGTGTAAATTTTTTCAACAACTCAGACATATCTGTCAGAACTTAATTATCTTCAACTCAGAATTACAAGTGCAGAGGTTGACACATCAGATTTTTGCTCTTGGCTGTGAAGGTAGCATTTTGTTTCAAGTTGTATAAGTTAGGGTACCTTTTAGGACAATGCTTTCTTGTTTGGTTCAGTAAAATAATGAGGAGGGGTCTTACATTAATGGAAATAGAGAAGGATCTCTGTCGACAAGAAATTACCATCAACTTCTTTTCACTTCCGTTTTTGCACTTGTCCTAACTTCTACAGCCACTAGAGGGCTCTGTCCTTTGAATATAATGTGAACTTATTGCATATGGACCAATGTCACGGTTTTTTCTCAATATGAGAGGAACACAAAAAAAGAACAAAAAGTTTCTAAAACATCAGTACTGCATCTTACACTCTTTCATTACTTCTATGGAAAATCTGTTTGTTATGTGTTACTGTGAAATGAATGCTGATTATACAGTATGTGTGTGTGTGTGTTTGTGGTCCAGGTATTACTCTTGTTGTGGGGACCTGGATCTGCTTTAACAGTCACATTATGGGGACTTGTCTTCCTTCTGGGGACAAAAAGTAATTTGCCATAGGTTTGGCAAGCAGTAGTTAAAGTTAAGGTTAAAGTAAATCTTTAGAAAATGAATGTAAGTCATTGTTATGTCCTCTGAAGTCATGGAGACGTTTGTGTGTGTGTGTGTGTGTGTGTGTGTGTGTGTGAGATTGTGTGTGTGCTCCCCCAGCAGAGTGTGTGTGAGTGAGATGAGATTCGGGCAGGGAGAATAGAATGAGGGAGAAGGGGGGAGAGGGGAGGTGAAGGGGAGGAAGCATGTATGGTGGAGATCATAAACCAACACTGTAGCCTCTCATGGCTGCCTGCAAAGCCTGGAGGGGACCTTTACTGGAACAGGATTGATAGTAAAATAACTATTTATGTTTAGGATTTATGACACTACATATAATATACTATGAAAATGGTTATATTTTTAAGTGATGAATATGTGAATGCATATGTTTAAACACCAGTCAGAAAAAATTATGCAATAGTCAGCCAGATTTACTTTGCTACATGAAAGTCCTCGGCAACTCCAAAAACTTGCATCATGAGTTGAGAACTGACATTAGAGTTGATCATATTTCTGCTCAAATCCACACTGATCCTACATCTTTGTGTGGAAATGTCAATACACCAACATTTTCTGTTGTATGTTAGTTTTGTACACGACGGCCAAGATATATTAGACAACATCTGCTGTTTCAACATGGCTCCTTGTTCTTCCTTTTTCGGAGGAAAACAAAATTTGATAATGAAAACAATATGCCATTATATCCTCACAGAGTAATCTGCCCCTGCAAAACTCCTTCTCATTGATCCTGACAAAGGCCAGACTGTAGACTGCATTTAAAGATCAACGACACATCTCCACTTCCTCCCACTAACTAGAAATGAGACCAAAATCTCCAGTATATGAGCACTGTCATCTTATGCCGATGAAATCATTTGGAGCTAGAGTCTGTGCAGTATGGATCAGAGGGATGGAGCCGCAGTATTGAGTTCCTGCACACGCTCAACCAATCAGGAGTCAGTCTCAGCTGTCAATCATGTTTTTATGACAACAAATGCATAATTAAAACCCCACTTACATGAAAAATGAACACTCTGACATACAAATACATATATCAATGTGATAAGAACTACCTAAAATGACAGAATAGCATCTTTGAGCAAAATCTATTTGATACTGTGCTTTTTTAATTGGTTCCATGTCCAATCCACTAACACGGTTTAGGCAGGATTTATGATGTATGGCAGCTAGCGACCAGGTGGCGTTTGAGCTCTTTGGTTTCACTTTGGGGAACTGTCATGTCATCCATTGTTATAAACAGTCAATGGGCCAGGCTGTCATCTCTGTACATTAACTATCTCAGCATGGCCGTAACATCTTTCTGAGTGAGTCAGTTGACAACTTGTCCTTGAACGTAACACCACTTCTTCAGACCAAAACACAAGGATAACTGTCCAGTAAAAAAAATGAATAATGTTTTTGTTTACTTCATGGTGTGTCTCTTCATTTTTCATCCATCCAATCTTTCTGTTGTGTACTTATTATCACAACCTCATGAAGCTGCTATGGTGTCTATAGAGTTCTAGTTGCTGAGCCTTGTGGAAAGAAGATGGCAGAAGAATGAACATTCTCTGTAACAGAACACGAGAGAGGCCTATTTGTTAGAACATACTTAAAAGTTACATTTTACCTAAACTAATTCGTTCAAGTTTTCACTAAAAAAGAGAATGTTAGAGAGGAGGCAATGACACACAGGACTGATAAGCAGCTGTAAAGCAACATATCCAAACACATACAACAGTATATCAAGTCATAACAGACCAATCTGATGCGTGTAGTATTGTATTGCAGTTAACTTGTGGCAGTCATGTGCGCCTAACATGATAGAGGTAAACACAGTGTAATGGCAAGGTGCTCTGACATATGTGTTCTGCATTCATTCAAATTCAAATAACTTATAACTAATTATTTATCCATTAGGAACTTACATGGTACACATACTGTATATTGCAACAACATGCATCATACTGCATACCCTGTACTACTACATCCAGAGGGCAGTCAACAGTGGCAAGTTCAGCTTGTAACTGTAAAAGTAATAAACAATAAATAGTATTAAAATGAACAGTGTTCAAATGAATAGATCACCCATTGATGAGTGTGATGGGTGAAGGCACAAAGCTTGATATGGTTCTCTTACTCCTGAATGTGAGGGATCTGTATCTCCAACCTGAGAGTGAGTGGCTGTCTTGGCTGTGTGATACTGTATGTGTGTGGTGCCCGAGGCTTTTCCATACAGTTGCTGTCTCTTCTGTCGTAACCTGAACCATCTCCTCATTATGAATCAGAAGAAAATGAAATGAATATATCAGCAGGTAGCAGCTTTTTGAAAGTGTCACATCTCACAAGTCTCTCCTGATGAAAAGAGGAACAACTGTTTCAAAAACAACCAGCAAATCAGTGAAAAGAGGAACAAGAAGAAAATACAATTATTATTTATCACTCTCTGTAGAATGTTGTGCTTGTATTGCTGAAGTTAACCCTTAGGGCACTATGGGGACAGTTTTATAATAAAGGGCAGATATCCAGTATCCAGAGGTAGAAAACTCAGATTAATAATATTGTGCGATGTTATAATTCTCACACAAACATGCATGTGCACATGTGAACTCAATGCGATATTACAAATGAAACCCCAATTTTGCTGTGAATTTTCTGAGCATGCGAAGCTCTCAGTGTGTGTGTGTGTGTGTGTGTGTGTGTGTGTGTGTGTGTGTGTGTGTGTGTGTGTGTGTGTGTGTGTGTGTGTGTGTGTGTGTGTTGCTAATCAGTGACATATACAAGGCTGTGATAATCTCGAAAATACAATATACATATTTCCCCCTAGTATTTGTGTTTGTTTTTCATATGGGGGGGATTTGAACACAACATTTTTGGGCAAACTGAGGGCTAATATGGATGATGTTCTCAGTCACAAACAGACAAGGCTGCTCGCTTACTGTTGTGCTTTTACTTTAATGCTATCTACACAGTACAATATCATTTTAGGTGACAAAGCCTACCCTTAAAACCCTGTTCAATGTAGGCCCCCAAGGTCCCTTTTGCCTGGGGTCCCTAAAGTGACAGCTGCCCTTAACTGTAAAAAGGGAACAAATGTTGTCGCTAATGTGGGACAGACACAAACAGAAACCTAAGATGAGACAGTTAATGCACCGAAACACAATTCAATTCAAAGATTTGGACAGGGAAGGGATTATTCTTACGTCATAACTAGTTTAATGATCTCAGTTTTCATAAATACATTTAGTTATTGGACAATTTGTGTGTGTTTGTGTGCGTGTGTGTATTTATGCAAAGAAATGTCTTCCATATGCAATGAACTCCAAAAACACAGCGATGTGGATTCATTTAGAGTTACACCTCAGTCCTGTCACAACACACCCACATAACCACTCTGCTTTTCCCGGCTGCTCAGTGACATACTTTAACTGTCCGTCACGTGTGCTGTGGCTGGCAACAGCAAAGTACAGTAACATGATGAGTTGGATTACAACCTGAGATATTTTTACTGTAGAGAACAATGGCCACTTTACACCTGAAGAGCTTGTTCCATATTTACAAAGGTGTTTTTAACTATGAGCATGTGTATAGATCTTTCCAGAGGGAGTTAGATGTGAAGGAAAGTCTCAGTCTTGGTCTTTAGAGATTCTATTTAAAGTTTGTTCAACATTCTGACTGGTGAAACCTCTACACTGAGCAGTTGAATAAATGAGGCTTGATCCAAATGAAAAGAAGATACTACTTTGGAAAAATGAAGGTAGAAAAGGGATAAGTGTGGAAACATAATTGCTGAACAGTCCCTTGAGGTTTTACCTGTGTTGTCTGCCAGAGAGATGTTAGTGACTATCCCATCATCCTCGTCTACGGCAGCCTCCATGTTCTGACTACCCTTGTCTTCCTCCAGCTTGGTTTCCTTTTGTCTTATTTTCGATGTCGTGTTTCGATTTTCTTGCCTTTGCTACTTTCCCTCTGTTTTTGTTTAAACTTGGCCCTTGCTCCTTCACTCTGTCTCTCCTGTCATCCCTTTGGCCCTGCCTCCTCACAAAAGCAAAACACAAGATGAACTGCCCCAGCAGAAAGGGGGTCAAAGTTTATACTCCAGTAAAGTCACGTGAAAATGAAGGCCTCAAAGACACACACACACACACACACACACACACACACACACACACACACACACACACACACACACACACACACACACTCACTGTAGTTTGCTGTTCAAACCAAAAGGCTTCAGTGCAGAGTTGACCTACAATGGCCGTGAAAATGAAAAACTGCAGTCATTGTTTGTGTGGGAGCAGGCTGCCCTCTTGTGGTTACTGTTGAACACTGCAGACAATGACAGCCACAGGCCTCAGGAGCTCCATTATGTTTCAACTCTGAGTCGCCTGCACTGACAAACACAGCAATGAAGAAAACCTCTGTTTGCTCTCATAAAAATCTGTCCCCTAAACTTGCACGAATCACAGCAGAATGTGCTGTTGTGGTCTGTTTGTGTTTCTCTGTGCAGGTTATGTTTTTATTTATGGATTCTTGTACATGCACACTGAGATCTGCAAGAGCATCCTCAGAGTCCACAGCTTTAGTCGTCACTATGGTTCTTCATACTATGTCGGCCATTGTAAAACTGATCTGAGATCAGCAGCAGTGCTCAGAGGGAGCTGATTGGCCTGCAGAGGGAAGGTTTGGATTACCAGCAAACTGTTATGTGTCCCTTCTCTGTGATATTGTTAACATAAATGTTGGGTTCACCCTGTGTTTATGAGGCAGGTGAATCCTGTGCAAACACACAGACACACAACTGACCATAAGCACAGACAATCACATATGAACAAGCAAACAGAAAAGAGCACAAATGCCCCAAAGATTAAACCTGTGGTGTCATTGTCTGCAGTGTTTAGCAGTAACCACCAGGGTGCAGCCTGCTCCCACACAAACAATGACAGCAGTTTTTCATTCACAGCCATTGTAGGTCAACTCTGCACTGAAGCCTTTTGGTTTGAACAGCAAACTACAGTGTGTGTGTGTGTGTGTGTGTGTGTGTGTGTGTGTGTGTGTGTGTGTGTGTGTGTGTGTGTGTGTGTGTGTCTTTAAGGCCCTCGTTTTCACGTGACTTTACTGGAGCATAAACTTTGACCCCTGATAGTGCTGGGGCAGTGCGTCTTATGTTTTGGTCCAGCTGTCACCATGGTGACCAATTCCCATGACGACTCAATAACCTGAGGCACCAGACAGGTAGGGCAGGTAAACGTGACGATGTGAATTATTCAGGCAGCAGGTTTGTGAGGAGGCAGGGCCAAAGGGATGACAGGAGAGACAGAGTGAAGGAGCAAGGGCAAAGTTTAAACAAAGAAAGAGGGAAAGTAGCAAAGGCAAGAAAATCGAAACACGACTGAGCGACACTGGGAGGTTAAAAGAAGACAAAAGGAAACCAAGCTGGAGGAAGACAAGGGGAGTCAGAACATGGAGGCTGCCGTAGACGAGGATAATGGGACATTCACTAACATCTCTCTGACAGACAACACAGGTAAAACCTCAAGGGACTATTCATCAATTATTTTTCGCCACTTCTCCCTTATAAAGTGGCCATTGTTCTCTACAGTAAAAATATCTCAGGTTGTAATCAAACTCATCATTTTATTGTACTTTTTGCTGTTGTCAGCCACAGCACACATGACAGACAGTTAAAGTATGTGACTGTGCAGCCGGGAAAAGCAGAGTGGTTATGTGGGTGTGTTGTGACAGGACTGAGGTGTGGCTCCGATTTAATTCACATCGCTGTGTTTGCATAAATACACACACACATACACACAGATAAATTGTCCTTAAACGAAATGTGTTTATGAGAACTGAGAGCATTTAACTAGTAAGTTATGACCTTGGAACATCCTTTCCCTGTATGTTAGCACATACACACTTTTCAGTCTTTGTCTCTGTTTATTACCGTCCAACATGAGTGACACACTGAAACAAACAGGTATAAGTATGAGGTGATGTTAAGGTGAGTTCAGGTTGGTGGTACAGGTTCTAAAATGTGTCTGTTCATGAGCCTGGTTATTAAATTCCAGCTGACCACAGGCACAAATATGTTAACTTATCACTAACAGACCTATAGACCTTATTGACACGGCAGTCGTCTTTTTCCTCTGACGTCATGGTCAGGGTGGGAAGCTCAAATTCAGTTGTGAACAGAGTAATGTTGTGCTGCAGTGATGTTTATAAGTCATGTTACCACAAAGAATTTGTCAAACAGTTTTCATTTCACTGATTTTAGTCAAGATTTGTAAATGTCCAATGTCTTTTCAGCAGCTGATCAGATTGGAAACAGTGAAATAAAAGCAGTTTGTCCGATTCTCTGTGTGTGATCACAGCAGTGCAACATTACTCTGTCCATAACAGAATTTGAGCTTCCCACCCTGACCAGGATGTCAAAGGAAAATGGCCGCCAAGTGAATATGGTCAATTGAGCCATCACAAATTAAGTTCACAGATAATGAACATACATAGTTGAGAGATTTATTTGCCCAGACTGGCAGGAATCGTGACAATGGGATGTCTTTTCTAAGCATATAAATCAGCATATATATGAAAAAACAAGATGATATTGCCAAAGTCACCTTATGCATTTGGACTTGAGTGATGCAAATATTCCCTCTCAAATTCACAGTTATTTCAATGATAAACCGAAACCAGTTAACACAGTAAATGTTTGGAACATCAGGGTCACAGGGCCCTTGGGCAGACTGCATGGTGATAGCAACAACCACATGTCTTATTAGAGCTTGTTGAATTCATACATTGTTACTCCATGTTCTTCTGCATTGTCCAGAGCCTGCAGTCTTTCAGTAACAGGCATCTGTATTTTCAGGTTGGCACAAAGAAAACTACAAAAATGTCAGGCAGTAAATACATGTAAAAGCTGGGAACATGACAAGAACAAAGAGGACTGAACTGAACCAACACGGAGGCACAGGTGTGACATGTTAAGGTGCAACAAAGAAGCAGGAGACAACAGGAAGTGAAGTGTCCAGTGATGACACACATGAGAAACAGGAAGTTAAGATCAAAATAAAATAGGAAATGACACAACATGAGGCATCACAAGAAAGTAACTAAACATGCAGAGACACACAAGGAAGGGTAACATTTACACACAGATTATACATCCAAAACACAAACATTCAAAGCAAACTACAAACACAAATCCATAGCATCAATCAAACGTCCAAAAAGTCTATCAAAAGTTCACAAGAGCATAATCATTAAGGGGCCTGTGAAGACATGATGGAAAGTTCTGTCTGTCGCTCAAGAATCAGAATGAACCCTTCATACTCCAACACTGTTTCCAAGGTAGAAGATATGATGACTCCTGTAGAAGTGACAGATCAATATCATGATCCTGTTCATTTTAGGCAATTGTACCTTGTCTTACATGAGTAACATTTAACAAATGTGTGTTGAAAGAAGACAAATAAAAAGTTTCGCTTACAAATAAAAGTAAAACACACTTTTGCTCAATTTTATTCAGTCAAGGATTTTGCCTCCCCAGCTTCACCTGGTCTGGTATAACTTTAGCTTTTGGGTGTGAATGCTAGCTACGTTAGCTAGATACAGACTTAATTATTCTTCGCCACTTCTGCTACCGTTAACTGAGCCTATATTTTGATATGTATCATTAAAGAGAAAAATCACAAAACACGTTTCTCTACATCTCTCTACGTCTTCTCTCACAGCTTTGCCATTACGAACATGTCTAACAGAAAGGCCTGCAGAGCCCATACAGTATTTAGAAATGTTAGCAGTTGGGCGCAGCACTGTTTTCACAGTTTTAGCCAGCGACATCTCACAGGGTTTGGGAATCAGACAGGAAAGGGAAAGATAGGCTGAGAGAAAGATGGAGGCGGAATAGTCTGGGCATGGAAGTGTGTTCGCTGAAACAGCAGCGTCTCAAGGGTTTGGTTTGGCTAAGGAGAGGAAGGAGCATATGGAGCTGAGACAGTGCATGCGCGAACACACACACACACACACACAAAAACAAACACACACACACACCCAAAAACACACACACACACACACACACACACACACACACACACACACACACACACACACACACAAGTCGAGGGACTTACATTGACTTACATTGATTTCCTGAAGACTTATAACCTTAAAGGGATAGTTCACTGAAAATTGAAAATTCACTCATTCAAATAAAACAACAGAAAAAAAGCATTAAATTCCTCCATACTGCTCCTGTGGTCATCAAAGTGTCTGTAATCCCCGACATTCATATTCGACTCGAAACAGCGTCATTTACACCATGTTTTTAGCCTAAATGTCCGCCATTATTCTGTTATTGGTACCATCAATAGATCTGCTGATGAAGACCGTAGGGGGAGAGAGGGAGTGTAAGTCCATGTGTAGGAGGTATGTGAGGTAACTTGGTGATAAATTATCAGTGGCTTTAAAAGATAACAGAAGGATTATGAAGTTGATGCGTTGTGATACGGGGAGCCACTGTAATTGAACAAGCAGAGGATTGACATGTTCAGTGGATTTTGTACATGTAATGATCCGTGCTGCAGAGTTTTGGATGAGTTGGAGTTGGTGAATGAGTTTGTTGGGGATGCCAGTAAGGATTATCAATGCGTGATTTGACCAGGACATAAACAAGAACTTCTGTAGAGTGCTGTGTTGAGGCTGGGCGTAATCTGGAGATGTTTCGTAAATGGAAAAAGGCAGTCCGCGATACATTATTTATATGGCCGGAGAAGGAAATAGTACTGTCCATGATAACACCAAGGCTCCTAACCTGTGTGGAGATGGGTATGAGGGCTTCAGCTATGGGGAGTGAGTGGATATTCGTTTTTGAAAGTGTGGATTTGGAACCAATGAGGACTAGCTCAGTTTAGTTACTATTGAGTTTTAGATGGTTGTTTGTCATCCATGTCTGTGGGTCCTTGAGACAAGCAGTGAGGGTACTTGGGGGGAGAGTAGATGTGGGCTAAGTGGACACATATCATCAGCACAGGAATGAAAATGGATACCATGAAGATGTTGCCAAGAGAACCTTGCGGAACTCCGTGGTGGACTATAGAGCTTTCTGATCAGTAGTTCAAAAATGTGTACGTACTGTGTCCTGTCTGTAGGAGACTAACCATTTAAACACAGTGACTCTGATTCCAAGGCTGGCAAGATGGGATATGAGGAGCTGATGGGATATGACATCGAAGGTGGCGGTGAGGTCAAGAAGGATGAGGAGGGAGAGTTGACTAAAATCAGCTGCATGGAGGAGATCGTTGGTGATCTTAACCAGGGCAGTTTCTGTGCTAGGTTTGGTGGGGAAGCCTGATTGTAATTGTTTGAAGAGGTTATTGCTCTGGAGTTACCTTTGGAGTTGAAATGTGACTACTGTCTCAAGGATTTTGGAGATAAATGGTAGATTGGAAATAGGCTAGTAGTTGTTTTGGTCGTTGGAGTCTAGTCCAGGTTTATTTAGGGTTGGTTTGATAATGGCAACTTTGATTAAACCTTGGTCTTAGTGTCGAGTCGAATTTGAATGTCTGGGCTTTAGGACACTTGGTAGTACGGAGCAGTGTGGAGGCATTTTATGTTTTTTTCCTGTTGTTTTATTACGTTTGAAGTTTTGATCACCAGTTACTTCAATTGTCTCTGCAACACTGTTGTTACCCCTAAAACTCCAAAAGTGTTTTGTGGACTCAAACACTTCACCCACCCCTCCATCGGCACGGTGGTGAATAGATGAGTTAATTTTCCATTTAAGTCAATGAGTGTCTTCACAAGCATAGAAAGACAAACGTGTGTGTGTGTGTTTGTTGCGCCCCCTGTCGGTGAGTGTGCTGACGTGCTCTCAGTGAGGTCGTGATGACGACATCGACGGTGCAGTCCAGCTAACATCAGCCCCTCGGAGCCTTCGGTTCGTTTACTGGGTCATTTCTTACCTTAGGTGAGTTGAAACGGGCCACTTGTGTTGTTGTTGTTGTGTGCACTTCTAAATGCTGTGTAGTTAACCTCCAACCAGCTTCTCTGATCAAATTTAAAGCTAAACGTAGCTAGCTAACAGCAGCACCGTTAGCTTGTGGGCGTTAGCAACGAGTCCCCGGCCTATGTCGTTTTTTAATTGTAATTTAGTCAATGAGTTGCTTTTGAATATGAGCCTAAGTACGCTAACTAGTTATAGTTACTGCTAGTGAGACACAAACCTCACACTTGGTGTTGTTATTGTTCTGTTTAGCTAACGAGAGAGCTGGGTTACGCGTCCATTATCGGACACCCCCGCGTGTGATCCGCTATTGATCATTAGGTTTGATAGATGTTTTCTGACAGTCTCCCCGCCGATCGACCCATGATCTCCTTCTACGTGTGACAGTGTATTTTCAAGTGTAGCATGGATGCTTGCGTGTTTCCATGGTGTGACATGGGAGTCTGTTTACGGATATCGCACAGTGGGAGGCTTGTTAAGCCGAGATGAAGATGGATCAGTAATCGGTCATCAAGATGATCTAAATCCTCAGGAGTAAGAGATCACTGACAGAGACACTGGCTGCATGATGTGGAAATGTGTGAGTTTATTAGGTGCAGGGATAGCGCCTCAGCACTGGGCAACAGCATCATCACAGCCTGGGTGCGGTGCCTGCTTCCAGCCAGACACCACGCACGCGCACAGACAGACAGACAGACACAGAGGCAGGACTTCCACATCTGGACAAATTCTCGGTCGCATTCTGAAAATACTGGAGCGAGGACACAGCCAGAATCCGCCCAGATGTGGAAGTGTATGGGTTTGACTGGGGCTGAGAACACAGGTGCCTGAAGCTTTCACTAGAATAATCATGCCATCTGATTTAGCTTAGAATCAACAACGTGTCACCTCTGCTAACAAGAAAACAGATACACTTATATGGAAGTAATCTTTAAATATATGTAAAAAAGGCCTCTTTCACACAATTCCCTTTATCGGCTCTCTACTTAATTCATTGGTCATAATTTACAACATCTGTCTGGACCAGAGTGGCAACTCTTTTTCAAAACAAGCAATGATGGAGAAATCCTCAAGTTCCTGTATTTGTGTCTTACGTAATTCCATCTTATCATCACTGCTATAGCTGCTTTAATGGAGCTCTTCCACTTCTTTTTCAGAGGACGGTGAATCTGCAGTCCTGTATACTAAACAGGAGAACGAGCTTTCCATCATGAACTGCGACATAGATGGTACGTCGGCTCACATGTGCAAAACAGTATGAGAACATGAGATATGTGTTGTATTTGTGTCTAAATGTTTGTCACACTGTTTGTGTGTATTTTAGGAGACATGGAGAACCAGGTGGAGATGGAGGAGAAGACGAGGTTAATAAACCAAGTTTTGGAGCTTCAGCACACACTTGAAGGTAAAACACACACATCACTCTGTATCTGTGTCTTCTCTGGGGTGGTTTGTTAAAGGCTCCAGAATACAACAGATCTAACTGGAGGGTCTGACTTGTTAACAGTCAGACCCTATTTTAATCATTTGACATCAGAGGGAGCACTGTGTGATATGAAGAAAATCACATACCCTGATGGAGGTCATTTCATATCCAGACCACGTAAAATTTGGGATTTGTGACAATGAAATAAATGAATAATAGGAAACAATATACATTTCCTGTTGTCTCACCATATACATCATCATCATATCTCACCTGATGAGAAATCTCTGAAAGTCTCTCTACTCTCGACCTTAGTATGTAAAGTGCCTTGAGATGATGTATATTATGAATTGGCGCAATACAAATAAAATTGAATTGAAAGTCTTAAATGTAACTTGTAGAAAACTGTGCTTGGATGATACAACTTTCACGTCCCAGTTCTACACAGACGACCTCAAACACTGTTTCAGCATTGATGTTTGAAAATGCTGCACGTTTCACTCTGTGCTGCTGCTCTTTTCTCTCCGCTGCTGCTCTGCTCTCTTGATATAATCATCAGTGCTAATGCACTCACCGCACTTCTGCTTTGCTCGGTCTCATCCCTCGTTCACACACAGAAAATACCACGGAGATAAGCACGTGGTTTTGTTCAGTAGATGACAGACAATCTCAGTTCAAGTGATGATAGTTTGAATGTGATGGAAATCTTTTTCACACAACAGTCAACATCATTTAATGTTTAGTGTTGTGACAAGAAAACATTGAGTAAACTATTGTCTGTACTAGTGGCTGTTTACTCCCTTACTTTACTTTAGTTTATAGGGTTATTGGTAAAGCTTACCTCACGCATGCCCACTGTTGCTTTGTTTATGTCATTGCACTTGTGTGCCAGAAAGGACTTTCTTGGATAAGGTGACAAAACAGATGTCAAATAACTATAAGACGAGATATAAGTGAAGAAAAAGATGAGCTACTTTTGTTTCGAAGTTACTACGGCCAATAAGCTCACTGAACGTGCTCATTAAGTTCTTCTCTGGTGACAAATGGTTGATGTACACTTTATGGCCACCTACTGGCTCGGCATGCTTGTTTGCGCTTTTGCAGTCGTTTCTTTGTGGTCTCGTCTGGATGAAATATTTTGTTTAATAAAAACGTTTGTGGTTGGGGATAGTTTTTTGAAACTGAGGGGAATATATCCTTTCAAAAAGATATCCACAGTAGTGTAGACAAGGCCTTTGGAAGATTTATCAGCCACACTTATTGTAGAATCAGCCAGTGAAGCTAAAAAAAACTCTAAAATGTAGAATAAACTTAAATGTTGACATGAGTCATCTATTGGTTGAGTAGCTTCAGAATGCTCTCTCATACTTCTTTCTCTTTTCTACTGTAAACTGAGCCTAAGAGAGGGCAAGTAGATAGCACACGTGTTACAGTTTCCTGTCGTCAATTTCTGTTCCAGACCTGTCGGCACGAGTCGACGCAGTCAAGGAGGAAAACCTGAAGTTGAAGTCTGAGAACCAGGTCCTTGGTCAGTACATCGAGAACCTCATGTCGGCCTCCAGCGTCTTCCAGACCACCGACACTAAGAGCAAACGGAAGTGAGCTGTGAGCCGATATAAAACCTGAGGTCCCAGGTCCGCGGCTGGGAGAGGAAACCCAAGACATGGAGAGGGGTTTGTTTTCTCAGCGGACCTGACTGTTTCCTGTAAACTCTCTTACCTGAGTCCAAACTAACTAAATCATTCAAAACATTAACTGACTTTATCGCCTGTCCAGTGGCTCAGAAATTGATAAATATCATGTTTGTGTGGCCCCAGGTCTTTTTGGCAGACAAGGTAGTTTTTAAGTGTTTTAACGTGTTTAAGGATCATTTGTACCATGAGTTTCTTCTTCGTCTGTAAAATAATTCTTAGCTTTGTTTCGCCTGCTTGGTTTTCAGTTTGAGGACAACTCTGACATTTCTGTGGTTTTTCCCCAACATTCTCACAGTGTTCTCGTCCCGGCTGATCTGTGAGTGGGCTAAACCATTAAAATTACAAATAACTGTTGGACCACCAACCTCACCTTCAACACTGATTTATTTAATTTATTATTGTACAGTATTTTCTACGTCAGCTGGAACTGAGTTTGTAGTAGCTCTCAGATGTCATGGTGTCTGTGTAAAGCATGACCGTATTCCTCCAATTAAAAGCTGAGAAACTGGACAGTGTTACTGAAAATGAAAAAAAACCTTATATGGCATGTGTGAGTCATACAACTCTGAAATGGTTTTAATGGTTTAGCATATCTAATGAAATTGCATTAAAATAATAGTCATTGAAATTAACTTGTTAACAAATAGTATGTGGATACAACTGTACATACACGGAGAGCTCTGCATCAGTGAAAGTAAAAGCACAGTGAAACTAAAGGTTTTGTTAAAAAGCACTCCTTAAAGGTGTAAAGCTTGACTAACATCAGTGATGGTTTGAATTGTTAGTGATGGAGTTTGAAATCACCAAGACACTGTTCAGACCTGGTGTTAATATCCGTCCTCAGAGATCTGATCAGAAGTAGACAGCTTAAAATACGTGTTTCACACCTGAAATTAAGATGTGTCCTGAATGTGTCTCACTTCCCTGCTCTATACACAAATAATCATGCACGTCATTTATGCTCATGAAGTCGAAATAATGTCATTTTAACCCAGTCTGAGTTTACAGATGTGTCTGGTGTCGGTATGAGAGACACTGAGTTAGCAGCGACTGAGTGATGTTCGTGGTGTTGGAATAATTGGAAAAATTTGTTCCCAACTGGGAAATTTCATGTTAATGCCACCTCAAGTCAACCTGGAGAGCCCCTGAATAATTTTGGGATACAAGTTGTGTACTTCATCATAAACTAATGAACATAATTTTACAATCAGCTCTAAGTAGTAGCTTTTAATGTGAACTACCTGTCCATCCCTTACACTACACTTTTTAGTCAATACAGATGTTCTTATGATTAATGTTCAGACGTTTTAAAGTATTTAAATATGCCTGTCTCACCTGATCCTTTTTTTGCTCTTCGTTGCTATGAAAATATTGGAAAGAGGTGTCACTGTTTTGTTTAAATGCGCTAAACACATAAATGAAACACATTTAGTTTTACACCGTTAATGTTTTTCTACATTCTGACTTGGAAACACAAGTCAGGACAACAACGCAACAACTCACAAAATGGGAACCTCTGATGAGCATGTGAATGCACAGTAACTCAATTAACTGTGTGCAGCTCTGCTACGGAATAATATTTCTAAAATAAAAGAAATCAATGTGGTCAACGTTTGAGCACTGAGAATAAAAATACTGACAGTTCATTGTAAAACTGGAGCAGGTCAGAGGTAGACCGGTTAGTAGGCTCCTTTCACGATCCTTCATTTGTGGTCCAGGATGCATTTGTGCAGACACAAAATAATGTGGTCACACCTCGGAATGTGATCAGATCTAAGGACAGGGTTAGGACGTTTGGCTACGTTCACACATGTACTAAAAGCTGACCACTGGATCACTGAGGACAGATATTAACACCAGGTCTGAACAGGGTCCATGACAAAAGACTTTGTCTGAGCTTCAAAGTATCTGCAACCCTTTAAAATGATCAAGTCATACATTCATACGTGACTTTAATGCAAAATTAATGGAGTCAGTGATTAGGTCACAAAGACAAACTCTGTATGTTAGTTTGTGTCCTTCTGCTGATATAGTGACAGGGAGGAGGAGATTAGGAGCAAAAAGAAAAAAATAACCAGATACTTCCTCCTTTAATATCAAGAACAAAAGCAGTAAAGAGGCCTTGAGTGCTTATTGATCCACTAAGTCAGGTCTGGAAAACATCTCCTGCTAGAGGATGGGTCTGACCGTAAAAATGTGATAATGTCCTGACTGTACAGCAGAGGAGGGTGTGTCCTTTGCTGCCTCAGTTAGAAACATAAAAGGGATAAATGGTCGTCAGAGATGAAAAAAAACATAATCTGGACAAGCTTTTTATTCCCTTTAAACTGAAGTATCCAGTAGAATAACATCTAGAAATCAGTGATCTGTTTGTAAACATCCAGGGACTGAGGAGCTGTTTGAAAGTGATGTTACAGGAGGCTTTAAACAATGTATATGCTGTAATCTATTAAGGTTATTTACGTTTTTTTAACAGTTGTACAGTAGTTCATTCATTTGTCTGATGTGCTGAATATGTCCTGGCTGCACACACCCTGGTACCATCTTGTCTTGTGTGTAGACACCCTGCACCTTAGCATTTTAAATATTTGTTTCTGTTTTAATAAAAACCTAAGATCACCTCATTCCCTGGGTCTTTTGTCACCTACGCAATCCAACATTTTACAGAAATGTGAAGAAGAAATTCGACACATTTGATCAGACGATGTCTTTGTATTAAATTGTTTTTATTTTCAAGAGCAATGTACAATTTGCAAACAAATGTAAACAGAGAGTTCTGCCAGATGCTTCTGGTAAGAATGAACTACAAAAGCGTGAGACAATAATATAAAACAAATAAATTAGCATCAACTTCCCTTCCAACATCTATCTAGATCCTAACTCCAACCAGTCTAGATATTATGGGAAAGCACTGCTGTGTGCTGACTGAATGAGACATGTCCATCCAGAAACCCCCATATTCATTCTGTCTTTGACAAAATGATCTATTTCTTCTACAAGCGATGATAAACATTTCAAACAAGCTGAAGCTCAGAATAAGGTCATCAGTGGCATCTTCAGAACACTGCCTCGAGTCATTCAAAACACTGCATTAATAAAACGAAGTTTAAACAAAACCAATAAATAGGGTTATCTGTGCTAAAACTCGATTCTTGAACAGCTATAACTCAGTAAAAAACACATAAAAGAAACTGATGCTCCTGACAAACTCGCTAAAATCTAAACAGAACATCCACTTTTAAAGAGGTAATAATATATGAAACCTAAGCTGAAGCGACTTCACAGAGACGCTCTGACACTGCAGTGACATCTCACACAGCCTGGCATCCTCTTGCCTGTTCACGTAACCCGAACTATTTCAAATAATGAAGGAACTTGGTCAAACCGTGTCCTCCCACAAGTTCATTATAAAGAAAGGGCACCAGAATAAAGTCTAACGTCTGAGATGTAGCCCCTACGATATGCTGTGAAATGGTACAAAAGACTGGAGTCGGCAGCAGAGCACACACTGTGTGCTGCCTTCCCTCTCAGAGGAGACAGATCTATGACGGTGCATGTTCAGAGAGAAGACTGACGGCAAACACGGGGGGGGGGTAGGCAGGCTGACAGGCATTTTGACAGCAATGGCTTATAGAGGGGTGGGGTGAAGAAAGCGTAGAAGCTCAGAGGGCAGGAGGGGAAAACAGCTAAACGCACAAAATCTCTATGGGATACATGTGATGGTGGACTGAGTAGACGAGGAGTTAAAGGATGTGGTGTGGGAGACTGTGGACCTGTGGTGGGTGAAGCAGAGGGATAAGCGAGACGTGGATGGGGCAGCCAGGATGACTGCAGGCTACCAAGTGGGTTTTGAGGAATTACATGCTGCTCCGCTCAGAGAGCGGCGGCCATCTCCACCCCTTTAGGGGGAGCGAGGAGACAGTAGGCGTGACCTTCATCTCTTCAGTCTTTCCGTACCCGCCTCTTTCTCACAGCTTGTTTGTGGCTCTCCTCGCCGACATCTTCACCCTCCTTCTGCTGGTGGAGAGAAAAAAGAAAGAAAAAGCTAAACGGATGAGACATTAACATCATCCTAGTTTTATCAATGGAAATTTGTATCGAGTCAAGCCTTATTTTGAAAAGACTGTACATGTCGAGTAGAGTGAAATGCATGATAAGTTACTGAAAATGAAAACAAGCTGCTCAGGGACTCGCTGCACTTTTCTCACTAGGACAAGGACACTGTCAGAGACGTGAAGCAGTCTAAACAGAAAGGAGGCGAGTGAGTGATCCTGTTCTGCATGTCGTCTGCAGGACAGTCCTCAATTAGACAATATCAGTGACTGTGTCTACGTGGACACCAATATTGATCATGTTGTTAACATGAGTTGCTGATAGAATATTCCATTCATATTCTTGTATATATGTTACAGAGTATTGCCCCAATAATGACTCGCGTCATAATGTCAGATGTTATTCCAGTTTTAAAGCCCCAACCGGAAATAGTTTCATGTACAATGCTACCATTTAGCATTTAGGGTATTTTCAATGCAAAGCTACAACTCCTTTTATTTTTCCATTTTGTTTACACTCAGGGAATGTGGTAACTGTTGTACTTGGCAGTGTCTTATTCAGACTATTGGCTTAATCATGTCAATTACAGAATATTGGTGTCCATGGAAACGTAGTCAATGACTGAATTCATTTATGTGACAAATGAGGTGCTAGTGAAGACATTATTAGATCTCTTGTCTAAACAATTGATATTAAAATATATGACACATTATTTGACATCTTAGCCACTAGGTGGGAGTACAAACAAGTTGTGAACAAAACAATATTATAGCACATTTTAAATTTATCTTGTTAAGAAAAGCAGACATGCAGCAACATTCGTTTAGTATGGAGTTTTTAGATCCTCGTGCCACCTCCTAATACAAGGAAACTTAATACAAAACATGATGTTCTGACCTTGAGCTTAAAACTTAAACACATCACCATGAATAAAACTGCGTGTGTTACTTCTGGAACAAACCAGCCACTCAGGCCCTGTTCAGACCTGGTAATTACATCCATCCTGAGAGATCCGATCACAAGTGGTCAGCGCCAAGTAGGACTGTTCACCACTGCTATTAAAATGTGTCTCCTGTGACCACTTCCTGTGACCACTTCTGATCAGAGCTCACTTCCCTGCTCTATATGTAAATAATCTTGAACATAATTTGTGTTAACAAAGGCAAGAAGACAAGTTGCTTTTACCCAGTCGGACTCTACAGATGTGGCCGATGTTTGTGTATGTGTGTCGCAGAGAGCGAGAGAAAGAGCAAGCAGAGTTGTAAAATTTATGAATGAAAGATTTTATCAATATAAAAATTGTGGTGGCTGCAAACAAATCAGTGTATTGACACTGTGAAGCACAACAAAAGTGTTTAAACTGTAACAGGTCAGAGGAGGTCAGCTGAGTGGGTGGTCCTTCATATGTGGCCCAGGATGCATTTGCATTCACACAGCGAAAAGAATGTGGCCAGATGCCTCCCAGACCACCTCTGAATGTGGTCAGTGATTGGATCAAAGACCCATTGAGGAAGCGTTCGTTTGAGTTCAGATCTGAAATTTGTGCTTAGCCAGATGAATAACGGATGATGTGCAACCTTTTCAAAATGAAAGAAATGTGGAATAAAAACAAAGTAGGATCAGTACATCCTGCTGTGCAGTTAACAACTTAAAGCAACACCAACCTTGTCTTCTAATGTTCTCTCTGGAGCTTGGCTTCCCTCTTCTCCATCCTCCTCCTCCTCCTCCTCCTCATCTTCTTCTTCATCATCATCCCCCTCTAGATTGTCCCCTCCTACATCTGCATCCTCCTCCTCCTCCTCCTCTTCTTCCTCCTCCTCCTCTTCCTCCTCTTCCTCCTCCTCTTCAGCCTCTTCTGTTGCTTTAGAGCAGAGTAAAGATCAAAACAATGAGGATCAAGAAATACGATCTAGAACAATGTAGCAGTCAAAGTAAAATCCTGTGGAAAGTACAGCAGCAGATGTCTGACCTGCAGCTGCTGCTCCTTCTGCAGCCTCGGCAGCTTTGTCTTCCTCATCTGCAGCTGCCTCCTCCTCTTCCTCCTCCTCTTCTACATCAGCCTGGGGCACATCCACCTTCTTGTACACGTAGTCATCCTCTGGTTTCTGGGACAGAGAGAGAGAATTTAGAGGCATTTCTGGTGAACTTGTGCATTACACAGATATATGATCAGAACTATACAATACATTATTTACACAGCAGGTTCATAGTACCTTTGGCCAGCAGAAGAGCACAGCCAGTCCTACTGGCAAGCCTACTGTCAGTATGTAGACCACCCAGAGCCACGGTCGCTCCTCTGCAGCCAACATCAGCTGGGCAAAAATCCCCGGCTGGTGAGATGGAGAGACAAGAGGCCAGAGAGCAAAGGCAGTGAGCACTTTCAGTTACAGTGACAGACAGCTTTGTGGGAAATGATATGAACACAGTGTGAAAGTTAAGTACGTGTACTGTTGCCCTAACAAAACAGCCCACTGACCTCATTAGCACTAGCAACCAGTTTCTTCAGCCCCCAGCTGTCAGAGGCCCAGCGGTCGGCCACCTCCTTGTGAGAGGTGATAATGAAGTTGTCAAAGTAGATATCCGAGGTCATGGACCACAACTCCAAGCCCAGGGCATTGAAAGGTGCCATCCTGAACGGCAGCAGGTCTTCAAAATAGTCAGGGTTATCAATCTTACGTGGCTTCCACACTCCCTTGGGAGAAGAAAAAGAATTTCAAGCAAGAGGGTTAGGTGGAATGACAAGACCATGAGTTTTAGCACAAACATACAGCATGTTCATGTGATTATAATACATTATTACACTAACACATGACTGTTCATGTTAATTTTCATTAACCCAATAACCAAGATGCTGAGTAAAAACATATTCCAAAACCTAAGCATTGTTTAACTAGAATCACGCACTGGGGTTGTATGCCTCCGCCAACCAGTGCAGTTTCTGTGTACATATTTCTACATCCTTTTTTTAAACCCAGATTCATATAAAAGGTCACTGTAACCTTTACCTTTGACAAGTGAAACATAATCACTTATCTTTGAGTCCAAGTGACCACTGACCAAGAGTTGAAGAATTTCCCTTAAGCAGTCTTGAGATATCATGTTCAAGAAAAACATAAACATACTTTGTGAGGCCACTGTGACCTTGACCTCTTTGAAGGAATTCCCTCAAGACATTCTTGAGATATATAGCATTGACAGGAATGGGACGGATGGACAACCCAAAAACATGCCTCCAGCCACTGGCTGTCACCAGCTCGGAGGCATAAAAACCCGGAACAGTAAATGTCAGATCAGTTATCACCGTCTATGTTTGATTTTATGGATCCATACAGAAATTTTAAGAAGTCAAAAGCAGCCATTACCTGATAGTTGGAGTTGTCCACTAGTGGGGCTTTCCACTTGCCCTTGTATTGAGGGTTGTTGATCATGGGGCGCTTCCATTCGCCACAGCCAGGGGCAGTCTCACAGGCTGGATTAGGAATCTGTGGTGCCTCCCACTCTCCATCCATCTCCTCATCCCTACACACAGCCAGAGGAGGACACAATTCAAAGGCTTGTTGTGGGTTTGTTTTTGTGTAACTTTTGTGAATGAGCATAGTTACCAGTCTTCGGGTTTCTCAGCATTTGGGTCAGGAACAAACTCTGCTTCATCGTCCAGCCAACCCTCCGGCTTCAAAGCATCAGGGTCATCAATCTTAGCAGGTGCATCCTCATCCCTGAGACAAACACATCAATGTTTTTATCCCCACTAACATCACCTCTACACTTAAACATGTTAAATCTGTCTATGAGAGCGGGGGGTGGCAGTCACCAGTCATCAGGCTTGACAGCCTCAGGGTCGGGGAGCTTGGTCCTCTCGTCCCAGTCATCGGGCTTGGAATCATTTGGGTCATCTATCTCCTTGGGAGGGTTGACTGGAGGCACCACATCGTGCAGCAGGTTCCCACGGCTCACACTGGACTGATCGATGAGCATCTCATAGCTGTTGTCTGGGTTCAGGACTAACAATGTGGGGAGAAAACCCTCAGCATTTGAGAATATGTGAAAACAATAATAAAAGCACAGAAAACATGCAGCAACGCAGGTAAGATTGACATTTTTTTATGGAGGTACATGGGCTCTGCATAGCACAAACACAACAGATAAATACACAGACACTTCCAATAAGCTTCATACCCAATGTATAGAGGTGAGTCTTCTTGTCTGTGTAGAACTTCTTGAGGTCCACGTCAGCCCTCTTAGCGTGCTTCTCCTCCAAATCTTTGGTCAGAGGATTCTGGTGGCGGAAAATTAAGTGCAGCTTGTAGTCCTCGCCACATTTGTCGGGTCCGAACATAATGGTGTAGGGTGTATGGTCATGGAACTCCTCCTACAGAGCAAATCATACAAGATTTCAATTTAATCAAGAAATCGTGAGTATTTTGTCGAAATCCAGACAGATTTTACTCAGAAAGTAAAGCAAAATAAAATATGTATACTAACCAGATTGAAATCACCAGCATCTGAGAGCAGTTTGATGTATGCTCCACCACAGTCGATACCATTCTGGAAATTCACCTCATACCTACAAACAGAACACAACAAAAAAATTCAACAAGTCATGTTCATCAAGTGCTTCAGTTTTGTTACTTGTTAAGTGCAAATTACAGATTTCAAATAGATACTTGTATATCCACTGACCACTGCACCTCCAGGAAAAAGTCCACTGGCTAGACACTGGATGCAGATTGTATGTATGTGAATGCACGTTTGAACTCACTGTATGACCAGAGGCTCATCCTGGAAGACGAAGGGTTTGTCCAGCAATGCAGAAATCGCGTGGTGTTTGGCGCGGGACTTGAGCACCAGGCCCTGGTCTCCAGGAACCTTGTTCTCCTTCAGCTGCTCCACAGCCCACTTCCCTACAGCAGAGAGGAGCGGGTCGGACAGTCAGGCTTTTTATTTACATGGCCACAGCTATCATGACAGTGGGTTATGATAATATTCTACTACTACTTTATTTCAACTACTATGTATGGTTGCACACGCTCTGCTTGAAATAGCTTTATTGTAGTCAACAGAACATCACAAATACTTTTAGAATCTCCAGCAGAGGTGTTGTGATCTCATGTGACAGTAATTGTGTTGCTCAGTGAAGTGTTGTTATAAGTAAAGTCCAAAACTATAAAAAATAACACCCATGCAGTGTTTCCCCTACATGCATTTAGCGAGCTGAATTATGACCTTTTTTTTTTTTAACAACAATGATCATAACAACAAGTAACGAGGAGTGACGCGATAATTTCCATATCGAGTTATCGTATGATATATAAACATTAACTCAATAATTTGGCTGACCTGGATAATTTGGCATTGTGTTTACATGCGCGTCTATTTACATAAGAATGTCACCAACATTTAGTGAGTTGCACCGCTTCTCTGTGTCTGAGAGTGAGGCAGAGTTTACACTCACACACCCACAAACATGCCCTGGGCTGGCCCTGCCCACACTCACTCACACAGAGCGAAACACACAGTGAAACAGTCGGAGGTGTAGTAAAAACATTGTGGGTTTACGCTGGGTGAGAGAGGAGAACCCATTAATGGGGATCTAGGTATGGCAACATCATATTGGGGGCAGCACAGGATGCTAGGAACGCACATGTTAAGGAACGTTAACATGTGCGTATCGTTTGCATGTCACGTCATGTTCATGATATCATGTCCCTGTGTGTATCAGTTAACCTTGTCAGAGTGGGCATCCAGTTTCCAGTTTGTGAGCAGAGAACAGAGAAGCTGAGGTGTCACACACTCAAAAGGAGATGGGGAGGGGGGGAAGGCTGAGAAAGGGGTAGCCGGTGAATCTATCAAATAGTGCACCTTTAACTTTGTACGGTACTAATGCAATCAGTAAAATCAGTCCCGCTGCGAAATGCTACCAAATTAACAACAATTCATTAATAATACTATGAATGTAGCTTCAAAGACATATTGTTAAATCTTTTCGTAAGATCGTTAAGAATAATATAAAACCAGACAGTAGCTGAAGCAGAGAGGAGCCTCTCCAGGCTGAAGCTCATCAAGTCCAACCTGAGGTCAACCATGTCACAGGAACGCCTCAGTGGACTTTCTCTGATAAGTATTAACCAGGCAGTTGCTGGGCAGAATGATGTGATTGATGACTTTGCATCAAGGAAGTATAGAAAGGTCAGGATTTAGCAGTTATGCAATCTAGTTGCATATAAGGGTGCAATAGTGTGTTGTTCTATTTGTGTATGTGTGATACACAAGGATTTGTGCAATTTAGTTTTATTTGTGTGTTCTTTGCTGGCAATATGTTGTAATGTATAGGTAATAATTTGATTCTCTACTTCGTTTGTATCTATTCACTATATTTCCTGTTATTTCACTTCATCTTTGGTATTTATGATTGTTGTGACTGTACATAGTTTTGAAAGTAAATAATTTCATATTTCTATAATTTTATATTTCTGTAATTGTATAGACATGAGATGTGATCGTATGGTAGGTAGAGAATATCTACAAACCGTCATATTTGGCCGTTTCTTCATCTGCATCCCCCTTCACCATCTTTGACAGCTGCCATCTGTGAAGATCAACATCACAAAACACTTTCATACAAGTGAAAGTAGAACACACAAACAAACTTAGAGCACTAATTCTTTAAGTTGATCCTGGTCACTCCAATGAAAATGTCCCAAAAAATTTAGCAGCGTGTGGCAGTAAAATTCTTAAGCAATACCTTCCCAGCAATCCGTCATCAAACGTTTCTGCAAAGTACACATCTCCCGTGGGAACAGGAGTCACATATTTTACCTGGGGAACAAAAAACCCACAATAGTTAAATATTGTCATACAGGAAACAATTTCCCACAATTACCAAGCTTTCCAACTATCTCCAAGGTTTCATTTACTGAAATCTACTTTTTTTTTTAATTGCGCTTATGACCTTTGGTTGACTGATGATCAATTCCTAACCTGGAAAGAGACATTTTCATCCATTTCAGCCTTCCCACTTGCTGTGTCCTTGCCATCGGTTTCATCAGACAACTCCTCATCCATCACCATTGCCGCCTCCTCTTCTTCTTCTTCTTCTTCTGCCATCAGAACCTTTAATTCCTCGTCAAGGCCCATATCTTCATCGACGTCTGCTACGTCAGCCTCTGACAGCTCCTCCTGGGCCACAACCATGGCCACAGCCAGGGAGGACAGGAGCAGCAAATGCCACATCCAACCCCTGTCTAACTTCATCTGTTGAGGGGGAGCAAACATCAGAGTGTGAGATTAGGAGTGAGGAGCATGGTGTGAACAACAGACTGAGGAGAGAGCAGGGAGGGCATGAATGATAAAAATAGAGAATAGAAGTGGTAGCGATGAGAGGGTGAGGGGTAGAGATGAGGTCACATGAACACGAACACAGTGACATTTAATGTGGGGGGCTTCTTTATCTCACATTCCTAATACCCTTTCCTTTAAATTTACCTCTTCTCTCTGGTGATGAATTTCCACCAATTAAAATACAAAGAGCAGACTCCTTCTGGCAATGACATCTGTGTGGTCAAATATAACAAACAACTAGCGTCTTTGAAATTACGTTTTTTTCTCCACTTCATTGCAAATCCTAAATAATCCTAAATTGTAGCAGTTTGTACATGCATGCGATTAGAAACACACACTTGTCTGTGTACTAATACCCCTTTTAACACCTAAACACATCCTGCTGACATTTAAGTGATCCGTTCAACCAAACAACAGGTTCAATGACCTCCTATTGATCAGGCCACAGCTGCTCACTCTTGTTGTGAGCAGCAGGAAATGAAAAGCATCACCGCAGACAGCCCAGCAGCACACTTTCCTTAATTCCTAATTAGCTTTAATTCCCACACTGGCGTTGTCCTATTTGCCAACATCAGAGCTCAGGAGGATCAAAATGATTCATTGCAGAAATCTTGGCCACATCATATGCAAGAAGAGGTGGATGAAAAAAAAATGGATTTAGATGTGAGAATATACAAAAACATGCATACACTCAGAAGTCTGATGCAGTTCAATCAACCTAATTTCTCAGATATAGATAAAGAAAAATGGGTTGAGGCGGTGATTCTCAACAAGCAACATTAGTAGTTTAAACCAGATCTGTGTCTTTCTATTCTAACCATTACATTTTATTGCTGCCATAAAAGAGACAACCGCTCTCTGGCATATCTCAGCTACTTTGACCTATACTTCATAGACGTAATCATGGTTTTTCAATGTGCACAACATGATGACCTCAAAAGTGAAATTAACCCTTTTGAGGCAAATCCTTTCCTGGCTGAAAACCCTAAACCCCACAGCCTTCTCCTTCCACATGCCATGGTCATAAAGAATGGCATGAAGAGTGACCTGGGCCAAGGGTTAAAACTTAAGGTTATTAACAATTTCTGATACAACTAATGCAAATTGTACACATGCAGACAACAGAAATGTGAAGCTCATACACTCCCAGCATTCAGACAAGACACGTCTGCTATCCTTGATTAAATCAAATTGAACTGATGTCAGATGTCAATAGAAATGAATTTAGTCGTTTCAACTGGTACTTATAAACAGTCCCCAACCCCACATGCATCATAACCAGCCAAGTGTGAGCCAAGAAGCTGACTTGTTCATGTATCTACACTGTGAACTGTTAAAGACAAGCAGGTCCCATCCCCCTGCTTATCTCAAAGGAACAGATTCTGAGTCTGGACGGCAGCTACACCAGTTAATTCTGTTTCCCATTAAGCGCCAGTCCTCCCATCTCACAGAGTTGTGCTGTGCTGCGGCAGCGTCCCTTCCCAGCCTCTGGTTGAGGGACAACGTTGCCACAAAGCTCTTATTTCATTATCATAACCAGATAAGAATAACGTGACGCTGAAAATATCTGAGAACTACAGTGAGAGGGTCAGAGGACGGGGCTGTGGAGCCAACATGGCTGCCATCGAACACGTCAACGTCCAAACACTTTTGGATAAGTGGCTCAGACTGCAGCACCTGCTCTGCTAGCTGATGCTAGCTAACTGCACGGCTCGCCAATCACAATCAACAGCAAACGTTAGCATAACAGTAGCTTAGCTAGCTGGATGTCGGGTTGAAACAAATAGCCTAATAGCTGAACGTGCTTTGGTGGTACATAATAAAAACAGAAACTGAGAAAAACGTTTTCCGTAGTGTCTGACCGAAACGTTTTATGAGACCACAGGAATGAGTGGATAGCAACCGTTAGCTCGCTACATTAGCAGTGATGTCGCACGGGGTGGGATGAGAGAATGAATGAACACACATACAAACCTTGAGCCTTCTTGTAACTCGCGGAGGAAAATGTCCTGATAAGCGGTGTTTTCTCGGGGGACGTGTCTTGTGCGTTTGCTCCGCTCAAATACAACCAGAGCCCCGATGTGCGGCGCGGAATCACACGGTAGCTCGCTGGAGAAACTGGACCCACAGTGACAGCTCGGCCCGGAGGACGGTTGACAAGTGCGAGGCTCGGCTGGTGCGCATGCGCACTGTAGCAGATGGAGAGCGTGACTGATGCATTCACGTGCCCCCGTTATAGTAACCAATAGTAAGTGGGGGTGAGCTGAGTTGGTGATCACAACTGACAGAGATTTGTATGAGGCATTTTGGTAATGTTATACTATATTATGTGTATTTAAAAGTCTCATTCATACGTCCTGTATAAGATAAGATAAGATAAGATGAGTTGTAGTTGAGTTAAGATAAACTCGAGATAAACTTTATTGATCCCACACCGGGGGAAGTCCCTTGTTACAGCAGCAGAATGAGGTAGACAAGAGAACACCCGTAAAAGAAAACAACCTGCAATAATAAAGACAATTTAAAAATGTAAGAAAGATAATATTCACCTTTCACTACAGACAGAAATATTAATTGTAGCGGAAAAATTACTGCATAAATCCGTTCTGTCCATTATTTTATACTGAAACAAGCATTATAATGAGTGATGTGCGTTCACATGTTTAGAAATCCTGTAAAAACATTTTTTTTACAACCATAAAAGATACAAATTACAGCTTTACGATGAGTCATTGAATGCACCGGAAACTCACGGTGTACAGCCGTACACCGTGAGTTTCCGGTGAATTTCAAAAGTAGAATTTCAAAGTAAAAGCTTATTATCAGTAAATACTACAGTAATAGTATAATAATAACAACAACAATAATAATCTGCACGTTAAGAACGTAACCTGGCTCATACTGAATATACACACGCAGGTTAACTCAACAGTAATTCACCACAGTTGAAAACGAGTCCAATGAAACAAAACAACTCAGAATTAGTTTCCCGTCACAAATGACCAGTGGGGTTTTTGATGGACTTCGGGACAATAGAAACAGCAGTACAGAAATAAAAACGCATTTTCCAGGTTTTATTATCTCTTTAGTACACAATCATTTCCATGCTTTTACTTTACCGCGGTCATGTGGTCCGTCGTTGTGCGTCTATTTGTGGTTTTACGGTAGAGGCGTTCAGAGGGTAAAAATAGGCCGAAAACAAACGTCACTTATTTTGGACATTTGATAACATAAGTAAAAAAGATTTTTCTTTCCAACCAAAACATTGACAAGTATAATTAAATGTGATGTTACATTCATGTTTTAACAAAAATGTGGTAAAACCAGGCTTGCTCTTATTTAATATTATAATAAATTATTTTAAGGTGACAAATAATTTTGACCTCACTCTCGTTCACAGTAGTAGTTCCCACTACCTGCCTGCCAAGTTTCAGAAGTTTTTGTCTGCAGAAATCTTGAGAAACCTAGAGGTAAAGTCAGCTCAATTTGTTTTATAGCACTCATTACTTGCTCTTATTAAATATTATTTCTAAAGAAACATTAAGAGGTGACAATTAATGTTCATCTAATTTGCTGCAGAAAATTAAAGGGGAAAGTCGGCTCTATTTTCATTTCAGCACTAATAACTTGCTCCTATTAAATATATATATATTTTTCAAATACTTAGGAGGGGACAGCGATTTTCCTCTTCACTCTCATTCATGGTGACTCCTACTGTCTGTTTGTCAAGTTTCCAAAGACTTTACTCTGGAAAGTTTAGAAAATTAAAGGGTAGGTCGGCTCAATTTTCATTATGGCTTTGATAGCTTGCTTCTATTAATTTATCATTTTTAAAAATCCTTAAGAGATGACAAAGATATTTCACCTCCCTATTGTTCAAGATGACCTCCACCATCTGCATGTTTAAGTTTCAAGAGATTTTACGGTAGAAATTTGAGAATTTGAGAAATTGAAAGGGAAAGTCAGCCCAGTTTTCACTATGGCATTCATAAATCTAATGAAATCTAATCTCTCTTCCACTCTTTGTGGGAAAGCTCCTGGTCAGATATTTACTTGAGTCCTAAAAAACCTTGAAAATAACTCAAATGTCACCTGGACTAATTCTAACCCTTGTGTTAATTATTGCCAAGCATGATCAAATACAATAAATGAAACAGATTCAGTGTGACAGCTGTTGCCTGTGGTACCATGCAGAGTGTCAGGAGATGGACCCTGCAGAGGGTTGGAATGTTTTTTACAGTAGCCCAAACTGGACAAACTAAACACCTTTTGAGTTTTTATGACAACTGAAGTCTACAACAGGTTTCAAGTTTTAGGGTCTTATTCAGAATCTTCTGAAACAACACCATGAACAAGAGAGAGGTGAAAAGTCTTCATCACCTTTAAAGATTAGTTATGGATGCCATAATGAAAATTGAGACGACTCTCTTTTTAATTTGTTTAAGTTTCTACCGTAACATCTCTTGAAACTTGACACACAGACAGTGGGGGTCACCATGAACAAGAAAGATTGTAGTTTAGTGGTTTATTGTGACCACCATATTTAAATAATATTAAATATGAGAAAATTATGAATTTCATAATTATACGAATGCAGCCGACTTGTCCTTTATTAGTTAAAAAAAACCACACAAATAATAATCCAAACCCCAAATCATTTTTACTTATTAAATAAAACGTCAATGATAGGTGACATTAAACATTCAACGTGTTTTCGGCCTTTTTTCCACTTTCTTCCCGCCTGTACCGTAACACCACGAATAGACGAGCATCACTTTGCAAACGGCGGCTGGCGTTACCGGCTTTTGCACTTCCGGGTTAGAGTTGAGAAAACATTGATGGCTGCTCCATGCTTGTTGGAGCCATAGACAGGTTGAAGCAGTGCTGTGGCGAATAAGATTGTTTGAATACAGGTCGAGCCACTGCAGTCAGGATGAAGGACACACCTCTGTCCAACTGTGAGCGGGACTTCCTGCTGAAAGCCATCCAGGAGAAGAAGGTGAGCAGTTTTCACTACGTCTCTTCTCACTGGTCCTGTTTACTACAAACTGAACCAGTTGACTTGTGCACGCCATACATTTACTTCTTTGAATCTACAAAAGTCAGTTTTCTTCCACAAATACACTTAAATAGAAACTGTTGACTATTTTTATTCTATTCTCAATAAAGTTTAGTCTCATCTTATCGCTCTTATCTTATTATCTTGAGGATAGCAAAGACATTAATTCTAAGAAGATGTTTGTGTTTTAATCACTCAGATGCACACAGCCACCAGATTTGTACTATAGCTTTGAGAAAACTCAGCTAATAAAGTTTTATATTCACCTGGGAATGTGATACAATGAAATTCTCTTGCTCTTGCACAGAGACACAGGATTGTTGCTGTTCACACTGAAGAACAACAGGCTCAGGCGACAGAAGGACTGTGTTTAATACTTTAAAAGCTATACATGCAACTTGTCTTTACTATGCAGATATGAACTCTGTGTGCACAACTTATTTATCTTGTGCACAAAAGATAGTAACTTGTTCCCATAGGATAACAACTTTGCGCACATGATTAAAGAAAACAACAAAACTTTTGAGAAGCTTTAGTTGTCATTGACCCATACTCTCATAGTGTGTATACTTTCATGGTGTTGGTCATTAGTGGATCCAGTAAACTGTATACTCTCTCACTTTTTTCTCACATGCTATTGTACAGTACAGTTCAGACTATCTACCACAATAACATGTAGTGTTTCTTTTGTACCATTCTTTCTATTGTTCTCTATTCTGTTCTTTTTTATGTAAGTACACTGAGAGCAATGTAAAACCAGAGACAGAGTCCTTGTATGTGCAAACAATCTTGGACAATAAAGCTGATTCTGATGTCCCGTGCTTCATTTAGTGCCTCTTCTCTGCAGTGTTCTCAGACTTTGAGTCATGTTGGGGGAAGACTTGTCAATCTCACTTACAAAGTGATAGTCTTTTTTTTTTTTTTTCTATACCACTGAACTTGTCCTGTTGTCTCTCTGCAGCGCCTGGATGGAAGACAGACCTACGACTACAGAAAGATAAAGATCACGTTTGGCACAGACTATGGATGCTGCTTTGTGGATCTGGGGAAAACCAGGTACATAGGATCAGATCTTTTAAAAGATTTTTGAGTTTGCCTGATGAACCCATTACTGTTAAAGGTCGAACTTTCATGGGTTTCAAAATGAACAATCTCCATTTCCAATTCATATAGAGACTTCAGTCTTTATTAAAAACACTGTATTATATCTATATAACATAATGTGATGGTGGAGTATCAATGTGCTACACAGGGTCATGGGTCAGGTGTCCTGTGAGCTGGTGGCTCCAAAGGAGAATCGACCAAATGAGGGAATCATGTTCTTCAACATCGAGCTGTCACCCATGGCCTCACCAGCGTTCGAACAGGGCAGGTTGGAAAAACTACAGAGATTGTGTTTGTACTTTTGTACACTTCATGCTGTATAGGACTTGTACTGTCAGATGGAGCTGTTACTGCAGGAAGTGCCCATCACGTGTGTTTTTTCTTTCCCTTCAGACAGTCAGAGTTATCGGTGAAGCTGAACAGACAGCTGGAGAGATGCCTGAGGAACTCCAAGTGCATTGATACTGAGTCCCTGTGTGTGGTGTCTGGAGAAAAGGTAAAACACACACAGTATGTTACAGTTTAAGGAAATACATTATAACATCCAGCCTAAACCAGATAGAGTGATCAACCGTTCATATGGATCAAAAAGCTTGGGACAGAATCGTTCCTATATAAATACCGTTTAAATAATTCGGCTCTGTCAGTGACTCACTGCTCCTCTCTGTGTCTGTGACAACCAAGTCGAGCCAAACCGAGCGCGCCCCTCCATCTCCTCTGGCTCTCCATACTTTGTCCAAGTTTACACATTCTCTTGTTTTCACCCAGTCTGAGTTAACACATATGTTCGATGACATTGTTTATGGTAGTGAGTTTGTGTTTCAGTGTGTGTGTGTGTGTGTGCGTCAGTGAAAGAGAGCGACTGGAATCAGGACGAGTGTGTGTGCATACGTGAGTGTGCTATGTGATATATCCCATATATTCAAAACTGCCGTTATCTTTCCCTCAAATCCTGGGATTATCATTCAGAAGCTCCACAATTTGGTTATAGTAATCAACTGCTTATAGTCGTGAATTTGGCCCGGGACAAACGTGATAACAACAAATACTTTTCCATTCAATCTTTTTGTCAACACATGCACACAAACAAAACAAGAGAGATGTGGTGATGATTTTGTGTGTGTGTGTGTGTGTGTGTGTGTGTGTGTGTGTGTGTGTGTGTGTGTGTGTGTGTGTGTGTGTGTGTGTGTGTGTGTGTGTGTGTGTGTGTGTGTGTGTGTGTGTGTGTGTGTGTGTGTGTGTGTGTGAGATTAGGTGTGGCAGATCCGAGTGGACGTTCACCTGTTGAATCATGATGGGAACCTGATGGACGCTGCCAGCATTGCAGCCATCAGCGCTCTGAGCCACTTCAGACGCCCTGATGTCAGCATCCAGGGAGATGAAGTCACAGTGGTGAGTCAGCAGCAGCAGCAGACAGTGTCCCTATTTTCCTTCCCCAAACTGCTCTGTCATGTGATGTACTGACGGTACTTACAGTGGTACCACAGATAACCAGTGATCAATCATGAACTCTGCTTGTTTACACATCTTTTTATGGCCAAAACAAACAAACAACACAAACAGATTTAACGTGAGAACAGTTTTCTTTTCACAGAGATCTTGTGTCCTTCTCTGACCTTGTTGTAATTTTTGTATTTGTTCTGTATTGTGCTCCATCAGTACAGTCAAGAGGAGAGAGACCCTATTCCTCTGAGTATCTACCACATGCCCATAAGTGTCAGCTTCTCCTTCTTCCAGCAAGGGTGAGGTGCTTCAGACAATTTTAATTCCACACTGTTCAGTGATATCATCAAGAATAATATCTCCAAGTTCAAATTGAAATGAAGTAAAAAATAAAGTGTATTCTCCTGCGCTATTTCATCATAAGTGCTCTACATTCTCACTCACCGCCCCTCCGGAGAATGACGGAGTTCAGTGCAGGTCATAAATCGGCTATATGGAGCTAACTGGTCACTGCTTCCTCAAAATGCAATTAGTGCAACTACAGCCATTTCCACCAGATCCTCGTATATTGAATGGAGTAATTTCCACTGGAACATTCTCCCTCCTCACTTTTATCTCCACTGTTGTGTCCTGCAGTTAACACCATGTGCTTAAAGTAATATGTGTCATTCAGCTAGCAGCAGTAAGTGGGTCTTTGAGAATACTTACAGGCAACTTTACTTTTATTATTGGTGGATGATGTTGGGGTGTATGATGCCTAAATATTAATACCTGCAGACACAACACAGACCTGAAAATACTTGCTGCATTCTTAGAAAAATATAACCGTCGTTTAAAAATTTAAATGATGATTTAATACAGAACATATTTGCTGGTGGACCCCTGTGAGCGAGAGGAGCGGGTGATGGATGGCTTGCTGATGATCGCTATGAACAAACACAGAGAAATCTGCTCCATCCAGTCCAGCGGGGGCATCATGCTGCTAAAGGACCAGGTGAACAGACTCTGAATATTAGTATTGTGTTGTCATCATAGAAGCTGAAGTCAAGAAGATCCTATGTGTTCGAGGGGAGTTTTACTAACTCCTATAATTCCAGGAAAAGCAGCTCTCCAACACACACTTCATGCCATGTCAATATTTGTATTTGGTGTTAAAGGTTATGAGATGCAGTAAAATCGCCAGCGTCAAAGTGTCTGAAATCACAGAGCTCATCGGCAAAGCCCTGGAGAATGACAAGAAAGCCAGGTGAGCAGTAGCATCACCTCTCTGACTAAAGAATGAAACGCTGGACACTCCAGTGTTGAAGATAATAACTCTGAATTTTAAACATTTCTAGGAAGGCGGGTGGTAGGTGTGGTTATGCAGAGTCTATTCCTCTGGAGCGAATCACAGCTTTGAAAATGGACGAGACTCCGATGGAAATGATGGACGTGACAGAGAGGGCCAATGACATCGTCCAGAAAGCCGAGGTCCCACCTCAGATGTATCCTAAACTGAGTCTGAATATCAACTGAAGTATATCAAGCACGGAAATGTGTCATTATTCTTTTCCCCCCTGATACTTTGCCTGAATCCACTGCTGCTCCTTAACCACACGTACCAGGGTACCATCCCCGGTTGTGCCCGTCCCAGGTGTGGGGCAGGTGGGGCAGGGGCTGCAGAACACCTGGGGCCTAGAGGAAGAGGAGGAAGAGGAGGAAGAGGAGGAAGAGGAGGAGGAGGAGGAGGAGGAGGATGAAAATGAAAATGAAAATGGGGGAAGTGACAACAGTGGTGAAGAACAGGAGGGAAGGGTATCACAGATGGAAGAGGAAAAGTATGAAAAAGAAGAGCGCAAAGGAGGTAATTATTTTTTAAATCAGATTTTCATGTAAACATAGATAAACAAGAAAAGAACATTTACACTCACAAAAGTTAAGAAAGCAAAGCAAAACTTATAGAAATGTTTCAAACACAAGTGTCTCCCAAACATATTTAAATATTATGTATGTTAGCTAATAATAAATAATTATTCGGTATGTTTGTTTTCATGAACATGAAAACATAAGTTGTGAATTCGTTATATCTTATAGGAGATGTGGTTGAAATATCTGACAGCGAAGAGGAGGAAGTGGTCATACTTCATCCAGAGAAACCTGACAAAGCTCCTAAGTAAGTCAAGCAACCTATACTGTATATATTTAAACACTGTATTTGGTTACTAAGAAAGGTCACATGTTTTTTTTTCCAGAAAAACCGAATCCAGTTTGCACCAGAAGGGGGCAGCATCAACCAAGAAAAGACAAAAATAATGAATTAAGGAGCCATTTGTGCTCATTGTACTCATGTGTTCATGTGCAGCAGTGACTCTGCAATACGGAGGCTGAGACGGCTCACACAACTACATCACTGGGAAAACAGATGTTGACAATGAAACCAGTTACTTCCTGCGGTCAAGTCATGGATGTATGGGTCAAGTGAGCTGTCATTATGGTATTCACAACTGACGGCTCTCTTGACTGTAGTAAGGAACTCTTTCATGTTTACTGATAATACGCTGGTGTGAGACGTCTCGGCCACCGTACTGCAGCACCTCCTCATGATGAAGACCATCCTGGTTTGAAATGATCCGTCTGCTGTAACAGAGAACTGGACTCAAATACATATACATCACAATGTTGGATTGTTAACATGA
Organism: Hippoglossus hippoglossus; assembly: GCF_009819705.1. Taxonomy (NCBI): domain Eukaryota; kingdom Metazoa; phylum Chordata; class Actinopteri; order Pleuronectiformes; family Pleuronectidae; genus Hippoglossus; species Hippoglossus hippoglossus. The sequence continues at coordinate 4,921,763 of NC_047151.1, read as the reverse complement.
GAACAAGTTAACTTCTGTTTGAAGCCGTTTGGTTCAAAAGCAGATTTCCTTCACAAAAAACACTTACGATTTCTTAGTCCTTTTTTTTAAACTCATGAAACCATGTAAAAAGTTATATTTCAAATAGGGATAATTAAAGAAAATACTCTCCACTTTGATGTGTTGCAACTTTTCTGTAGCATTTGTTAAGTGGTGTATTTGGTAAGAAAAATATTGTCTGAGGTTCGGATTGGGAATCGAGAGAAAAAAGAAAATAAATAAATCTTGTTTTTTGTAAGAGTTTTGATTTTGCTCTCTTCTTTACTGTGATGAGTTTGTTTCCAGAAAGCCCAATTAGTGGCTGGAATGTCAAATATTGACAGCATTAATACAGGACTTAACCTTAAAGGGATAGTTCACCCAAAAATGAAAATTCACTCTATCTACTCACCACTATGCCGATGGAGGGGTGGGTGAAGTGTTTGAGTCCACGTAACACTTTACTGCACAGTAACTGCTGTTTGTCTCACAAGTATGTTGAGAAAAGGAATATAATATTGACAGTTAGGTTTTCATCACAGTATTAACATCTGAAACAGCAACATTTTTTTGTTACCTGAAAATGAGTTGATCCTAAGCATGATGTAGATACCATGCTCTGCAGTTTCTGCATTAGAAACTAGGAGGAGGATCACAGAGGACATTGTTCAAACACGGTGTAAATGATGCTGTTTTGAGTCTAGTATGAACATCGGGGCTCTCGGACACTGGAGCCACGGTATGGAGGCATTTTATTTTTTTCTGTCGTTTTTTTTGCAATTGAAGAATTGGTCACCAGTTACTTCAAATGTATTGATGTTTAAAGTGAACTTTAACAACAGAACTCTGTTTTGTGTTAAATAGTATTAAAGGATATTTAGCCCAGATATTCACCACTGTTCCGAGATGGGTAAAGGGTCTAAAGCGCATGTGGGGAGTCTCAGGGGCAAATTCAATACAATTGAGTAAAGTGACACGTGAACACTTTTTTAAAGTCGTCGTTTAAATGAAGTCCTTCACCAAAGAAAATTTAGGTTCCACCGAGATTTGAACTCGGATCGCTGGATTCAGAGTCCAGAGTGCTAACCATTACACCATGGAACCCATGTAACACTACATCGATGATCAAGTCTATTATATATCTGCCTCTCATTCAGAGTTGGTTGATGTTGATATGTGATATGTTTCACTAGCACTGTGCTGAACATGTGACACTGAAAACACAAGGGACAAAGTATCTCTCGATGGGAACATTAACACGTTCTCATCGGTGGACTGTGCTGTTAGCATGTTAGATTCCGTCCACCAGAAGAACTGTGCGGAGGAAAACACAAACTGATGCGCATCGGTCAGTTGTTTCCGCATGATCCAATAACGTTGAGTCAGACGTTAAAACGAACAGTTGGCCAGTACGGGGATCGAACCCGCGACCTTGGCGTTATTAGCACCACGCTCTAACCAGCTGAGCTAACCGGCCATAAGCGCACAAGATAGGTGAAATTGTTTTCATAGTGCACATATATTATTTTTTTTTGTCGTCTCAAGCTGATGTTGTGTGCAGATATAATTAGTACCTCACCTGCACGTCACATGTCCTTATCACAGTGTATCCACCGTGAAAGAAAATGCCCACAATCCACTTCTCAGCTAGACTCTCCACTGACTTTATTTAGGTTAAACTCATCATCGTTTGGTGTCAAGCTTCCTGATGTCATTGTTGATAAACAATGGGCTGTCTGCTGAGCCGTGATTTATGATCCTTGTCGAACTGTCCTTTTCTGTACTTTGATGATTTGGATGAGGAGCACATTAGTCCATTCAGTCTTTGAGGAAACATTTGCCCTGTGGACATGTTGGGACATATTCAAAAGCATTTCATTCAAACAACCAGTAAAATACCTCATTCAATGCATAGAAAAATATGCTGAACTTATCGCAATAATTTTTCACTTTATTAATTTTGCCACAGTTCCTGACTCCTGCTTTTTCTTCTTATGTAATGAATATTTTCTCTGGCTCAGGGTGACATCCAGAAAACAAAATGATCTTATACTCTAAGCAGCTCCTGAACAACTGATATCTTGGCTATGGTTCATATCAACTAAAGACATTTTTTATTCATGTAAACTACAGTGGTGGAGAAATTATTCAAACATTTTACTTGTAGAATTACAAATAGACAAGAATGTATTCGAGTAAAAGTAAAAATACCAGATTAACCTTTCTTCTTGAGCAAAAGCATTTGATTTTAAATATACCTAAAAGTAAAAGTCCCTAATGTAAATCCATTTTGGGTGAGTGCACCTGCTACAGGTTCACTCTGACTGAAGTAGGCGGGATCTAGTGTTACTTGCCCTCTCTTTATTGATGACTTTTAATGACATTAAAGAACTGGGATGTCACTCAGGAGAGTACACACCTCCACCAAGGCCCAACGGTCCCCGTATGAAACAGCATTTAAATTCACTAGATCTGGATTTCATAAATTTCATAAAAACTCATAGTTATCATTCCCCTAAACATTACAGATTTCTTCCAGAGACATGAATTAAAATCTGAGAAATCAATGAAAACATTGAAAAACACCCTCTCACAATGTTAAAGAAAGTGAAAACAAAAAACCTGGATACACACAAAAACTGTATGGTTTCTTCTCTTACAAACAAACAAACAAACAAATGGAAACAAAAACAGATAATGTGAACATATTCGTAAATATAAATGGAAATAAGAAATATATTTAATGAAATGTACCCTACTTTATAACATCCAAATACGTCAAATAATTATATTGCTGCTGGGTTTTAAATATTGTGTCCATCTGCCTCTTAGTATTCAATCACCTGGATGGTGTGCACAACATATCCTTTTCTTGAAGTAGGTAATCTTCAGATCATTGAAGCAATAACCCACATCAACTTGTAGTTAGTCAAAGAAAATTAATTGCCAACTCAACAGGATCCAGATCTACCGGTAGAAATGCTCATAGAGTCAACACTTATGGCATCCAAAACGTTGAGGCCCCTCCTCTCAGCTTCACTATCACCTCTGCAAGGCTCTCTGCAAGCACTGCGGTGATCACCAGAAACCAGCAGAGGGCAGCAGAGCCCAGCCAGGAGCCAGAGGCCTGTACCTACATCAATTGGACTCAAGGGTTCTCTGAGTTCAGTTTTCTCTATAAACCCTCTTGTTGAAGGTTAAGGACAGAGGATGGCACACCTTGTTGAGGCCTATGAGACAAATTGTGGTTTGTGAATATGGGCTATGCAAATAAAATATGATTGATTTGATTGATTGACATGCTGGTTTTATAAGGTTTAACTAGACAAGATGTGTGTACTATCATAGGAACCTGGATATTGAAATGGTTTAGAAACCTCCTCCAAGGCTAAACTTTCCTTTTCCATTATTTGGAGAAAAGAGAGAAAAGAAAGAGCTTTCCAAAAGATGCGGCTCACTTTTTGAAATGGAAAAAAACTAGGAAGGAGTCTTGTTCATGAAACTCAGAATTTCCTCATGCCAAAGTCAACATCACACCAGGTCCACTCTCTGAGAATCTTGACAGTTTAGAGACAGTTGCGGTTCTGACCATTCATATGCTGTAATTGGTTGATATATGACATGATGTATGACACAGACTCACCTCATGTCTTTATCTAAAATCAGTGAACCACGATAAAAGCTTTTAAACAGCAAGTGTTGTATGACTGTTTACTCAGGCTGCCTCCATCTGAGCAGTTAGTGCCAGCTGTACCAGTCACTCTCAGCTTCACTTCACAGATCGAACACACACACCCAACCTCACAATGATTGATCTGTGAGGGTGAACAGGATGCATAACTGTAAGACCATGCAGAGATATCTCAAGGATACAATGGAATCATGTGATACACTGGCCTCCAACTGAGTCTCCAAAGATATGTAATTAAGCAATTTGAATTATTATAAACAGCAAGGAGGTTTTGTTTTCACTCCTGTCGGTTGGTTTTTTGTTTGTTTTCTCGTCTTCACCGTTTCCCCAGGGAACAATTCATGTATCTTGATGAAAAATATAAGGCACCTCTAGGGAACTGAAATCTCTTAGTATATGTGTAATTTGATTGAACATAATGGGACTGTTGGGTCGTTGTGGAGATATATGCTCTACTGAGTGCCATTCTAGTGATATGTGCTGTGGAAGCGGTGATTTATTGCTCTACTCTCATTTTAAACCATTATACAATCAGCAACACCATAAAATCAAAAATTGACAGTGATTCTAGGTGCAAAATCCTGACCTCTAATGCTGTCTCCCTCTTTAACTGTTGTGCGAACACATCTTTTACTCTCTAGCTGTAGTATTTGCTTTGCCATCGTTGACTGTCAATCAGCTGTGTTTAACCTCTGACTCCAGAAAACGGTGACTCCTGTCAGCGGTCCCTCAACCAAAGCTATATAGCTTAAAGTAAACAAGGAATGGCTTAAATGTGCACCTTACTGAATCAGGAACTGTGATGGATATTGGACATAAAATTGGCCTAAATCCTAGATCCACCACTGCTTTGTGGAAACCCAGGTGAGGAGGTTTCAAAACTCTCAAAATTGGCTAAACCGCTGATATTTTATTCCACAGTACTTGACTGGTTGGCAAAAGCTGGAAAAGTAAAAAACAGTCATGCAATAAAATCTATACCAACCTTGTGGATGATGTGGATGTCGTATTTTTACTTTGACCTACACGTCATACTTTGCTCTGTGTCTTCATACAACAGTATGTTCATACTCTGCTAGTAAACACATTCTCTGGCCCGCTCAAGGCATCCCTCTGCCCCGGGGTGAGAGGAATGAACACGACTGATCTCCCTTCTCAGTGAGTCAGGAAAAAAAAACTTCTTCCTTTTAGATGAATCCTGAACACTCAACCACTTCTAACTCAATGTTGCTCTTTATTTCTTTTCTCCTTTTGAATAAATTTGATCAATCCTTTAGCCTAGCATTGTGTGGATTCTCTCTTCTGAGATGGTAAGGATGGTCTGGGTTAATATTGCTCTTTTCTAGTCTTGATGACCACTCAAAGCTCTTTCTAGAACAGTTTTGCCCTTGACGCATTCACACACTCATTCATACAGGGTATCTATGTGCAGTACTTTTTCTATAACACTCATACACTCCTGGTACAGCCATGGGGAGATATGGGGATCAGTGTCTTGCCAAAAAACACTTTTGTACACAGAACGGAGTAGCTGGGGATGGAAACACCGATCTGATCAGTCCAGATATTCTCTGGAGTTCAGTGCATGTATGAAAGCAGTTTAGGTAAATAACTATCCATGTTAATGGTCTCAATCTCAGTTCCTCCTGGCCTCTTAGTGCTACCCTCAACTAAGAATGTTCTGCTCAAAGTATTTGTAGCACCATGTCATGTCCAGGAACATACAGTATACTGTATTACAATTTTCATCATTTCTCTGGAGCCTCAGTCTCTTGCTCAGGAACGGCTTCCTACCGGTGGAACTTTCTCCCACCAAAAACAACAGCCACACATTCTTTCTCAGTTTTAAGCATGGTCTCTTTAAATGCTGGAGGGTTTCCACTTTGTGTCAGAGCAGCTCCTAATCCTGTCTTTGGGTCTGTAGTTTCAGCTCCTCCTGAGGGCTGTACTATTTCTTCACTGCTGCTTTGACTACAGTATATTGTCCTTCTGCCTGAGAGACGCTCCCTTATGCATTTCAATCCTCACATCATGTTACTGTTGCAAAAAACCGTGTCCTTGTGTTTCTGTTGTTGCATATCTCATAAGCACTTACTCCACCGCAATTCCAAGGTTCAGATAGTCTCCTGTGACAACTTGGCGAACTTGCACAACTCTTCTCAAGGCACTTTACACAGTAAGTTCCAGACCATACAATCTCGTAGAGAAACCCACCCGTTCCAACATGATTAAAACCAGCTGTTGCTCTTCTCTGTGGTCATAAACCTTTCATTTACCTTCTGCTAATTTAAAGCCAGCTACCAGCCTGAAAGTGGTAATAGCCACACTTCGAAGCAGAGTGTCCTTTTCAAGAGGGGGTCAAAGCAGATGTGACAGTTAGATCACAAGCTGATCAATGGTGGACTTCAGCAGGAGTGAGAGTGGTAATAAAACCTGAACACAACTAGAAGGGCATTCAGAGAGAGCATGCGTCCACCAAGCCTTATTGGCCACATTGCATATTGCGATCAGATACATCTAGGCTACAATCTGCACGAAAATGTTCTGCAAACTGCTCACATTAAACCCAGGCAAAATACGCATTCAGCTATATTTGTTGCTGTGCACTGTACAGTAACTGAATAAAGAACACCACTTAATTTGATTAACAGAATCCAGATCATTATTCAGATCCACATCAAATTTGACCTGTTCATAGATATTAGCAGTCTACACAAGCTAGATTTCTTTTCATAATGTTCATCAGATTATATCTTTAGTAATTCACAATTTTTTTTTAAAACAACCAATTTCAAAATGCTAAAGAAAACGAAACAATCTCTAATAAATAAGCATAAAAGCATGACATAATGACTAATGAGTTTTTGGCAGTGGTGTACTGCCAGGACAAACCACTGCTTGACTTGTTATAAACACCAATTAATTAAGCATGACAGCTGTCATGCTATTGTGAAATATTCACAGGAGCAGATTATGCACGGCTTCATAGTGTATAGTACTGGTATATATTTGAGTACACAGCCTTTAACAGAAATTGCAAAAAATAATAAATATGACTCTCCTAAGTGGATTTTTTGGTAGATATCAGGGTGGTAGATCTCGGCTTACGTTTGGTATTAAAAAGTTATCTCGGGCTCGAAAAGGTTGGTGACCACTGCCCTACAGGCATCATAAAGTAGAATGTGCAGCTTTGGGATCATCTTGTGAAATAAACTCCTTTTCCCTGAAGTAAGATAAAAATCTCTGCCTGCCGCTGGCCTGTGAAATTCTCTATACCATCATCCTCTCTGCATAAAGATAATAATGAACGCCCGAGGGTGACATTTTGTTATACAATACAAATCTGTTAAAGATTGTAACTTATTCCTAATGTGGCACTCCTACGTTTTGATTACGTTTCACTTGCCATCTGAAAGGCTTCTTTAGTTCTCTATCTAATCTAAATGAAAAAACATGTGTCACAGTCTGGTGCTGTGTGTGAAACAGTGTGTCTGTGGTTGCCTGAAGAAGAGGAGTGGCATTGCAGTGTTTTTTTTTTAGTGTGTTTTATTGTCTCTATAACTTGGGACTCCTGTTTACTTACAGGTGGAGCAAAACACAACCAGAAGAGTACAAACAGTAAAAATCTTTACAGCAGTTGTTGGAAATCTGATACCGAAGATATGCAAATCAACACACCGCCCAGGTACAGAATGTCTCTGTGCACATACAAACAGAGAAGGTTGCAGCTATTGAGCCACACTTCAGACAATGTAATGTGTGCATGAATCAGAGCTCTGGCATGTTCATATGTTAGCTGCTGCGTTCAGTTCAGATTTGTCATGTTTTCTCTGCACCCGAGGGAGACACATACCGTTGCTCAGCCGCACCTTTGTGTAATGGGAGCTGTGTGAAGCACACATTGAGGTGCCGGTGTCTGCAGTGCTGCCCCCTCATAACATAATACACACGACTTACTGCTATGTAGTGCTCATGGTGGATGACTGATTTTGTAATCCTGCCTAAAAATCATTCTCCTCCCCAAGAGTTCAGCACTGCATCAAAAGATAGATGTTTTTTTTCTTTCTTTTTTTTGTTTGGCTGATAAGGTTGAGCAAGAGCAGCTGTGTTTTCTTCAAACATGCACACACACGCACACGCACACGCATACGCACACACACACACACACACACACACACACACACACACACACACACACACACACACACACACACACACACCCCACACCCACACCCACACCCACACCCATACACAGTGGAAAAGTACTGGACAAAGCACAGACTGTGACTGCGCACCAACCCTCATCACTGCCATCAACAGTCCCACACACAAAGCCACAGTTGCCTGCTCACTCAGTTTATTAAATTACACACAGGCATACTGTGCGAGATCAAACTCACTATTTGACAACTCAGTGCATAATAAGTGTTACAGCCATAACAACCATTACAGTGCACAATTTAATAGCTACTACAGTGTAGCGAGGGATTTTAAGGCTGTGGTTAAATTAGTGTACATAAATTGTATATTCTAGGCTGGCTGTCTTACATTTTATCTGTATATCTCTATATGTGTTCAAACCATAGACTGTAGGTTTAAACAAACATAAGATTGTTTTAAAATTGAAAGTTGATCCGACTGAAACAGTTCAAGTGTCATTTTCCTTTAATGGTGGACAAAGATAGTCATTGTTTTGAAGGAATGGGTGGTAATGTGATTTAGTTTCAGTGATGGTTTACTGGTTTTAGTGTAGTTAGCACACGTGTGCTAACTACATTTACGTGTTATTGAAGATCTCATATAGACCACTATCCTATATTTGTGTGTTGGATTCCACGTCATATTTCTTGTCATATCATTTTTTTTATTGTCAAGTTAGCAAAATACCATTCAGCTAACTTGACACTGAGCATTTCAACATTCTTCATCACACAGTAAGACATCAGACTGTTTTATGGCTGTCAGAATAACAGATTAATCGAAAATAATACCTTCAAGCCTCTGCCCATGCACACAGGTATTTATAACCACTCACTGATTAGACCTGGTCAGGATCATGGATTGTGTATTAAAATGGATGACGTGTCTTCACTTCCATACAGTAGGTTGTTCAAAAATGAAGCTTAAGTATTCGGGTGCTGCCATGTTGCATCTTAATGTCATTTGGAGCCAGAGTCTGTGCAGTAGTGATCGTGGAGTTGAGCTGGGGTAGTGAGGTCCCTGCGATACACATGCTCGACCAATTGCAATTCAGTCTCAGCTGTCAATCATGATGTTTCACCCTGTTTTTAGAGCATCAAATAACTAATGAAAAACTATACTAACCTCAGAAATGGATGAGAACTACCGAAAATGACAGAAACCCTATTTGAGAAAACATGATTTAACATGCACTTTTGGTCAATGCCAACATGGAGGAGGTAAAGTACATATACAGCACCTTACTGCTTCCAGCCACTAGGGGGTGAACTAGATGATTTGGCTTCACTATCTTCTTTGAGAGTGCAGCTGTCAATCAAACCCAATTTGTCCGGCGAAGAGGTCAAGAGGCTTTAACCTTGAGAGCTACATACATTAAGCTGACATTGGATTTTTCGAAAAACTTTTTTTATTTTCCAGTAAAGTCCATCTTTCTTTTCGTTTATTTATGAAGTCTTTTAACCCTCGTGTTGTTCCTGGGTCGGATTGACCCAGAGTGTGTGTGTGTCTGTGTGTGTGTGTGTGTGTGTGTGTGTGTGCGTGCGTGAGTGCGTGCGATCATACACAAGCCCTGGCCGGTCAGGCTTAGGGTTAGGGTGACCCAAGGATTGTCATTATCCAATTCTCCTGGGGTAATTGAGACCAATGGATTGTCATTCTCGATTGTCATGGGAGGGGTCATTTAGACCCCCAGAGAGGGCGCTGTGGTGCTCTGTGGGGTCATTTAGACCCACACCTGATTCCAATTGAAATCAAGGGGGGTACATTAGACCCACATATAAGTCTCAGTGTGCCACTCTCTCACGGACCATGGCACGATGTCGCGTCAGGAGCGTTTCACCAGAGAACAGGTTCTCCAACAGCTATTCTCCCAGCAACCATCCTCTGAACCCGAAGAGGACGCGAAAGAGCCAGACCGAGAAGCGGACGGACAAGGAGATGGAGAAGCAGACCGAGAAGAAGACAGAGAGGACGGAGACGGAGACGACGGCGATGGCGACGAAGACGACGACGGTGACGAAGACTACGACCCAGTGGGTGATGCTTCTGCAGATTCTTCATCCTTGGAAGAAGAAGAAGAAGGAGGACAAGATCACGGCGACACCACCACCACCGGACTCGTGGAAAGAGAGACCTTCCCGTCAAGAAACGGGGAAATAACATGGTCCTCGAGGGCGTACGGCCGAGAGGAGGGCCACTGCTCCTCCTCCTCCTCTTCCTCCTCCTCTGCTGAGGCTCAAAGCGGGGTCCCCCGGGGCCCCACGATCCACGCGACGTCCCGCACCGGTGACCTAGCCTCGACATTCCACCTGTTCATCACACCGACGGTAGAGAACATCATCCTGGAGATGACGAATCGGGAAGGTCGTCGAAAATACGGCGACGAATGGAAAGGGATGGACGAGACCGACCTGCGCGCCTACGTAGGGCTGCTGATCTTAGCGGGCGTGTACAGGTCCCGGGGCGAGGCCGCCGCCAGCCTGTGGGACGCCGAGAGCGACCGGGCGATATTTCGTGCCACGATGCCCCTAAAACTCTTCCACATGTACTCCAGACTGCTGCGCTTCGACGACCGCGAGACGAGACGAGCCACGGACAAATTGGCGGCCGTGCGAGAGGTCTGGGATGCGTGGGTGGCGCGGCTACCGCACCTCTACAACCTGGGGCCCGAAGTGACTGTGGACGAGGTTCCGTTCAGAGGTTAGTCTTTTAAAAAAAAATTATTATTATTATGTTATGTTATGTTATGTTATGTTATGTTATGTTATGTAAATAGCGGCTGCTAGTCCTCGTCCTCATCTCATCTCCTCTCATCTCTTCTCCTCCTGTTTTTCTCCCTAGGCCGGTGTCCATTCCGTCAGTACATGCCCAGCAAGCCGGCGAAATACGGGATCAAGTCGTGGGTGGCCTGCGAAATCAAGCTATGCTTGGAAGATGCAAGTGTACACCGGAAAGCCGAGCGGCGGACGCCCAGAACGGAACCAGGGGTTGCGGGTAGTGCTCGATGTAATGGAGGGACTGCACGGTCGTAACGTCACGTGCGACAATTACTTCACCTCCTACGAACTCGCGCGGCAGCTCCTGGAGAGAAAGCTCACCGTGGTCCGCACTGTTCGGAAGAACAAGCCCGAGCTCCCGACCGGGCTGCTCGCGGTCAAGGGAGAGGTGTTCTCATCCAAGTTTGCATTCACGCCCACCGCCACTCTTGTGTCCTACATCCCAAAGAAAAACAGGAATGTGGTGCTCCTGAGCACACGGCACCCCGAGGCCGACATCAGCGACCGCGAGGACGGGTAACCGGTCATCGTCCTGGACTACAACCGCAACAAAGGTGGCGTGGACAACCTAGACAAGGTGATCAGAACGTACAGCTGCAGGAGGATGACCGCGCGCTGGCCCCTGGTCGTCTTTCACAACATTCTCGACGTCTCTTCCTACAACGCCTTCGTGATATGGAGAGAGATCAACCCAGACTGGATGCCGGGCAAGCGGAACAAGCGGAGGGTGTTCCTAGAGCAGCTGGGAAAGGCTCTCGTGACTCCGTTCATCGCACGAAGGGAGCGCATCCCCCGCACGGACGCGTCCGCCGCGGTTGTGAAGGCTGTAAAAGCCGCCGCCGCCGCACAGAGAGCTCTTGACTACGACGCTCGACCCGAGTGTCCGGCCTCCTCCATAGCCCTAGCAGCAGCCCCGCTCGGGGCGAGTAAGAGGAAGAGGTGTCAGATATGCCCCAGGAAAAAGGACTGTAAAACTCACAACACAAGGGTTAAACCTCACAACATTGACAGTGTCTAGGAAAATAATATTCTGATAAAGTGTTGTGACATTTGTTTTTCAGGGAAACCTTATCCCAATTAGTTAGGGAGCAGCTATAATTAAAAGCAACAGTATCCTTTGCTTTGGAAGAGGAGTTCCTCTTCCTAATAAGAGGAGTTTGGTGTTTGCATCCACTTGTTATAAATAGCACTAGAACGCAGTAAGAGCATGGTGCATTCCCCTAACTGCTTTGCTTTTTGTTTTCTCAAGAGGTCACTTCTTCACTTCTTCTTTTACTTAACACCAAAGCTTTCCAGATTCTTAATGTACCCTTTGTTTCATTGAGTCACACCAAATCTTTAAAAAAAAAAAAACATTTCAATCATTTGTACCAAACTAAAGCATTACATTAATCTAAAGATCTACCAGGTATATTTTATACCTCTCTTAATTAATTGTTGGTGAAAGAATCCACAGTCCACTTATCTGTCAAGCCAGATATAAGTATATGGTTTTGAAGGATGCTGCCACACAGGGGAAGAACGCAGAAACACAAACACAGTAAGGACCAGGCTCAGTTTATCAAACTATTTCCTTCAACTTTCCAGTCATGCAGGCAATGCATGCTGAGGACCTAACCTCAATGGTTAGGTCTTTGCTAAAGCTCAAATGTCGTCAATATGGCAAAACTTTGGACCAGAAGTGATAAATGAGATGAGAGCATTTGCACTGAAGTAGTCTGTAATAATAGTTCTATTTTAGGTGTTGATGGGCATCAGTGAAAGTGCTGGTCTTTCTGTCATGCATGGATCGTTGCTTTGTCCTTGGTTCTTTTGTCAGTGTCAGCTGTTTAATGTCCAGCTCTAGTTTATTCATATACTTAAAAGATAGGACAAGATGTTGAATATCCCCTGTATATTTTAAGGTCTTCCAAACTGTAGTGATGATAAATTGCCAACCAGCAGCCGTTAGAGTTAGCTAAGCTGCTTTTAGATTGTAATGTGTACTGTAGAAACCCCATATCTATTAGCAGAGGTCTAAATAGATCAGCCTGTGCCCTTAATGAATTGGTCATTAATCAACAAAACAAATCTACTTCGTGTGATTACAATATTATGTAGACGGATATTATTGACTGATCTAAAAGTAGATTATGAGATGTAAATTATTTTGTGTTACAGTAGAAGCAAAAAGAGGATGATTTGTCAAAATCTACTACAAAAATTGTACAGCATGTAGTGTAAATGATAAAATAACAAAGGTCCATGTAATAATATTAATATATATGAAATAGGAAAAAGTAAAACAGAAACTATCTTGGTATCTTAAGTTGTAAAACTAAAGCCAACTTAAATTTTTATTAAACAATCTTTTTTTAATCAACTGCGAAGGTAAACTGATGATCAGTTTACCTTCGATCTGCTCCATCATCTAGGTGGAGTTGCCATAGGAGCACGATTCAGTTGCAAATCTAGGATTTTTCTAAATCTGGGGCCATAAAGGGGCCACAATTTACACAGAGGGGCCAATTGCAGTATATGTCCAACGTCCATCACAATTCCCGATTCAGTAAGGTGATCATTTAGGTCAGTCCTTGTTTACTTTTAGCTCTATAGCTTTGAGCAATAACACACATCATTGAATTTATTTTGAAAATGGTTTCTTGGTCAAGCACATTGTGCTCTTCAAAAAACTTCAGGGGCCAGTGCCCCCCCCCCTGGATCCACCCCTGGATCCGACCCTCATGTGATTTAACAAGGATATCTCTATAATCAACTTAGAATTAGCTAACTAAACCAAAGCTAAACTTTTGATTTCAATGTTGACATTGCTGGATTTTTTTGTAGTGAGAGAAAAAAGTGCGAGTCTGTTGAAATGATGCCTCTGGTCATGTTTCATTCAACCTTAAAAAAATAAGCCAGTAGTGGTTTAATCCATGAAAAACAAACTTTACATAGAGCCAGGATAGTAGTTTCCCTTGTTTCCCATTCTATAAGCAGAGCTAACCAGCTTCATTTTATCATGCAGCCATTACAGAAATATCAGTCTCAGCCTCCCCAGAATGTTGAACTAACTGATCCTGCACCTTAACCTTATTCGCTCTTTTCATTTTACTTCAATGTGCTGAAGATCAGAGCTACGACACTGGCTCATCATCGCTGCTGACTGCTCTGTGTGTTTAAACAAGTAGACAAAGGCACCAATTGTTTAGAGCAAGACACCATTGCAGTTTTGCTTGTGGGCGACGGTGTTGCCAGATTACACAGTCGCAAAGGTGACATTAAAGCTGTGCCCTGGACCATGCACCTTCACAGTGAGGAATTCACACCAGCCTCTGAAATGTGGTGTATGGACTCTGCTCTGGTGTGCACCACAGTTTATATTTGTACGTAGAGTGCCACAGAGCTCAATTCTGAAAATAGTGCCTAAATTAAACACAGGACTTCTAGAAGCTATTACTCTCCTGGGGTTTGCGTGGTGAGGCAGCTCCTCCCCCTCACATGTTGTGTCAAACTCGCACTCCAGCTTGGCTGGGAAATATCAGAGCAGCTAAGCTAGGTGCTAATGTCAATTTAAACCCACTAAATGGCTGGAGCACTAATAGTATGTTGCATTTTTACTGTGTTAAATATTACTGCAATGCCTGCAGCTCTCGAGACATTGAGCAACCTAAAAGACACAAACTGACTAGGAAAAGATGCAAAACTGAACAGGCTGCAGGCTGAACTCTGGCACAGTGGTGCCAGATACTACATGAACTTATCACCTTGTGACCTGGTAGGGGGCACCTGGGGTGGCCGGTCAGGGGGTACACCCTTGGCTACAATTCAGACCCCACTCCTGCGTGTGCTGTTGGTTCTGCTATGTGGTTGATACTGTCAGGTTTGATGGCTCTGAATGGTTGATCTAGGGTCGAGAAAAATGTACCATTTTCGGATGATAATATTTAAACCAACTACAAACTGAGATTTAATTCATAGAGTGATTAAATAAAGCTCTTTAAAAAACTCCCAAATTGTCTTTAGTTTAAGTTTTATAGTGTACGTCTTGTGTATTTAGCTCCACCAAGGAGGTTGTGTTTTCCCCCGTCCATTTGTTTGCTGGTTTGTTTGTTTGTGAGCAAGATTATACAACAACGACTGGATGGTGTGGGTCAGGGAAGAACCCAATACATTTAGATACACATACGGATTAGGGGTAAGATACAGCGTCTTTTTTTTCACTTTTACTGTTTTCCCAGAGAATAGTTAATGGATCTTAATAAAAGAAATCAAGGGTGTTAACAGAACTGATTTCTATGGGTGTTTGAAAGTTAGTCCAGCTTGATTGAATTTAAGGGGACTGTTAGGCTTTGGCAGAGGTATGCACTAACTATGTTGTTCTGGGTTCTATTTTCTTTTTTCGGCTCAGCCAGTCTCTTAGCAATCTGCTTTGTCCAGGGAGATTGCACAACATTTTAGTAGGAATTACTAGGACTATACAGTGTACGCAATTTGGAAATCTTCAAATATCAGAAAAACAATTACTGGAAATGCTCATGTGTGTTGCGTGACTCAATGAGACGAAGGAATGGTCGCTTGATTTCAGCTTTTATTCCGAGAGAACATCACCCCATGGGGATTGACATTGATTACAAAGTAGGACCTTACCAAGTGGCAAGAGGAAACAGCCTTCACAAAAGTTCAGTATACAAACAACACTGTTAATGACAAACAACATGCATAAAAGTATAAAACCAAATCCATATAAGGGGAAAATACAATGTAGAACTCACTACTTACCTCATATTATAAAACTAACAGAACTGTCCAGTACTTTTATAGATGTCCTTTGACTAGCTTAACATGGGAAAAACAATCAATTCTGCTCAAAGATTAATAAAACGCTCAGATAACATACGTATGCTCCACTATTAAGGCGTGGCCATCTATCACTATATTGTGGACGGCTTACTTTCCTCCATCAAATCATGTCTTGACACATTATCCTATAAGGGGTGTTCATTCTAATTCACTTCTTCCTTAGACTCACAGGCATGCAACAGGTTTTTTCCTGTTAGAATTTGCGCCGACACAGATGACAGGTGGAGATAAAAATACTTTGAACTGAAGTTAAAACTTTATGTTGGTTACTCGAGATAAAATACATTTATGTTTCTCGTCTACTTAATGCATAGCAATCAACTTTGATAAAAAGTGTAAATAAACAAATCATGATCAGACTGTACAAGAATATAATACAGGTAGAAATCACAATCACACGTATAAAAAGATGCATGTGTTGTGTTCTGCATGCGTCATGTTTTCAGACAGTTTGTCCTCAGCCATTATTCTTTGAAAAATTACATTCATATGATATGCTTAGGATACTGTAGACGTCAGAATCATAGGTTGAAGTTTGTATACAAGCCAACCGTTCCATGAGGTATTTGAGCAGTGACTGAACATGTTACGATGTGCAGCAAATAAGTGTTGACAGTGGAGTGAAACCAGTTTCCAGTGATATTCAAAATGTAACAGTATGATAAGAGGACGGCTTTGTGGCAGTCACTCATTAGTAGAAATTTCACTTCTATCGAAGCTCAGGACAACAAAACATTTAACATTAAAAACCACACTGACAAATTAAATAGTCAGTTCTCTAATAAATGTCCAATCATCAAAAGAGGGTTAAAATTTGAACTTGTGAAACTTGATTTCAAATGATTAGAAACTGCTTCAGAGGAAAAACTGATCTCACTTTAAACTACAGCTTTGCATACAAGTAAAACAACAAAACAACAGCAGCAGCTATACAATTAAAAAAACACTGAACTGAAAGGCTCATACTGACTGACGGTTAGAAAAAAACAAGGAGGAAGATGTCTGACACTCACTTTCCACATTCAGTTTTCTATCATGAGAGTAAAACGCAGCTGAGGGGAATGGGCTTACAGTGAGTGTGGCTTGCTGGGGTTTTTTTCACAATAAATGGGTTAAATTAAATAGTAATAGGTGGAGTTGGAAACAAACCTAACCCATCAAACAAACCGACTGTGAGCTTTTGGTCACCATTTGTGATTTTATTGTTGCTTCCAAACACCATTGTACTGCAACCCAACTCAGAGCAGTTTGACGGGGCAGAAGTCATCTGTGGTTTAAATGTTGTCACAGTAAGGTAGAAACAAATCTGTCTCTAACATGTTTGTGTTTACTGAACAGTATTTGCAAGATGGAGGTAAAGGTTTCACTGCAAAAAATGTACATGGAAATATAGTTTTTATATAATATAGTTGAATCTGCTCTGATTACTCTCTCCTTCCATTTATTCAGATTCATTTTTGTGAAATCCAAGAAGCACTGTCAGGACAGTGGGCTGTTGCTAAGGAAAGATTTATGATAAAAACATAGCTTGGTGATCAGGGACCAGTACATTTACATTTGAAATAAAATCACAGTTACGAAGCAATGCTACTTTGTTTATATGAGTAACATTGTCAATGTCAAAATGGTCTTATTTTAACCAATATGCTGAGAATAATTACTGTTGCTGTGTAGTACAGCTGAAGGTAGAAGATCCAGTAGAGAAAATAAGAAAACATCCTTCTCAGACACGTCATGGAACAGTGCATACAAGTATGGATTCATTCTTTGTTCGTTGAGGAGCATTTCTTTGTTCTGGTTTGAAAGAGAGCCCTGTCTTGCTTGTCAAATCATTTGCAGAGGATCACACAGAGAGAAGTACACAAGAACAATGATTGCGTCATCACGAGACATTTCTCCTACCAGCCACACCCGAGTCAAGCTAATCAATGATTCCTTTAATAAAGGATGGAGAGGATGGCTTGAATTCCTTTTTTTCTGAGAAGACGTGACTTGAGTCTAACTCACTCTCTCTTGCGAAAGAAAAATCTGATGCAAACAGATTTTTACTCTGTAAACTATTTTATCATGATTGTGCTGGACTGATTTCTTAGTCATGAAGTCCATTTCTTGTGCGGGTGACCTTAAAGCAAGTCTACCACGGTCAAAAAGGAGCCCTTCTTGGTGTTAGGCTGGTCTCAATTAGTGTGGTTGTGCAATCTTTATTTAAGAATATCTAATGAATGGGGAGGTATATGTTGCATCATTGTGAATATTTAACTCAAAATCTTGTTTTTGGAAATTCATTTAAATGGTTTTATGGTTGAATTTGCCTTTGGTTTCAATTTGTGGACTGCTTCTATTACAGGGATTGTATGATGATCTGGTATTTTATTTGGGCCTTTATCTATGTTATAATCTTTGCTCTGTGTTATAGCTCGTGTGCGAGTGTAACCTACCCAGGGTGTCTGTTTTGACTGCATTCTGCGTAGAAGACCATGAGACAATGGATGAGGTAAGGAACCCAGAGAGCTCAGCACACACTCCACTGGATGTATATGTCATCGTCACAAATTCACTGTAAAGAGTCTGTACTCAATGTCCCGTCTTTGCCATTGTTCCCTCTGTGAACTCTTGCTTGCCAGACAAACAAACATGTCTGCCTCCACCCAGTGCCCACCTTCCCTCCATTTTTGTGAGCCTCCTTAGAAGCTGGTGGTGTCCAGAAGCTGCTTTGCCGTGGAGGCCTCTTCGTTATCCGAGTTGGTCCTCTTGTCGTCTGTGGCTATGGTCACAGGTTTCTGCTTGCGTTTGATCTTAAACAAATCCCATTTCTCGGAAAGCAGGTCCTTGTTGAAAATGATGGACGCCAACCAGGAGAACAGCAGAATGGACACAAGTGACATGATCATGATGGTGGTGCGGAAGGGAAAGTACTGGGTTAACTTTCCTTCGGCATCCAGCCGACAGCCGGGGAACTTGATTGCGGGTGGCAGGCCGATGAGGGGCTCGCCACTCAGGAGCCTCATGATTATTCCAATCATGTAGCCCACGCTGGCGCCATAACCGTTAGAAACCTTGAAGAAGAGGATGCAGACTAGCTGAGGGAACATGATTGTGTAGGACATGTCCACACCCACGAGCCAGAAGACCAGGACGCTGCTGTCCAGGAAGGTAAGCGAGGTGCCAGCAATACCCACCACCACCACTGAGATACGGATCACCCACTGCATCTCACGGTCTGAAGCCTAAAGGAGTGAAAAGAATGTGACAATGAGTTGCGGTTCACATTACTCCTCGTTAGAAAATGTAAAAGATCTAAGGATCATCTGGACTTAAGGCCTCCTTGGCAAACAGATCCTCTTACAAAGACAGTATCCATAAGTTACAGCAGTGTAAAAGAGCAGCAATGAATTGACTCATTATATGTAACATTCCTCGGGGGCGAAATCATGAAACACATCATTGTTTGAAGAGAGCAAATACCACTCAAATATTGCTCAGCAAATAACACTCTCAGTCTGAAACAGAGTGCACAGTGTACAGTATGTACATTTTTCTAAAGTCAATAGCTACTTTCTTGTCACCCCCAGCTTGTGAGCACAGTATAATCATCAGAGATACAGACTCTGGAATGTAAATTTATTGTGGCGACCCGCACAAGACTCTTTACATTGATGGCCATTATAGGCATTTCACTTTCCCTTAAGTAATACTGCAAATTGTGATGGATTTAAACCCCTAAAAGAGACATAATGTAATATTATCAAAAGTGGTACTGCAGCAATTTTGAATCTTGAATCTTACGGTGTCTTTGAGCATATAAAAATTAGGATGCTATAGACATGTGAAGTTAAAAACAGCATGCAAAATACAAAACTACAATAAAACAGGTAAAAACCAGGCACGGCTAGTTGGTGAGATAGAGTGATGTCATGTGCACTAAACCATTCAGAATGCAGTCTCCCATTCAGTTCAAAAGCCAGGTGTGCTTGCACCTTGGCGGATTGTTATTATATTGGCAGATATTGTATATTTGTAGAAAAAAATGGACGTAGACTCCGGGTGTGGAAAGTGAAGCCAATGCAGAAGGGCCTGAAACCTCTTTTCCCTTGAATGACCAGTAGAGATTGCCTCCACTGGTTGCAAGAAAAGTCTGTTTCTATAGAAGTCTATGACTCTCCTCCTCACTTGATTTATACTGGAACGTCAGTTGACATTTCCATACTGAGTTTATGGTCTAAATCTCTAGTTTCAAGCCTTATTCAATACAGCATGATGTTCATTTTATAAATTATGGTCCAAGATTCAAATAGATGATGAAGCCCTATATGCATTGGGGCATCGATACTGTGTGATTGACAGCTACACTCATCAAATGGGTGCAGGAAACAGATGTTTTGCCACTTTGTAACAAGAAAGTTATAATTTCAAAAACCAATGGGTGATGTCACGGTGGGTTGCCACTTTGTAACAAGAAGAGTAACTGTGCTTTGTGCACTTGCCTATATAGGTACTGTATATATTACTATCTTGATTATGCTCCCCTAAAATAACAGTGAAAAACTGTGCCTTTGACCAGGAGTGTAGGTCACTGACCAGGAGTGTAGGTCACTGACCAGGAGTGTAGGTCTCTCCCTTTCTGCTGCCTCAAGATAGCAAAGTGCAAAGGATACACCTGACCAGATATCATTTTAAGACCAACCATGGGTGCTAAAATGGGCACAACTTAAAAACATTGGCACTGTATGGGAAAACGACAACTGTGTTGGTCTGAAAATAGCAAAGACACTTGCATCCCCTTGGCACAACTGTTGCTTTACTTTGTGCCAGGTATGTGATAGGGCTACCACTATGCTAGCAGAACTGTGAGGCTATACTCTGAGCTAAAGGACAACACTAGCATGTCACCATACTATGACAAAGCTAACATCCAAGTGTTAAGCAGTTCTAATGTTATGTTTATGTTAGCATCCTAATAGATACTAATTAGCAATTCACACGTATAGTAAAGTTGAGGCTGATGAGAAGGTTATTAGCTTTGCTAGAATTTGTTTAAAAAGTAAAAGGGATTTTGACCTTATGTTGGTGCAGGAATAAAAATAATTGGGATCCATTGTCTGAGAATAGTTAATGTCAGAACAAGATGTTCTGCCAGTCTGCCTGGTAGAGGTTGAGATATTTCACCACTATAAGTGTAAAATTTGACCTCCAACACAAGGCATAACCAGTAGGGGTCAAAGCATAACCAAAGTCATTAGAATACTTCCACTGGGCACCATGAACAATTTCATAGCAACCCTGTTAATTTGTCAAGATATATATTAAAAAAAAGGCAAAAATGCCAACCATCTCGTTCTGGAGGAATCATCGATCATCAAGGTCTGTCAGATTTAGGGATGCACCAATTGATCGGCCAGTGACAGCATTGGCCGATTTTTTGCCTGATCAGTGTCAGTGAACCGATTGTGTGCCGGTAAATTTACAGTTATGCGCCGCACACGGCCGAGGTCCAGTGTGCACCCCTTTGATAGCAAGTGCAAGCAAAAATATTTCAAGTGCGACTAAAAATGTTCCTTTGTCGCTTGTTGATTGTTGTCGATTTAAGATAAGAGCAGAAGCAACGGTTTGGTTTATACAATGTCAGAGTCTCCTGTCTGAGTGTCCTCCCTCCACACCAACACTAGTCACAAGTTATTAGGACCTGAACAGTCCTGAAGTTAACTTTGCGTTTGTTTATGAGAAAAAAAAAAAGACATGACGCGATATAACGGGCACAGCCAGAATAGTGACTGGAACGATCCGGATTCATGACCCGACACCATCGATAAATAACTATATAAAAGTGATCGTCTGTTTGTGAGTGAAGAGTGACAGAGATAAGCATGTGCATGTACACACACACATATACACACACACATTTTCAATTAAAGAAAAGTTTGACAAAAATGTATGCTGTCAGTTATAGTTCTTAAAGAAAATCTGGAATTGGAATAAAGTTAAGGTTACATATTGAAATTATGTAAATATTTAAAACTTCAGATTAGGTCAAGGACATACTGTACGCACAATTTACATCTTTCTCCAAAATTCTCACCTGCTTCCTGAGGATGTTCTTGTAAATATTTGAGGACAACAATGAGGCGGAGGACAGAAGCGCTGAGTCCATGGAGGACATGACAGCGGCAGCGACAGCTCCAATGCCGATGACAGAGATGTAGGTGGGCGTGAGGTACTGCAGGGCGATAGGGAGGATAGAGCCTGCCTGGTTACGCTCATATGGGGTGGGCAATCCATAGCTGGTTGAGTTCCAGTCTGGAAGGAAGGATTGGTGATTACTTTGGATTAAAATCAAAGGGCAAGGGGGGGAATAAATAAATGAAACAAGAAACTGGGGTTAAATCTGATCAATAGAGCTTTATTCAGTTTTATTCAAGGTGTAAGGCCAATGTAGACACTGAGCTAAAATGTTTTTTCCCAAATTTGTTTAATATGTACCTGTAGATGCAGCCACAGCTCCCACCAGCACAGAGGGGATACCCAGCACCAAGCAGAAGGCTGAGGAGGCAAAGCAGGTCACTTGAGCCTGGGTGTAAGATGAGGCTGACAGGATTCTTTGGTAGAACGCCTGGTAAGCCAAGCCCCCTAGAGCCTGGCACAAACAACATGAAATTGAGACATGACAGGAATTAGTTTGTGAAGCATTGCAGGACAAGGGGAACAATCCTCCCATGACTTGCTGTTGTAATGCTTGGCAAATAGCTCATCTAATGAAATAAGAGCATTAATTTTACCGCTGCTTTCAATTTATTTTAACTGCTGTGATGGCAGGAGTTATGTAAATGCTGCATGAGCTGTGTATCAGAAAACATCAGAGCTGTCTGTAGATGTATATATTATCTCACACTCCACTCACCAGCAGCATGAAGTCGTCAAACCACTTTCCGGCCTCGTCGAGCTTCACCGTTCCGACCCAGGGAGCCTGGAAGGTCTGGTTGTAGGCCGTCAGTGAGATGTCCAGAGAGTGAGGGTTGGTCAACAGAAAGGAACACACACCCACTGTATACACAAACACAAGGACACAACTAATCTGATTATGGGTCCAAGGGGGGTGTTTTCAGTCAGACACTGGGATTAGGAATCTGAAAGTAGAGCTAGAGTTGAAGCTCCTGTTTGTGAGAGGCTATACAAAACTATGTCCTCACTGTGGTTAAATGTACATACATCTCATCTGTCCATAATTCCATACATATACACATACAGTCGTACAAAACAAACCAAAACATTTACAAACATGAAGAAAAAAAACAATCAAAATAAAAGAGGCAAAAGTACACACACACACACACGCACGCACAGCTTTCTTATTGAGGACACTCATTGACACAATGCATTCCGTAGCCCCTTACCCTAACCATCCAAAAATGCCTAACCCTAACCCTTAACCTAACTCTTACCTAACCCTAAAACCAAGTCTTAACCCTAAATAGTCTGTTAAGGGGGGGGTCATAAATGAGGACCGGCCCAAAAGGTCCTCACTTTCCCAAAATGTCCTCACTCCGTAGGTTGTAAGGTCAAACTGGTCCGCACAAAGATAGCTGTACAAGGACACGCACACACACACGCCTAGCAGCAAAAGACCTGTGTTCAAATGGTTGCTCCCTTTTAGAGTAATATAGATATCCTCCCTTTTTTTATTTCAAAATAATTGTATTTATGGCAATACCAAAAAATATGGATAATATTAGCGCAGGCTGCCAGATGCCAATCGATGCTGTAGTTAATCTAAGGACATAGAATAAGATTCAACTCGGTCCATAGACAGAAGGCACACTGACCCGCCCCCACTGACAGCTACAGTGCACCGGAGGTCTGTTCATCCCATTTTTATTGTTGTTTCACTTATCTCGTGTCCAAGTCATGCAAAAATTGAAACTGGGCTTTCTCTGGCTATTTATAAAAGACATGCCAAGTGTGAAGTTGATAAGATTATAGGTTCAAGAGATACAGGTTCCACATACAGACAGACATTTGTGGAATTAGTAGGTAGATAGTGTTGCAATACATTGTAGTTTGTGTCTTGTGTGTACGTATGTAACGTTTCATATAGTGTATAGTTGTTTAACTTTAGTGTTGTCAGCGACATGGTACAGAACTTTCTAGCCGGCCCCGAGCTAACACTATACTGTGATTTTAAAACCTTTGGACTTTCTCTACTCATCTCTAAAAAACGCAGCTTGCTAGAAATTGAAATCATGTCTGTTCAGTAGTAATTGCTCCACCAATCAGAGATGTTGCAATTATTCCTGAGGATTGTGGGTAGTGTGGTCCTTCTCCTTGACATTTTGACTAAAACATGTTACTCTTAAAATGCAGTTGATATCATATGGACTTGTGGCTTCTTCAGGAGAATATAACACAATAGTGTTATATTCACAGTCTCGTAGCTTGTGGTAAGTCTACAACATCGATATCAAATTCCTTATCCAAAAAAATTATTGGGATTCTTAGTGTTTACGCACCAGGCTGAAAAAGATGAGGATGAGCTGGATAACGTCTGTGTAAGCCACAGAGTAGAGCCCCCCCAGCAGAGTGTAGATTATGGCCACCACTGAGGAGATGACGATGGAGTAGACGTAGGACAGATCCAGGATCACGCTCATAGTTCCCCCTGGAACAACACACAGCGTGGTGAGTGTAGGAGGACTGACAGAGCCAGCAAACTCTTGTGATGTACAGATGATGTAGCAACAGATTCATGCAACTTCTTACATAATATTTTCTTTAAGTGTTTCATTAGGTTCTCAGTCTCACTTCTGCTTTTAAGTCTTTTCTCTCACACACAAACACACTAATATACATGCATCCACTCTTATGTACTTTGACTTAGGATTTAAGAAGCTATGCAATGACATTGCCTTGTTGCCTTAATGTTGTATTTTCCAAAAAAAAAGCATTGACAAACAACTTTTACCAACAAATAGCAAAACCTTACATTTCTAGAAGTCTGAGTTATGAGTAAAGTTACACTCAAACATGTGTGGCAAAGCATCAGATTGCTTAGATAAAGTAACCAGGCAACACAACCATACAGAAACATAATAGAAGCAGCCTATTGATTGTGACTCCAAAATATTCCTTGTTCACACACTTAGGTGTAGTATCTCACTTTAAATAGTGACAGATGTTGATTAAAGTAAGAAAACTGAAGATCAATGTACAGAGAAGTGTCTTCAAGTGCAAGAAATGTAAAAAAAAAAAGTAAAACTATTGGTAATGTAAACAAGTTAATCAAAAAAATATCTTGTTACTCAACAAGGCAAGCAAAACGTCACTACCTTCACCGTCTCTTCTGCCACATTGCCAGGGTCCCCCCCAGCCGCAGCCTGCAGCCACACCACAACAATGCCCTTAAACAGAGAAGTGTCAGATCGGCACCATCGCTCGCCACTCACCACCCTGCTGACCTGTTTATCTCCCTGCGGACCCCGCCACCCTCTAAACCACCCCACCACTGCTGTCTGTCTCACCCACTATAGCTTTGCATCATCTTGATGATATATGCATGACCTTTTCAGTTTGACCTTGGCTCAGTGACACTTTAAAAAAATATGATCTGTTTTTTTTATTAATTCTGCTTGATTATCTAAAGAGATAATAATTTCTTCATTACCCTTAAAACAAAAGATACTACAGATAGTAAACTGTTCTCACTTGGCACTGAAACGCATCTGGTCACATGAGCTCTAAATACAAATGTGAATGAACCTAAACACACACCTTTTTACTGAGACCACAATGACGATGCACAGTGTTAACTTTGTATGACCAACCACTTATATGCCACCAAGGCAAGTTACTGCAACTCATTAAACATTTTTTAGATAACCCTCAGTTTTCTTTTGGATCTGGAGTTATTCTGTGCATTTTCCAGTTTTTATGAGCCGACAGGTTTTCAGAGGAGTAAAATCTGAACCACATGTGGTCACATGCTTTCTGATGCCATGTGTGAACTGAAATCCATCTCAACCAGATCTAAACTTGATCTAGATATGTGTAGACACACATCCAGATCAAACAGTTGCTTTTTGTTGTTGTTTGTCCAGTAATTTACTTTATGACAAGGCATGTATTGTTAATAATATCTGGGTGGTCTGTTTTCCATAGCTCTAGATTCTCTTATCTGTTCTGTGCTGAGCTATGCTGTACCCCTCTGTGCTAAATTTAGGAGTAGAAGAATTCAGGGGGCTCTGGGGCTTAATGGGCAGCACCAAGGATTGACAGAGGCAAAGAGCTGCCTGAATAGACCCTGTGTTGTTTTTAGCTCCTTGTCCCACCCAAAACTCATGCCTGGGGTGCGCACATAGAGACACAGAGACACAGAGACACACACATACAGACGCACTCCCATTGCAACCTTTCGGTCCTGTACCTAATTTCTTCCTGGCAGAAATTTGACCATGATTGTGTTGTTAATACATCACTATGGCACATGGAGGGGGTGTGTGTTTTAAAAGTTAAATCCTCTCTGGCACTGGCACTGACCCGCATGCACGCACAGACACCACACGCACACACGCAAAGTGTTTTTGTGTGTGCGTGTGATGCCACGCACACATCAGTCATGTATCCATAACTGTCCAAGAAACAACGTCAGGAGGTTTTACTGATGAGTGAGGGTAACCCTGTTTCTATATTAGTTTAACAGGTTTGGATAAAAACGTCCCAGGAACATTCCTGCCTCTCTACCAGTCCTTTTGTGGTGTGTCAACACAGTGACTCAGACACGGTCAATGGATTTCACAGCTCCCCTCTTTAAAACTTTGACTGATTAAAACTATAGTGGAAGCATGAAGCCCTCGTCAGTCATTGAGAATCTTGGAACAAACAATGGAAAGAAGTTTGTAATGACACAACAATCTATTATTGATCACCTTTCACAATCAACAGGCTGCTCGATCTTTAACCCCCTTTTTCAAATAACACTGGAAAAGAAAACAACGTTAAAAACACACACTCTAAAAAACATTTTGTACACACAAATTTTCTCTGCTGCACAAACACCCACACGTACTCACAATGCACAGCACATGTACACTTGCATCCACAATCTCACACACACACACACACACACACACACACACACACACACACACACACACACACAACACACACACACACACACACACACACACACCACACACACACACACACACACACACACACACACACACACACACACACACACACACACGAGTGAATAGGGAAAACACATGTAGTAACTTTTAACAGCACGAGGAGACACTTAAATCTTAAGTCCCCTAGTCCACGAAATAATAGTCAGTCAGTTATTTTAGTGACTGACCCTCATTGAGCTTATAAAACTGAGGATCGATATTTGTGTTTTGATTTCATTTCAGCGGAGCAGCAAGAACGAGCATCCACAGCGTTGTCATGTAACATGTGTGTGTGGCAAATATATTGCAGTAATTACTGCTTTTCCACCCGGAGCTTGGTTCCATCAGACATTTAAGACTAAATCCAGTATTTTCTTTCTGCCCGGCATCATACAGCTCTCTTTTTTCTGAACTGTTCAGTTTTTGTTATTAAGTTAAGTGACTGTTCACTAAGCTGCACCCACTTATTGTGCTTTAAAGTGTTTGTGCACATTGTGTAACTAGACCTGTGGGGGGCCTGCGTGATTGCACAAGTACATGTGTGTAAACGATTCAGTGCCAGACAGTTTTACAGAGTGAGCTAACTCACCCAAGCTGATGAGTGTGCCATGTGTGCACAACTATTATTATTTAAAGGTGTCGTTCTGACGTCACAGTCCATCAAGCACCAATGCAGCTCAAGTCTTGATGGTTAGTGGTTTATTTATTTTGTGCACATTGTGTACCTAGATCTGTTGGTGCCTGCATGATTGCTTAAGTAGGTATGTGCATACGATATACTGACAGACAGAGTTTGAGCTAACTTACCCAGGCTGACGAGTGTGCGTGCCACCCACAGGACATCAGCCACTAGTGCGGGAAAGATTAGCAGAACGCTCAGGACGTTCCCATACTTCTGCTGGAAGGGGTCCATCATTGTCACATACTTGTTCTCTCTCATGGGCTTGGCAAAGAAAAAGCCACCTGTGTGATTAAATCAGAAATATAAAGTCAGAGACTCTCTCGATGAGGCAATCAGGCTCAAAACATGGCAGCCCTTTTAAAAACACTGAATGAGAGCGAGAGGAAGAAGAGGAAGAGGGTGAGCGCGAGAGTCAAAGTACAAGTGCGTATGAACAATAAGAGAAACAAATGTTCCCTCCAGATAACTCAATAAACAACTTCAGCTGAACTCTAGGGTCCACTTGGTCAACAATGGACAACAACAGAAGCGGAATGTTAGATTTCCTGATCAGGGACTTTGGGGTTTCCATTTCCCATAATCCCCCCCCCCACACACACACACACAAACACACACATACAAGCTATTGTGACAATAAGGCCAAGGAAGTGATCATTTCACTTGTTTCAAATGTTTACAGACGAATAACTGAGTTTGTCAGTTTGGTGAAATCAGGAGCAGGAAATCCAAGTCTCTTTGCACCTGTTGCCTCAACATTATTTCTCATGGTCCTATTTTTAAAGTGAGCGACACTTTTATTGGAGTGTGGAGTCTGTGGGGGGTTGGGGGTATGGGAGCAGCGTTGGTGGCCAACAACACTTGAGAGACGGAATCAGTTCAGTTTGATATCACACCTAATAATCTGTGTGTACAGGCTTTATGAAACTTTATTTTATTGTTATCTAAAATTAGCTGGTATACCCATTTAAAGTAAATATCCTTTACAATTACTGCATATACTTGTACTGTAAAATACATTGTTTTTTCATCCCACAGGACTTTTAATAGCTGCTGAGGGTTAAACAAAGGAAACAATAATGACGATAACCTTCCCTCTTCCAAACCTGACCACATAATCTTCAAGTCAGAGATGTGAAGAAGATGGGATAGAAGACAGACCAATTCAAATGGCAGTATTCACATGTTATCAGCGTTTATCGCAGTTTACTTTCCCAACCACTAGTACCACTGGCATTTACTGCAGGTACTCATTTCAGACCTTGCATGCACGACCTTAGGTCATGTGTAACAAGACTACGTTAGGCTGCATAAAGTACATACCTACTTTTGTGTCTATTTAAATCTGTGATACTGCAGTGCGTGAATAACATGGACTCTTAGATCAGTTTCACTCACAAAGTTGTATCCAATTAAATTTGACCGCAGACTTCAATGAGCTGACATGATTCGTAAAAAACAACAAGAAGAGGGTGAAAGGGGAGGTCAGGGCCAGGTTTATGGTTCAGGGTTTTATTGGCTTGAGGATCAATTGTGCCACTCACCTAAGAAGAAGGTCAGTACATAGGGCACAGGCATGAGGGCCCACACTGCGCCCAGTGTTGGGTTGTATGTTGCCTCAGCTATACCAAGGATGAAGCCTCCACCCACCCACGTAGCTGCAGAGAAACAAACACACGTTATAGGAGAAACATGACATACAGTGTGTGCATTACCATCATTTTACACATAACCGACAGCAATTTAAGACGACTGTTATCACTTGATACTTTGTTTATTCAATCGTAAATTTCATGTATGCAATATGCCTACTCATACACTACCATTACAGCTGTCACTTTATCTGTCAGACATTTTCTTTTGTATAAATACTTGATACACCTCTCCATTTATGTTAGACACTGTCTTTTCTCATCAATGTTGTAAATGTATAATATATGCGTGACATCTATTGCACCTCTGTCTGTCCCGAGCTCTCTTTGCTTTACCTGTAAGAGTGAAGATGCCGACGAGCAAGTTGATGTTACGCCCGGCCAATAGCGTCATCTCCATGCCGTCTCCCTTGAAATTCTTCTCCTCCTTTTTGGAACGCAGGGACGCCCAGATGCCCGTGCCCAAGATCAAAAGGTAGAACACTGCCATCACCGCCAGGCCGGGCACATTGAGAGCCATCCGGAACTACTGCTGTGTGCGTTCTCTGTTGGATAGAGAGACAGAAAGGGACAAACATGAAGATTTGAGTGGCTACAAAATACAAAAGATCATATAACAATACAGCTTGCAATGATTGTTTAAATCATTAAAGCAAATAATACAAAATGCACAAACAAAAATCACATATTCACATTTACTATGTGTGTTAAAATATTTGTAGGACTGCAGGACAGGAGGGTGGGGAGGCAAGTCTGCAAATATTCAGATGTCATCTAAGATGATTCTGACAAACAAAAAGGTACATTCATCATGTGCAGAAAGCTATTAAGCACAAATGATAAACAACAATGAACAGAAACAGTAGGCTTTATTCAAATGACTGAAGAGAGTAAGGTGAGCAAGGTAAAAAGATGTCGTCTCAAAGAAAGAATGAATAAAAAGGTTGCAGTGGGAGCAAAAAAGACAGGAGCGGCAGCATCTCGGATGACCTGACTCTACTTGCTTGGCAGACGGAGTGATGGGGTGGAGAAAGGTGGAGTGGAGGAGGAGAAAACAGAAGGCAAGGGAAGAGAGGGATGAAGATACGGAGAGCAAAAGGGGTCTCACCATAATACTTGGCAGCACTGACAAAGATGGCGGACAGATGTTGTCCCCCGTCTTCAGTGGTTGGGCGGGACGAGTTTCGACCCCATACATTTGGAAGTAAACACAACTCAGAGCCAAGTTAGTGTGTACGTGTGTGTGTACGTGTGTGTGTGTGTACGTGTGTGTGTGTGTGTGTGTGTTTTGATACTGTAACTGTGTGATGAGCAGATGGTTTCTTAAAAAAGGATTAATATATGAGAAAAGTCTTTGCACCTATAAAAAAAGCGTTAAACTTTAGGTGCTGGTTTGCACCTACTTGCCCCTGCTTCTCTGCACATCAACATGGCTTATATCAAGTACACCCCATCAACTGTGTTAATGCAAGGCAGGAAAGTTGAAGGACCACTTTGATAAATATCACAGTAAGGCAGTTTCTTAGAGAACCCTTTCCTTTATTAAAGACAAATGTATTTGTAATAAAACACAGCCATTCTTTTCATGGTGAAAAAAACAAGACATGGCTCCCTCCCAACAGGGTGAAACACATCTGGTATACAGAAAGCTTTGGCTCCAATCATAAAACTCGAGAAAGAATGAAGGCATGTATATCCACATGGAAGAATAGAGAAAGGAGAAGAAGGATATGCTTGTGAAAAGAAAGGAGCGAAGAAAATACCAGTAGGAGGTAAATGTGTGTGTGTGTGTGTGTGTGTGTGTGTGTGTGTGTGTGTGTGTGTGTGTGTGTGTGTGTGTGTGTGTGTGTGTGTGTGTGTGTGTGTGTGTGTGTGTGTAAGGAATGGGTAAGGGACTGGGGGGCTGGAGGAGTTGGTTCTGTGCCAAAATCAACAAAAGCCTGAGAAGCTCACTGACGTGGCTCATAACAGCTATGTATGTGTTTGCGCACACTGTTACAGCCCATACGTACCAGACATTACACAGCTCAAACCCATATCATCAAAGATAAAAAAAGAAAAAAAAATACATAGAAATATAGTGTCATTTTCGAAACTATATATTTTGTAAACAGATATTCCGAGCTACATTGTGAACTTCTTACCTCAGTACAATGAGTTACAAGGGAAACACAAAACATCAAGTATGAATCCAATAAATATACAGCATTATTTTAGTCAATGTGAACACTATGGCGTCAAAGCATTATTATAAAAAACAAACAACATTCTTCTCAAGCAGTATTCAAAGTTGTAAAAAAACTTGATTCTCAGTTGGTCTGGCAGTACAAGCAGCTCAGCTGCAAACAAACAAGTATGGAGTCTGAGACCTCAACAATGCTTAGCCAAGTAATTGCTCTAGTAATTGGTGCTAGCCACCACTAAAATCAACAGCATTAACATCTGAGAGAATGTTTGCAATCTTTCCAAGGGCTTGTAAAACTTTTTAACGGGGCTTCATGCAACCGCAGAGGTGGCAGATTTCCCTGTAGGCTGCTGGTATTTTGCTGCTTGTAAAACAAAAGAACATTGGGGAAGGAATCGTGAGGAAGCCTTGTACCAGTGCCATGAATTTCTTACATAACTGACACATTTATGGATAAAACCTACAAACCTTTATTGTTACATGTTGAAAGACATGCATGTGTTGATGTGACTTTAAAGCTACACTTATAAATGTTTCATACACCTGGTAGTGGAAGATCTCCAACACACTCTTATCAGGCTGTATATGAAGATGGACTACATGACTGCCACCCATAGGTGACGCCAAAGGATCTCAATCGCCACCTGGTGGCTGACTTTCTAATTGGGTCCATGTACAATCCACATAACATGGAGGAGGCAGGATTTATGACCTATACTGCTTCCAAAAAACACGTCAAATAATTGTTTCACAAAGATAGTTTTTGTCATTTTAGCATAGTTCTTATCACACTGATGCGTGTTCAAGGGCTAATATTTCTAGATAGCTGCTATAAAAACGAGGTGAAGCTTGACAGCTCCGACCAATAACGTTTGGTCAATCACGTGTATTCACTGCTCCTAGTGACCGTTTCATATTCAATATAGCTTGATTCCTCCTTCAGCTAGTGGCTAACTTTGTCTTTGATACTATAGGTGATGGGATTCAGTGAGTTCTTAGGTATTTGGCTTCATACAACTACCAGTCGCTGCAGGAAATGAGGCAAGCAAAAGCAGTGAAGTAAATGTACCGAAAAGCCAGAACTAAAAGAGGCTCCGGGTTTCTTACTGGAGCGACCCATTGGACATTAATAGCATATGAGGTCAGTTGATTTATTGGTATGGTACAATGTTGATTGGTGGAGCTTTATAATATTAGTGAGTTTCAGTTTGTATCAGCCTTTCTTAAGCTTTTACGCAGGGTTAGCACGGCCTAGACTAGTTTACTGAGCCCCTCTCTCCTCTTTGTACAGTATGCAAGATATTCCAGAGCAGAGAGAGATCTGGGGTCCCTCTATAGAGATGTGCAAGCTTGTTGACCTATTTTGGAGTTGAAAAAACTCCCTTATACGCCCCCTCCCTCACTACACACACTTGGCCCTCTTCTTTCAGTGCGATGCGTTTGATGTCCATAAGGACCTTGTTGGTGAATGTGGCTAATCTGCCTTTCCTGTGAGGCAGGATGTGCTCATGTTACCGACTCTGGTCCAAATGCAAAACAGGGAAACGCATATTCAGATACTTAAACTGATCGTCACACTTCACTTTCACACCTTCATTTACTTTGCCATATTTTTTTGCAGTTATTCAATGTCTGGATTCAGTGAGAGTTGAATCAAGAGCATGTCTGGCTGAAAAGGATGCCAAGCTAATTTTTAACTTATGTATGCCGTAGGCAACTTCTAACCTGGCAACAAACTCTCGTTGCAATGGAGCACAACTATAGAGTCAATAATGATGTTTTCCTTTAAAGACAATCCAAACAGGTTGGCTAATGTATTGACATTCACTGATTTGGTCAGAATAATTCATGTCAGGTAACATATGAATGTAATTAAGTCTCAGACCTTAAAGCCCCTGGCCCTCCCTTTTGGAAGCCAGATGCAGGATTCACAAATGCTTATTGTTACTAATCTCATAGAAAGTCAACTTCATGCCAAATATCAAATATTGGCAAATAAAGTTTCACTACTGAGGTGAAATGTACCTTCATCAAGCTGGGTGATAAAACAATAATATATGGCAAAATAAAAATGTCCTAAACAGCAATATCATACAATTTTTGATTTATAATGCTTATGGATTGTGCAAGCATGGTGGGAGGCATGACCATAATCAATTCTCAATGATCTCCCTGAAGACTAGTAAAATGTTTTGCTGTTCACCAAGTGTTTGTTATTTGATTCCCAGTTTAAAACCACAATTAATTGTCTGGTGTCTTCAACTTTGACTAAGCCACAACTCTGAGTCTTGACAGCTGAAAGAAATAATGTTTAGACATATCTGGTGAAAATTATCATTATATAAACATTTTTATCGTGTTAACATTTTTAGCCATGAAGGCTAGCCTTAATCCTCCATTCATAAGAATTTGCGAATGGGAATCATTCATTTCTATCAATTGAGTATAGAAACAGTTACCAGTTAAGAGTTTTATTCTCTGCTGTCCCCGAGTGTTTCTCTCTATAATAGTAAGTCTCGAACTTATTATATTAAACACACATACATGCATTATCCCTTAACTTGAGAAAATGTATGTTGTGATTTGGTGCTATACAAATAAAATGAATTGAATACTGACAGAATGCACCGAGCAAGGTCGTAAGTATGAATAAATTAAGATTTGTTTTCTTTCTCCTACGCTCTTAACGTTATGCAAATTATTTGCCCCACCTTCTTTAAATAGTCTGTGAGTGGCTGGGAGCTCCCTCACAAGCTGCTCTGTATGTGTGTGTGGGTGTGTGTACATGTCA
This sequence comes from Hippoglossus hippoglossus, assembly GCF_009819705.1. Taxonomy (NCBI): domain Eukaryota; kingdom Metazoa; phylum Chordata; class Actinopteri; order Pleuronectiformes; family Pleuronectidae; genus Hippoglossus; species Hippoglossus hippoglossus. Next base: position 4,887,772 of record NC_047151.1, on the reverse strand, counting down.
CTTCCGCAGCTTTCTTACTCAGCACCTGGTATCTTTCCATAACTCTTGTTACACAACTCAATCGTCAACACAATGCAGGCACATTTAGAGATGGAACTTTCAAAAGGGGTAGGACCCACTTTTCTATATATATCTGAATGGTTATTTTTACTTTGAGACCTGTGCCACTTCTTTTAAGGCATTGGTAATTTTCACAATGAGTTATTTCTTAAGGCAATAAAGTCTGCTGACAATCATTTTTATAAAAGCATAGAAAACATGTTCTTCTGATTTCACTGTGAAGATGAATTATCAGGGGGGTTTTTTTGTGGTGAAAACCAAAGGAACAATAATCCTTCTGAGAAAACTCTCAAGGCAAAAAGCATTGACAGCAATGACTGTATAACGAAACTGTACTGGCACTGATGCTGCAGCATGGTGCCACTCAAGGGTACCAATGACAGTCAAGCAAGTTTGTTGAGGTTCCTTTAGACTGTTGGCAACTAGGGTGAAAAAAAGGGTTCATAATTTGATCATTCTGGACGTTCCTATGGTGGATCCACATGTACAGTATAGGGCCTCAAACAAACGTTCGTTAATTAGCCAAAGCAAACATTTACCAGCAGTCACGAAGAAGATCCTGTTTCTATTCAAGTAGGACTTTGGAAGTTTATTGATCCTTTTGTGTTTTGCTGTGAGTTAAAAATTGCATTTGAACTTTGCAGATGATTCACTCTTCATTGTCACAAGAGTTTCAAACTCACTATTGTGTCCTTAATCTTTCTCATCTGATCAGAAATCGCTGCTGTAAACCTCTAAAATCATGCATTAAAGAAAGATATAGATTTAGGATTGTGAACAAAATGTCACCTTCAAGGCACTGGGGTTTTGGAAGAAGACAGGTATCCTCAACCTCTGCTGTACAAGGATATACTGCAGGTTTGACATGGCCTAATGACATCTGGAGGCTGTGCGCAACAGGTTGAATGTGACGTTTGGCTCTGTGAGAGAAAGCAGGCAGAGGATTGATAACCTCTGTGAGAGAGTGTCGTTGGACTTCTTTCCTGTCTAAATAATTGACATGTTTTCTCATTCCTAACGTTGTAGAAGTGTGTCTTGGAATGTGCGCAGCTACACTGTTTCTAGAAATACCTGTCCTCACACACCTCCTGTTCCTCTCAGTACTTTTCCGTTCAGAACGACTCTTGTTCCAACCGAGAGTTTGCCACATGCGTCATCACCATCTTCCCCCCCTGTAGTTATGTGGAATTATGCGGACATAATTGTCTGCTACAATTGACATTGACAATGAACAAAGATGGCAGCTTTCACAACCAGCCAGCACACGTGTGTGCCTTCGTGCACGTTCACACATGAAACTTCAGGTCGATGCTGAGAGCCAATGAAATATGACCTTGCCACGGTCCAGACACAAGCGTGTCATCTTTCACAGAAAGGGAAAGGAAGAGAGTGAGATGACCAACAGCGAGATCCTTAAAAATACCTGCTACCTCTTATTTTCTCTGTAGTAGCTCTCCTCTGAATCTTAATATGAAAAATGTCACTTTTATGTCCCACATCACCTCAGGGATCAGTTCTGTGGAACAGATCATCTCTCATCCATCACAGCTCACAAGCAGAGCAAGAACCAAGGTATGAAGGTATCAAACTACTAAATATACAAAGAAATCTAACATTCAAAACAATCTCTGCACAATTTAAACTAAAACCACGAGGCCACAAGGTTATATTGAGTATATGTTATCTTGATATCTGCTTTTAAAGACAGAGACACAGAGGACAACCTTTACACAAAAGATGAACACACGTTCACCGTCTGTGACAAGTTGCTAATTCACTCATGGTACAAACAGGTGATTTCATCAAAAGCTTATGCAGGGAACAATTAATGTCCGGCTGAAGTCTATACAATCAGTTTGGGGACAAATGGAAGCTAATCTCTAAAGTCTTTTGAAGAGAGCCAGTCACTTTGTCAGTTCACCAATGTGCTGCTTGTAAAGCATGTTAACAAGTAAATTAAGAAATTAAGAAAATAAATACAAACTTGAGGATTTCTTACTGAAATAAATGAAAACAATCTCTCTTCGTCCTGCACATACAGGCACTCTGAAAATATGGAGTCAATAAAATAAAATAAATATTTCTTCCTTTTTAAGATTTTTTTTTTTTTTTTTAAATGCCTTAAATAAATATTCAAATACTGAAAAGAATATCTTTTCATTGGTTTAATTATATTGTCTTTAGTCTGATACACATACGTGGTGGTTTCAGCCTCTGTTTTCAGACGAGGTGCAGTGGAAATTTACAGCCGATCAAAACAAGTGATAGGAGACAAAGAGAGGGATGGATTAGTTGTAGTCACAGAAGACAAACCACAAGAGCCAATTTATCTCTGCAGCTGAGCCCCTCGGTGCTATAACTGTGACAGACGCCCAGTGTCCCAAATGGACCGAGCGCAAACAGCTGTCTCACAGAAAAGAACTGAAAGAAACAACAAATAATGTACATAGACAAAATAAAAATAAAACTTTCAACGGGCAAAAGAGATTGGCTAAACACCGTGAGGGATGATGGAAACACATACCTGGGGTCGACGGTACGTGTCAAGTGATGTGACGCTGACGTGCAGAGGAAACAGAAGCTACTGTGACAGCTGATAGATTCAGTCCAGATGGCGAAAGATCCACTCATCCACAGTGCTGAGGGAGTGAGGGCGCGTCTGCCAGACAGATGGAGGGAACACACACAAACAGTAGCTGTCCTTCACTGTCTGATTCCCAAAAGAGTCTGCTTGAGAACTTTTGTCAAACAAAGTGAAAGAGTCGTCAGAGCTGATGCTGAGAGATCGTGAGGGGTGGTGGTGGAGGGAGTGAGTACGGAACTCTCTAGAATCGACACTTCGCATCAAGTTTATAGCTCGCGCGATGGGCGGGGTCACAAAGGCGACAGAAGCAGAGGGACGCTGCCGCTACTTCAACCTGATTGGGTGGCTGCCTTGGTCCCCCCCTGGCCTGCAGCCAATACGTGCGTCGGGGCGTAGGAGGGCGGGGCACAGCAGCCCCCGGTTGAGCTGCTTCAGGTCCACACGAGCATGACTGAGGGGCACGCACACACGAGTTTAGTTTTCGGCGCTTCCTTCAAGTGCTCTCTAAAAACAAAAATACAGAAACTGTTTGCATATTTTAAATTAATGACACCAATCTTCATCGTTGTGTTTAATTGCAGCTCACTCCGTATAAAGTTAACGTACTTGGTCAGATAGCGCTATATAGTTAACTATTTGTAAAGTCTACATTAGGCTATGATATTTTCCTGATAGTCATCTCTCTAATTGAAAGAAATGATGATTATTATAATAATTATGTGTGCAGTAATGCAATGGATTGCACATATATTATTATTATTATTATTATTATTATTATTATTATTATTATTATTATTATTATTATACCACAGCTTTGTTGAATTTTCTATCTTCTTTAAAACTTGGAAAAACGCTCAACATTAAGTCTACCTTGTGAAAGGGTACCCACCCCAAATGTCTGATTGCCCGCCCCCAAACTGAGCAGTCGAGATCCGGGCCTGAATCTCTGCAGCAGAATTATTGCATTATGTGGTTGGGTTTCAAAATTTGCTGTGGTGTTCAATTATGACGATTTGTTTTCCTCACGGATGAAGATCTGGTCAGGAGTTGATTTTTTTTCTTTGTTTTTTTACCATCCGTAGACAGGATACAAGGGTTTTGATCTCATGATCTACTACATGCAGATGGTTATACTACTGGTCTTCACTGTATATACTTGTTGACCTTTAGAACAAGGTAAGAATTCACACATACTGTATGTCAAGTTTGTTGAATGGGTTTTTCTTTCCTCACTAGTATGAAAATATGTAAAAAATGTATGAAAATATTTTTCCATTTGGCTTCAACTGGAGCATACAAAGACCCCTTTATACACACTCTGATCTGTGTGCATTAAACACACTTAAGTTCAAAATTATATTATTATATTCTATGATGAGATGGGAGCTCCTCCACAAACATGATCCCAGAACAGAAAATTTTTCGGGTTCTTTTAACCAGCTCTCCAGCTTGTTTCTTTGCTGCAGCCCCTTTTATTTTCTGTGTCACTCATCCCATGTGATTTACTAAATGCTACACTAAACCATATGGACAGAACAAGCAAGGCTTTGTAGAAGTCCAGGGTAAGTGCGGCTATACTTACACTTGAGCACACACTCATAAAAGTGAAAGAAAAGTGACTGCCTGGAGGAGGGTTTTCTCCATGTACTGTGTATAAAAAGGACCCTGGTGGCATCTCCCACCCTGGCTGTACAGTCACTGTGAAACACAGCAGGTAGGTGAGAGACAGAGAGGAGCAATGAGTCGTGTAAGATAAAGTTTTCAGTCTGGGTCAAGTGGAGGGAAAAAGTAGAGCAGAAAGTGTAGCATTTTGGCGGGTCCTCGCTTTTTCAATGGGCTGTTTGAGGGTTAAGACTTGGTTTTAGGGTTATAATTAGGTTAGGCATTTAGTTTGGATGGTTAAGGTCAGGGTAAGGGGCTAGGGAATGTATTATGCCAATGAGTGTCCTTACTCAGATTGAAGTAAAAACGTGTCTGTCTGTCTGTCTGTCTGTCTGTCTGTCTGTCTGTCTGTCTGTCTGTCTGGATGTGACATGACCCACTGAATGCTAAACCAGCCCTATGTTCAACCAGCAATTCAGAAATCAGGAAATTCTGACGGGTGGATGAAATAAACTTATCAAATGGAATTGGCCCTTATCACCAAAGGCACCTGTTCTTCATCTTGAAATCTTTATATTCTTTTAGTTTTTTGTTTCAGTTTCAGTTTGCGTCCATTACAAGAGTTTGTTAAGAGCACAACCACAGAAAAGGACATAATACTGAGTTGTATTTGCATTGTTGAAACAAGACTCCAAAAGTGCAGAGAACTGTAGAGAACTTCTTTAAGGCACTATGATTCATGTTCAGATAAAGGCAGGATATTTGAATGTGTATTAAATAAAATAAAAATAAAAAAATAGATAAAATTGAGAAATTACCAAAGACCAAGTAAGTAAAAGGAAATTACTATTGGTTATATTATATAGGGGATATTACAATATTTTGAGGATATTAATATTACTGAGTTTCCTATTTTGTACCTTACGAAAGCGTTTTGGAGATTGATTGAAGACTTAAGGTAACTAATACTTAAAATAAAAAAATGTCTTTACATAGGTAAATGAAAAATTTGATGATTTGGATAATGGAACTGATCTGAGTAATCCTAATATGAACTTCATGTGGAGGAACTATGGTGACACAGCACTAAGTCTGATACAAGTGTGAATGAAAGAATGTGGGTTTCCAACTAGGGGGAGTTTTAGTATAAGACAGCTAAAGCAGCTGAGACTGAAGCTAGAGGAGAAAGAAAAAGTAAGTCAGGGCAGAAAAAGTAAATCTTACATTTCAGGCAGATAGGAAGGTATGTGGAATGTGGTTAGAAGAATTGCATCAAAGGGACAGAAAACACACACTGGCAGGGACAGATAACACCTCACAAATGTCTCAGTGTCTCAAAATGTAGGTTTCCGACCTCGACTCTTCCCCGCCGAGAAGACGACAACCAGAACAACACCAAGCTCCACTAGAAGCGTTTGTTCCACAGGCAGGAGCCCAGGCTCCACAACAACCTTTTCCACCTAATAAAGTTCCAGACCCGCAACTCCTCTCTTCCCTCGCACCAGACAAGCGGGCAATGTGGACTGGGACAGGATCCAGCCCAAATCGCGATGGTTGAAGTGACCTGATGTTGCCAGCCTGTTAAAACGTACAGGCATCAAGTGGGACTCGGGAAGAGCTTAATAAAAGCACATGCCGTTGATGCGAAGAAGATAATTAAACATGAAGAAGAAGAAGAAGAAAAGAGAGACTGATCTGCATAAAGGCTCAGTGACAATGTTCAGAGGTACACCGCGGATGCAAAAGAAGAGGATTTCAAGGAAGGAGGGGAGACGCGTGTGGAATGATGATTGGGACATTTGTTTTCACTGTGGAGAGAGGGGACATTGGGCAAAAAATTGCCGAAGACACAACAACTTTACAAGGCTGATTGAACCGAGGCGGGGATGGAGGAGAGGGAGGAACCAGCAACTTTGAACAGAGAACGAGACCGTGAGGAACACCTCACACATCAAGAGGGTGAATGCACCACACCAACACAAACACTTGTCACAGACGTAAACGATTTTTCAGAAAAGAAAGATAAACTACTGATAGGAACATATGTTAAATATCAATGAGATGTATATGCTAATATGCCAACGCACTCACTCACAGTGCTAAGGAAAGAGATTATATTCCTTTTAGATGTAGGAGCAACACATTCAGTCATCAAGAATGATATGTTTGACAGACATCCTAAAATGAGCGAATGAGTTGTTAGATCTGTGTTAGATTCAGGAAGCACCGTGGTTGAAAAATTCACGACTCCCTTAATATGAGGTGATATTATAATATAATATAATATGAGGCATCACTGTAAAATTCAAGTTTTCATTTTTGCTATCCTCATGTTGTCCAATTAATTTGATGGGAAGTGATGTAATTTGTCTTGTGGATATTTTTATCGTTTCCACCCCATCAGGAGTCATAGTGAAAGCTTTCACTGACTTGAAACTGACCTTACAAACGACCCCGACTTTAGGACTACCCAACCCTGACCGACCTTTCACACAGGCAGTTGACGAGAAGGGGGGCTACATGACATCAGTGCTACTCCCAGACCATGGGGGCAAACAGAGACCTGTGGCATTTTTCTCAGCAAAACTTGATCCTGTTGATACAGGCCTCCTTACTTGTCTCAGAGCTGTAGCAGCTTCAGATAAGACTGTCATGGCATCCAGGGATTTAGCAGGATACTCCCCACTCACCCTGCTGACCCCAAATGCTGTGTCTATGATGCTATCGATAACATGCTTTTCTGTTGGAAATGCTTAACATCACTGTGAAAAGATGTAATGTTCTAAACCCAGCTACTCTTCTTCCAACAGAAGGAGATGGTGAACAACACAACTGTGTAGTAACAATAACTGAGGTTTGTTCCCCCAGACCAGATTTACAGGAAACACCTTTGCAGAATCCAGACTTTCAAGTTGGTTTCTCTGTGGTAACAGCACATGATACATTGATTGCACGACCTCTCCCTGCTTCTCTGTCTGCACAAGCAGCAGAGCTCACTGCTCTCATTGAAGCATGCAAATTGGCTAAGGGGAAAAGGGGGAATATCTACACTGACAGTAGATATGCATTTGGTGTAGTACATGAATTTGGCACGATTTGGAAACACAGAGAATTCCTTACATCATCAGGCAAACCAATTGCACATCATGCTCTAGTGTCTCAGATGCTTGATGCTGTCCTCCTCCCCAAACAGGTTGCAGTATGTAAATGTGATGCTCACACTTCTAATAATGACCCAGTATCACAAGGAAATGCCAGGGGGGATGCAGCAGCGAAAGCAGCTGCTCGCCAGCCACTATCTGCTTCACACATTCTCTTACAGGTCGACCCCACCACCCCCACGGCTGACCTGCAGGAACTCCAACTTAGAGCAACAGCGGATGAGCGTGCACTTTGGAGGAAAAACAGCTGTACATACACAGATGGGGTTAAAGACGCACTCCCTACCCCGGCGACTGGACCACTTCATAACCTGAAGCCCGGCGACTGGGTGGTAGTGAAAGACCTAAGGCGGAAAAGTTGGCGACACAGACGCTGGACAGGACCGTTCCAGATCCTGTTAACAAACCCAACATTCCAGCAACAGGGTTTTATTCAAAAATTCCTTCTGGCTACAGAAGCAGGGACCTCGGGCAGACACCCAGGGAGTCCATGCAGGGATCCTCTCCTATCAGTGTCGGCAAAAACACCAAGAGGCAGAGGCCGCTCTGCTCTGCTACCTTTATGCTAACAGCCACTAATCAGTTTGCTATGATTGCACAATACAAAGTACCTGACATCTGTTCTGGGAAGGAGTCTTAAGCGCTGCCTTCCCCAGGGGCAATGTCCTGAAACTGCACACTGAGCCTGATTGAACTCAAACACAAGAAAAAAAATGCTCATTAAATTGTGACACATCAAACACAAGTCAGATTGAATAGAGCAGGTATGATCGTTCTCGCTGCAGGTCTCATAACATGTTCGCCAGGAAGGGACCAGGTCAGTCATGTGACCCTCACACTGTGCAGCAGTACAGGACTGCGGTCAAGCCAGCCTCCACTCTGAAACACAGGGTCAAACTAGCCCCCACTCATTTCATGGTGCACTTTGTTTATAAGCATGAAGTTACAAGCGTGTTAGAGTGTTTCAAAAGGGGGCTCAAGTGAGAAAAAGGGCACATCTCAGAATTATTTATATACAAAAATTAGGGATGCACCGATATGGAAATTCTTGGCCGATACCGATACCGATATTTAAAACAACAATCTAGCCGATAGCCGATACCGATATTTGTTTATTACTTGCATGTGGCCTTCTTGGTGTGTAACGCCGGGTTTACACCGGGCGCTGAAGCGCCGCCCCGCGCCGCGCAGCGTTATTCTCAAGCGCGCAGCCGCCTGGCTGTTCACACCGGACCCGCATTTCTGCGCGTCGGTCAGCCCGTGATTCTCCGCTGGTTGTTCTATGTAACCCGTTCAATGTCGGGTGTCGGGGGTAAATGACGTATTCTCCAAGCAAGCCTTTAGCCCCCCCCCTCTCTCTCTTTTTATCTATATGACTGCTTGTGTGGCTGTAGTGGATGGGCAGAGGGGGACATTTAATTATGTGATTGGGAAAATTGGGAAAATTAAAACTCCAGGACAACAGAAGGGGAATACAAAGTATGGGATGCATATTTGATCATTTATATCATATCAAATATGTCATTTAAATCGTTTAAAATCATATTTCAGTCTGTTTCCTGGCGCGATACGCTCACTCGCACGCCGAAACCATCGGTGAAGGGCGCTAGCGCGGCGCTTCGCAGCCCATGTGAACCGCACAAAGGTTTAACAGGGGGGGGGGGAGGCGCCTGGCTTCTTGGCGCTGCGCTGCGCGGCGCGGCGCTTCAGAGCCCGGTGTAAACCCGGCGTCAGTGTACCATAATCTGGATGCCAGATTGGCAGGCTGCAGAAAACATACCAATGAATATCGGCCAATGTTATCGCTGAAAGTCAAGTTTATTACCGATACGCCGATAGCAGTAAACGAGGCGAATATCGGCCGCTACCGATATACGGCCGATACATCGGTGCACCACTAACAAAAATGTTCTAAACCTAAAATATGTCTGTATGTGAGGGGTGTTCAAATTATTGCTTGATGAGTGAGACCTTCATGTTGAATTTACACTGTGTTTTATCCATTGTATTGAACAGCTTTCGTCATTCCTCTGGAGAACTGATGTCCCACAGTAATTATTGTGACAGTAGGGTTTGGCATACAGACATACTTTAGTTTTAGAACATTTTTTCTGGCCACAGACAGCTAGCTCTGTCTTGTTTCCTCTAAGTGGTGAGGCAAGCTGCAAGTCGGGTGCAGTAGACTTGCTTCAACTCCACAGAGGAAAAGGTCAAATCAGTCAAATGCTCCATGTAGGTTCTCCATTGACCATATTGACTTCAACTGCGCCTACAGAACCAGTCTGCAGTGGCTCAGACACACAGCCTTAGTTCTCCTATACAAGGTGTTTGCATTTGACAGTTCTCCATCAACACTCTGTGATCCCTGTGACTCTCTGTGTTTATCCTTCTGCAGAAAGCTCTCAATAAAATACACAAAGACAAATTTGGTAATCCAGCCTCTTGTGTTTTCAGATTTCCATCACAAGCCAGAGAGAGAAAGTATGATTGACTTATGTGATACCTCTATGATTAGCATTTGGGAATGTGGTAGAAAATTGGTGACATGTTCCTTCAGGGTTCAATTGGGAACTGAGTGACCCAGATAGGAAATGTTAGGGATGAGTTGCAGTGCGTTGCTGATAAGTTTATTCTTCTGCATTGATATCATATGGATTCTAATGAACTATGTTCAGTTGTTCAGGTCTGTGGGTTAGCTGGGAATCTCTCAAGGTCAGAGGAAATGCTGATAGTTGATGTGCGTCAGACACTAACAGACACACTATCACTGAAGGGACAACAAGAAGAGAGTCTTGACTTTTTATAAAGTCACAAAACAAAAACTTTCAAACGACTGGCGTGAGTTATGTTAGCTGTGTCTTTATCCAGGTTGAGAAGAGTGCAGGTTGAAAGAAACAGTATTGCACTTGTGGTTGTTTACCACATTTGCAATAGTGTTTGTATTGTGACATTGCCACATTGTGCCACCTCCTTACACATGTCAATCTGATAAGCATGTCCACTTGCAAAGCTCACTATGTAAATTCGTCTGAAAGAGGCTTTGACACCCAGGGATGTGCACAGACATTTTGGAGGGAAGTTTCTCAAGTGAGAAAAAAGGCCACTTCTCATAATTATTTATATAAAAAAATGTTCTAAAACCAAAAGTTAAATATAGTATCAGATCTCTAGCTTAACACTTAATTGTAATACCTCACACTCACACAATTGTTAAATACTTAACAGTAGTAGGGTGAATTATATTTGTTTTTGTCTTTAGGCTAATTAGCTGTAAACTCGAGGCACTGGTAGCTTAGTCCTTTGGTTGTCACCACTCACCACCACACAAGAGAAGAAAAACCAGTACAACAGGGACAGGAGCTGGGAGGTGGGAGGAGCTGCCAGTCTCACATGACTGTGATGACTGTGTACTCACTCGTGCACCTTCACTAGTCTCACGATTCAATTACTATTCAATCGTCAACGATTCGAATGCACATCAATGCATCTTGTACTGAGACGCATTACTCCGCAGGTCAACAAGTGACTCTGCTCCTCTGATGTTTTCTAATCACTTACACGTAGAAGTGATCTTTATAAAAACCTGATGAATTCATATTTATGTTCCTGGATAAACGGGGCGTCGCTACTCCCGCAACAACGAAGTTAATATTAATATTAACCTGTCACGTCACATCTTGTGTTGTGTAGCAGGTTTAAACGTGTGTCTCATAGACTCTGGAGAATCAAACACTCACACAAAGTACACGTCAGTCCTGTACGAGTCCTAATAACTTGTGATCAGTGCTGGTGTTTATAGTTAAAGTGTAAAGTGAGCGCAGGTCAGAGGAGGAGTGAGGAGGAAGCAGACTCGGACAGAGACTCAGACACAGGACGGCCGCACCTTTAATTAGCGTCTGTCCTGGAGCAGCGGTGTGATAATTATTCAGTGGCGGGACATCGCTAAATACAACATGAATCGATTATGTTCTTTCTCTGTCTCATCGATACAGAGTCGTCCACATCGATAAAAATATGACTTCATTTTTTTTAAAAGCACCCCAGAAAAAGGGCACTTATATTGAGGAAATTCAAAGTAAAAGCCCTTGAAATATCATATTTTCACTGTTTTCACTGTTTTTAAAAATAAATTACCTCAGATTAATTTCACTTGACAAGTTCTCCACCTCAGTTGGAGTCCGAAGTTGAAAGCAGGAGACGATTAGCAATTGTTGCTTCTTCTCCGCAATTGTTGATCGACACCCTTGTAATCCCACTCCTGTAATCAGAACACAGACAAACACAAAGAGGGAGAGAGAGATGCTGTTGACCAGGATAACAAATATTATGTATGACAAATATGTATGTAATTCTAAAAACGACATTTTATAATCATGATATTAAGACTTTCAGGTAATGATAATACATTGTGATAATAATTATATAAACAGTTTACTCATACTATTGAAACTATCTCATAATTATCTTGTTTCCCAACACATCGTACCATTGAGCTTAATTTTCCAATCACTATAACCAATAAACAATGAAAAGTTGAAATTCGGTGACTCACAGGTGACATTCAATATAAACCTAGCAGAGACTGCGTGTGCAGACATGAGGAGGGAGGAAAGAATATCACACCATCTGGGTTAAACACGGTGATGTTATTCTCAGAATTCAGAAGTAACTAACTCCTACACCAATGAAGCTTTCTGACAGTTCTACTTCTCAACTGTAAAAGACATGGAAGCAGCATTAAGATCAACAGAAATGATTGTGGGAAGCATTAGTGGTGCCAAATTCAATCAGTCTTATCCTTTGTGTGATGGTATGCAATAACAGTCTGCACATTCCCATCACATTCAGAGGAGACCAAATAAGACAAACAAGTACAAACACATCTGTGGAGTTATGGTTTCTGTGAAGGGGCTTGAAATCTCATCATATAAACAATTGTCTGTGTCAAACATTCTCACATGTAAGACCAGGTTTTGTCTGAAAAAATGGCTTGAATGGGCACATGTTCAGAAATCAGGAATAGTGGTTAATGTTGGCATTAAACACTAACCCCTCTAACCCCTCACACAAAAAACACACCCATGTCCTCCTGGCATGCTGCACTATGGAATACCATAGAGGAACAGTCATCGTTGCAGTTTGTGACCGCCACCTACTCAAAGTATTTGCACATTTCTTCATCTGGGTGTGCTTGAGAGCCCTTTCAATTTTGCACACGTGCAAGCAAAGAAAACCAACAAAACAAGTTTAGTCTGGGTTTCAGTTTTTTCTGCATGAAGTAATTTCACTTTCATTTCATAATTTGCTGTGTTGTGTATTTATGCCTGACAAGAAGTTATCAGCAAAACAAGTCAGCTCACAAACATCATCATGTTGCTATCTTGTAATTTGTGAGCATGCTAACATGCTGTTGGCTTAAAGTACCACTATGTCAGAACAGACTCACAGAAAATTGTAGATATGTGGTATTACCTTCGCCAAGGAGGCAATGTTTTCGTCTGCATTTATTGGTTTGTTTGTTATTTATTTAGCAGAATTACGCAAAAAACATTGGATGGATATCAATGAAACTTGGTGAAGGGATGCGATGCTTAAGGGAAGAACCCATTACACATGGATCCGGATCAAGGGGCAGACCCAGAATTTATTTTTTCCTCTTCCTCAACATTGCAAGATTTTTCCACATTTTTGTGAATTTCCTTAAAAATATTGCAGAGATCTTTAAGAAAAAAATAAGGCATGTGTAGAGTGCTTACCCCAATCATAATCAGTGAAAACCCAAAACCTTCTATTATTAAAGACATAAAAGCTCAAATTGCAAGAGAAATGCTTGGGATGGGATGAGACAGTGATATGTTATTGATTACGTTCAACTGCCTGTGGAGTGTTTAGCAACAACTGTCTGTGTCTCTGGCTGAAGGCTGAACAATCAAACACTACAGGTGTTATATTCATGATCAAATGGCACCAGCTCACTGATTATCTTTGTGTGATGCCAACATCACTTTCAATGCTGGTGATCATTATGATTACATAACAGTAACCTGCCTGACTGTCTGCTGGCCAGTAGCAGCAACAACTACTTTACATCATGAGCTATTACGGAGAAGAAACAATAAATCTTTCAAATCTTTAAACTGAACAGTATGATAAAAGCATAACATATTCAATTGTGTGATAACTGAATGGCTAAATATGACACAGAGAAAAAGTATTATAATTATGAGACCCTGCCTACACATAATTCACACTCTTTAATAGGACACACTTAAATAATGTATAGCCAAAGTTTTGGGAAAACACATATGTTAAATGGAGATTACAAATGTGTAATCAAGGGAGTTCACTGTACTGTATCAGTCTGTTAGTATTTTCCCAAAAAATATTTTCTCCATGAAGACAAAGAAACACCCCAAGTAGCTGTAATGGAAATGTTGTCTTTTGTGTCTGTGATATTGCATGAGCAGACTTGTACGTGGAAGATTAACCAAATAGATTATCTAAAAGGGCAACTTTAGGTTTACAGTTATTGCTCAGAGATTTTAACTTTATGGCCTCTTTGAAGCCTCAACATTATGGTATCTCTTTGTATATGGTTGGAATCTCACATCTGGGGTCGTCCACAGAGACGTGAAGGCAGAATGTCTTACTGATAGGACACCAGGATGGTAATAAATACCTTTACATACCTAATGGGAGGGGGCTGTTGGTTATAAGAACACAGACCTCACCTCTGTGATTGTACTGTGAGTTCTGCAGATGCTGAATTAAACTTACAGAAAGACAAATGTTTGGCTTTGTGCTTGATTCACAGAAATTGCCACCACATAGCTTACTGAAATTGTGGAAGTAAAGTCCAGCTCTAAAAGCTCAAGTCAGGGGATGGATGCAAGAAAATTTCAGACAGAGACCATTCCCTTGAGTCTAGTCATTAAATGGAAAGAGTATGGCAAAAGCTGTAAATCTGCCCAGAACACAGTGTCCTCAAAACTGATTGAGTGTGCAAGAAGGAGTCTAATGTGGAGTCTACTTTAAACAACTTAAATCAACCCTGAAGACGTTTCAGAGGCTGAGAGTAGAAGGACTGGGCACAGCAACAACTGGCTGGGTGTCCGGTTTAAGGGAGAGCGGCAAAGGGAAAGCCACTGTAACAAAAAACTCACATAGGTTTTTAGCCAGAGGGCACATGTGAGTTTTCTGTGGTTTAATACAACCAACATTTATCTATTTGGCCATCAGACTTAAGAACATGCTTGGTATAAACCAGAGGTGTCTGACATAGTACATCCAGTGAGAAGGAGAAAATTGAGACAACTGCGCTTGCTGGAGGCGTTAAATCAGTCTCAGCCATCATAGTAATGGAGTGAAGTAATCTGCAGGTATACTGTAACAAGGCCATCTCTATGTTTTCCTCATAACATGGCACCAGCACGGTTGTCTCATGCCTGGCAATTCTAAGATGTCATTAAACATTTCATCTCCATGGTGCTAGAACTTGAAACCACAACAAAAATACAATGAGTGCCATTGTGAGCATAACAGAGATATTTGCTACTTCAAGTATAGCTGATAGGCCTATCATGTATTTGTCAACACCAGTGATGGAAGCATCTTTGTTATGGCAAGGTTCGGCGAAAACTGAGCCCAGTGGTATTATGTAAAAAAAAAAATGTAATAAAATTTTATTTGTATGCCCATATTCTAAAATCACAATTTGACAAGGTGCAACATCCTCTGCCCTTAACCCTTAATCAGGAAACAGGAAGAAAAAAATTTAGAAACCACAGAGAGAGCCAGATGTAAGGGATTCCTCTCCCAGGACGGACAGAAGTGCAATAGATGCCGCTTGTAACTGAACACAACAACAAAATAACAGTATTTTCAACATTGATTAGAAGAAATGGTTTGTAACATAATAGGAAAGTATGTCAATGTTTAAAGTATTTACACATAATAAAATGTCTGATAGAGATGAAGGGAGCAGCAATTATAAATTAATTGAGGAGTAATTGTCAGTAAAACACAAGGACTCCGGGGAAGAAGTTAAGTCAGTAACAAGTATTGATGCAAGATTTATGTGATATTGAGGGAGAAGAGGAAAGAGAAGCTCCATGTGTCATGCGTTCTCCCAACATTCTAGACCTCATAGCAGCATAACTAAGAGCTGGTCCCAGACAGAACCTACACTGCTCCAAAACGTTTTGGGAACACCTAAATCAGACATCAGATCTTGATGAACGAATTATTCAAGTTAAAATTCTTTACTGATTGTCATTGTTTAATTTGTTGAAAACAAAATGACAAAACAACAGTCAATGGAAACCAAAATCCTCAACCCATCGTCACCTTCCTAAAATAATGGCCCAAGTAATTTTTTGACAGAAATGATTTTTTTTGACGAAATCATCTCCTCATGATGCTGGCCACCTCTGGTAAAATTGCCTACATCCTCAGTTGAACAGATCATGCGATTCTACCCCTGTATAATAATGGCCTATGTCAAGAGTGTGACTTAGGCCGTTTTATTTTGCCTAAGTCAAAAGACAATGTGACTTAGGCAATTTTACAAGCTTTTCAAGATGGCGGCTGCATCAAGAAGAACGAACGTCTACCTAGCTGCTGAAGTTATTTCCATGATTCAGGACTCGTCCCCTATTGGTAAGTGATGAGGTTTACTATAATATAGGCTAGGCTATAAATATTGCAAAGTTATTTAGTCTTTTTATTCAGTCTTTTTAGTCAGCATTTTAGTCAGTAAAATAGCTAAGTCCATGAAGCTAGCATTTAGCAAAGAGTGGAAAGGCTCCACAATCTGTGGCTGTTACAAGTGATAGGCTTTCTGTTAACTCTTTTCTGTCTTTTCAAACAATATTTCATCTACAGTTTTTGTCTAATTTTTTCCACATTACATGATCTAATTAAGAAAGATTTGAATACCATATTGTAATCTAACAGCTAGAAATTATGTATATAACTAAAAAATTACAAAGGATCCTCTTTACTTTTGTGTTTTTATTTAATGAAAACCTCACTTGAACATAATATTAGTAATCATAACATAATTTGACCGGTATTATAGTATGCCTGTTGTGCAGTGTCTAGAGGCAGCTTGTGCACCCCTAGGGGTGCATGCAAACCACTTTGGGAATCCCTGATGTAGCTTAATACAAGTGACCACAAGGCAATGAATGTTTTTCAGAATGATCACACATTTGTGACTGTACACCTCAAAAGGTTGAAATGTTTTTCCTTTTTGGTGGGAGATGCACTTGACAATTCTGACACCGATCATGTCTCATCCACTGAAAATGACAACGAGACCGTCGTTGAAGAGATGAAGCAGCATGTACCAGGCCAAGACTCTGCTTTAGATGGAGCAGACAATACCTTAAACACTCCCGTTGATGTTGTTGAAGATTCCAAGCAGACACATCCACACCATGAAGAGGACATATCTGATAATGATGATGTCATAAGCGATCCAGACTATACCCCATCCTATGATGAGTCCTTTGAAGTTGTGATCAAAGACCATCCAGAACTCAAGGAGATCATAGTGTGGAGCGACGGTTGCGTTTATCAGAATGGCGAATGCATTCTCTGAGCTTGCAAGGAAATATGGGGTACTAATAACACAGAAATACCTTGTTGCAGGGCACACACAAACGGAGTGTGACAGCATGCATAGTACTATTGAACGCAAAATAGTTACGCATATCTTCACCCCGAGAGACTACGTCATCATACTCCAGAAAGTTTCAAATTGCTTAAGTCCAAAGGCAAGTTCAAAAATTTGCCTAAGTAATTTATTCCTCTTATGTTACATAATTGACAGACATTGTTATTAGTATGTCAATAGTCATCAATTGTCATAACCTTTTTGAGTGAAATTATTAATAAATATCATATATTCAATATTTGGTTAATTTTTTTTGTGTTTTCTGAAAAACCTGAAAAAAGGACTTGGGCCATTAGTTTAAGAGGGTGACGATATTGAAATCACAGGCTAATCCAATTTGCGTGAATTTTACTAGTATACACTAGTGCAGTCATTCCCAAATAGATAAAAAAGTTTCAGATTTGTAAGTAAGCGTTGACTACCACAAAAAATGTATGATTGATACATTTTAAACGCCTTAAGTATATTTGGTTATGCCTCAAATGTGTTTTTCTTCTCCCGGATATTCTTGTTGTGCTCTGTTATACAAACAGCAAGAATATATTTTTAACAATCCACTATTTGCACTTCATGTTTTTTTACATTGGTTGCTTTGCAAATTGTTACGCTTAAATGTGGATGTTATTGGATTTGCACTGCATATGCCTGCGTTCATATACAATTATTTTAGCTATAAAATGAATAATATGTATGTAATAGTTGATTCTAGTCCTGTGTGTGGATTATATAGTTGTGATTAAAGGTGTGGGTGGGCCGCACAAATTTTTCAGTTTTCAAATTGGGCCGCGGCATTCTTAAGTTTGGGAATGGCTGCACTAGTGTATATGGCCACCGCGTGCCTGTATACACTCCCAGCAACGTCTCCTGATGAGTCGGCGGATGGTGTCCTGGGGGATCTCCTCCCAGACCCGGATCAGGGCATCATTGAGCTCCTGGGCAGTCTGTTCAGCTCAATTGGATTTAGGTCAGGGGAACGTGAGGGCCAGTAAATGACATCAGTGCCTTCGTCATCCAGGAACTGCCTACACACTCTGCTCACATGAGGCCACATTTTCCTGCACCAGGAGGAACCCAGGGCCCACTGCACCAGCGTAAGGTCTGACAACCGCTCTGAGGATTTCATCCCGGTACCTAACAGCAGTCAAGGTACTGCTGGCTATGACATGGAAATCTGTGCGACCCTCCAAGGACATGCCTCCCCAGACCATCACTGACCCACTGCCAAACCCGTCATGCTGGATGATGTTACAGACAGCATTACATTCACCACGATATCTCCAGATGCCTATCACATGTGCTCAGTGTGAACCTGCTCTCATCTGTGAAGAGAATTGGGCGCCTGCCCCGTGGTGGACCTGCGAATTCTGGTGTTCTCTGGCAATTGCTAATCGAGCTGCACAGTGCTGGGCTGTAAGCACAGGTCCCACTAGAGGATGCCGGGCCCTCATGCCCCCCACATGACAGTTTGGTCAGAAACATGCACGCCAGTAGCCTGCTGGAGGTTATTTTGTTGGGCTCTGGCAGTGCTCCTCCTGTTCCTCCTCTCACAAAGTAGCAGATACCGGTCCTGGTGTTTGGTTGATGTCATGGTGCGCAAAATGGCAAACGTATTCCACCCACAGGAGCTGCTTGGACCAGGAGGAAGGATTGTGGGAGATTCACCCTCTCGGACTGCCCATTTGATTGAGGATGGAACCCAGAGGACAGGCTTACCTTGGCCCCCTACAGACTGCAGAACTCTGTCCAAAATTGTGAATTGTGGCCCCCGATCAGAGACAATGTCACTGGGGAGGCCATGCAGATGGAAAATGTGGTGCAGCATAAGTTCAGCCGGCACTGGGTGATCAGCCTGACCCTGCTTCACCTTATATTCAATGTCCCAGGTTATAACGCCGATGACCACCTTGGAGGGGAGGATACTTTCTGGTAATGTGGGACAACTGTCTGAATGGAACTGACAGGACAGGGCATCAGGCTTGACATTCTAAGAGAGGGAAAAGTCAAAACGATTGAAGAATAATGCCCACCTGGCTTGACGGGAACTTTTTTTTGTTTTTGCAAACAAACGCGCAATAAAGTCCCAAGTCCACAACATGTGGGGGGAGATCCATTGCGTTTCGCTGCCCCTTTGATTTCGAATCGCACGCCAAACCCGCAAACCATTTCCTGACTCAGTCACGTGGTACGGCCGGCTCGCGAGGCTTTGAACGTCACCACATACGTCATCAACACAAGCCTCAATACGCGCTTCACACAAGTCTTCCTGGATTGCTCGACACATCACTACTTGACAACAACTCTCGATTCCCAATATCATAATGTTGTTCGGCTGGTCACAATTTGCGGGAGAAAAAAGCACACGGGTGCATCTTCTGGTCCTCAGCTGACCGCTGGGAGAGGACTGCTCCCACCCCGGAGTCCAATGCGTCCACCTCCACAATAAACTGGCACTCTGGGTCTGGAAAGACAAGGATGGGAGCAGACGAGAACCATAGCCTGAAAGACAGCAGGAGCATTAGTAAGTCCAAAACGCATAACCAGATACTCATAGTGACCACTAGGGGCGTTGAATGCAGTCTTCCATTCATCCCCCTCCCTGATACGAACAAGGTGATAGGCGTTCCGGAGGTCAAGCTTGGTAAACACTGTAGCCCCTTGCAACAGTTCGAATGCAGAAGAGATTAGTGGGAGGGGTACCTGTTTTTAATGGTGATGTTGTTCAGACCTCGGTAATCAATGCAGGGTCGGAGGGTCTTGTCCTTTTTATCCACAAAAAAGAACCCAGCTCCAGCAGGGGATGAAGAAGGACGGGTAATGCCGGCAGCCAGTGAGTCATTTATGTACCTCTCCATGGCCTTGGTCTCAGGAGTAGACAGGGAGAAGAGTCGCCCCCTGGGTGGTGAGGTACCAGGGAGGAGATCGATGGCGCAGTCATACGGGCGGTGTGGGGGAAGCGAAGTGGCCCGAGCCTTGTTAAACACCTCCTTTAAGTCCTGGTACTCAGATGGAACTCCTGAAAGATCTGGAAACTCATTAGGAGGAGAGGGGCTGGAGGGAAGTGATGAAGCAGATTTTAGGCAGACAGCATGACAGTGGTTACTCCATTGTAAAATGGAACCAGTAACCCAGTCAATATGTGGATTATGTCTCCGTAACCATGGGTGCCCTAGAATAACCGGTTGTTGTGGTGCATGTATTAGGTGAAACTTGATAAACTCTGTGTGGTTACCTGACATGCCTAGACGGAGAGGGATGGTGCGGTGGGTTACTGTGCAGAGGAGGCGCCCATCCAGAGCAGTGGCCTTAATGGGCTGGATCAAAGGTTCCTGATCAACACCCAGCTGAACGGCAAGAGTGCGGTCCAGGAGGTTGGTGTCGGCCCCAGAGTCAATAAAGACCGAGACTGTGTTAGATTGTCCTTTGCAGAAGAGCTGGGCGTGGAGAAGGGGACGAGAGGGCATTTCAGAACTTGTGATGTGGCTCACCAGCGCCCTCGGAATTCCTGGTGAGCCCGGTCTTTTACTGGACAAGATGACACATAGTGCCCCCCCCCCCCCCTGTCCACAGTACATGCAGCAGTTGTCCCTCGGCGGCGCTGTCATTCAGCTGATGACAGCCGGGTCCTGCCGAGTTACATGGGCTCCGCTGGTTCGCTCGGACAGCTCGTGTTCGATGCAAACGAGGAGTCCGGAGGTGAAGAAGGTAGAAGACTACGATGACTACTTGTCACCGCCCTCTCTCGCCTCCGTTCCTGGAGACGTTCGTCGATGCGGGTAGCCGTAGCTATGAGCGTGTCCAAATCAGCCGGAGGATCCCGTGCCGCCAGCTCATCCTTGATGACGTCAGAGAGACCATTGTAGAAAGCGTCCATCAGCGAGGAGTAACGCCGGGTTCACACAGGACGCGGAAGCCAAGGAAAGCCAGGCGCCTCCTTTCCGCCCCCCTGCCGCGCAGCGCCAAGGGCGCCTCGCGCCCTGCACCGATGGTTTCGGCGTCGAGTCTATTTTTTCCGCTTGCCGCGAGCGTGTCGCGCCAGGAAACACACTGAAAAATGATTTTAAACGATATAAATTACATATTTTATATGACATAAATTATCAAATATGCATTCCCATACTTTGTATTCCCCTTCTGTTGTCCTGGAGTTTCTCTCCGGAGAATCTCAGAGTCGGCTGGGTTAATTTTTGGCCAGATCGTACTGTCAGGGTGTGCAAAATCCAGCTCTCCCCTGTGTAACGTCCATGTTTGTTTAATTGTGATTAAACACAAAATTCAACTGAAGCTGATTGGAAATGTTTTCAGTTTTGCAGGTACAGTTGTTTTAAAGGGGACATAGCATGCAAATTCCACTTTGTTAGTGCTTCTACATGTTAATGTGGGTATCTAGCATGTCTACCAACCCAAAAACTCTGGGAAAAAAACACTCGCGCGTTTTGTTATGGTTCCTCTAAGTCAGAAACATCATGCTTGAGTGACTCGATTGAGCTTCCTGGGTTTTGTGTCGTAACAAGGCACTGGAAGACTCCCCACATGGCCTTGGCCATCTCCCCCCCCCCCCCCCCCCCCACACACACACACACACTCGTTACGCCGGGTTTACACCGGAGGCAGCGAGGCTGCGAGGCAGCGCAGCGCCGTTCCCAAGCGCGCAGCCGCCTGGCTGTTCATATGGGACGAGCATTTCTCCGCTGGTCAGCCCGCGATTCACTCACATGTGGCATTTGTCTGGATCGTTGGGACTGGGAGGCTGCAGCAGTTGCTCAGGCGCGACCGCTCGCTCTCCCATGCGTGAGTTGGAATTTGTGTCAGCGCCACACAGCCAGCAGTGTGGAAGACTTCCGCGGTGTTCAGCACTACTGTAACACTGGCACAAACAGAGCCCCCCCACTCGTTACGCCGGGTTTACACCGGACGCGGAAGCGCCGCAGCGAGGCAGCGCAGCGCCGTTCTCCAGCACGCAGCCACCTGGCTGTTCACACGGGACGTGCATTTCTCCGCTGGTCAGCCCCATAGACTGTATATATAAGGTCAGCCCGCGATTCTGCTTTCTCCGCTTGTTGTTGTACCCGTTGAATGTCGGGGTTCGGGGGTAAATGATGGTCTTCAAATATGTAACTGATTTGTATAATGAAACTGGAGTAGATAATTAGAATTTCGTATGACTTGACTTATGACTTACTTGAGTTGACTTAATTGTCTTGCTTGACTTACAGCTTATAAAACTTTAGACTTGCTTGTGATTTGCACATGTGTGACTTCCTACTACCTCTGACAGTACCTCAGGAGAAACCTGAAAAAAACATGAGGTGTGAAATGAAGTTGGCTACACAGCACACTCAAAGAAACATCTGTATATGTATACTAAACAGCAATTCTGAAGAACAGACGCACTGTTATACAAATCCACATCTCAATGCAAGGAGAAAGAGGAAGGAGGCTGATATGACAAGAGAGAAAGCTGAAGTATAAATTATAGACATAAAGGGAGTGAGTGTGTGTACAATCCTGTGTTAAAAGGTGGGGAGGCGGTATCCCGAGGGGTTGCTACTTCGAGTCAAGGGAAAATACTTTCAGAAGAGAAAGAGTCAAAACACAATTCTTGACCTCACAATATCTTTCAAGGGAAGATAAAACAATCCAGGGACATTTTGTCAAAACAGAGCATGTGACCAGTGAGCTAATTATGTTTTTCCTCTATCCATGTTTACCTTTGCCCTAGATAAGCTGTGTATCAGCTTGTGTCATCCTTCTCAGCTCTGCCTCATTCAAGGATCTTTATTAAAGTTCAAGCAATGTATCAATATGTCATAAGTCTACATTAAGCACCTCCTTCTTTCCTTTTCAGGGAAAAGTGTGAAAGTTTTATACTAGTGCAGTACTTCTAAACCTCCCTTTTTGGGATGGGCTGTTTTCTTGTCCTGTGTAAATGCTCTGGAGCTATTTCTGTATTATTCTTTGTCATTAGTGAGTCCTCTTCAAACAGTTCTACAACAAACTGGCACTTTTTATTGTTTGTGTGCTGGGCGTTGTGTGCAGAACAGTCTATGGTGCAGATTGAAGTTGGAAAACTTTGAGTGTATCCTACCTGGGTTAATCTGGAACGAAGATTTGATGATCAATGTTCATGTATTCGGCTTCAACAAAGTCACATTATAACCTAACCTTGTGATGGTTGCTTTTCTCAGACCAAAACAGTGTCATGCTCTGGTTCTATTTTGGAACTTCTTGCCTGACCTCTGTTTATAGTTTCCTGTTTTATTTTGTAATTACTTTTCCTATTTGTCTGTCTTTTTTCCTGTCTTCCGGTTTACTTCCTGTCTTCATGTTTTTCCTGCCGTTTTTGTGTTTCACCTCTGCCTCATAAGTAATTAGTTCCCAGTGGATTTATTGCCTTGTGTTTGCAGAATGTTTTGTTTAGTCAGAGTTTGCTTCATGACCTGGATCCTTTTTTTCCTCCATTGCTTTTATGTTTCCCCTCGCCTGTTTTTCCACAGACAATTGAATTTATTAAATAAATCATAGAAAAGCATTTGATTTTGTGTTCTATTTCCTGTGTTCCTGGCACCAGCTGTGACACCCACTTCTTCACTTGTGTAAATTATATATTCAACTCACTGATAAAATATTGTGTAGTTTGTGTTGTACTATTCTTATGTGCACCTCCATCTTGAAGATAACAGGCATGCTAGGAGAGCACCCCCACCAAGGCTAACACCCTATCTCGATAACCCCCGAAAAACATAATGTCACCAGCACAAAGGCACGAGAAAGTGTCCACTATGTTTGAAATGAACTAGGTCATATATGACACATCATCTGATCAAGTCTAGAAGCAAAAGTGTTTTAATCCCTGCTATAGCCTGGTGTCAACACGTGCAGACATAGACATCAAAGGGGGCTTGAGCCCCTGCCCCTTTCCTTCCTCGAGAGAAGGTGACCTTTTTCTGGGGTGCTTTTGCATTTTTTTAATTCATATTTATATCGATGTGGACGACTCTGTATTGATGAGACAGAGAAAGAACATAATCGATTCATGTTGTATTTAGCGATGTCCCGCCACTGAATAATTATAACACCGCTGCTCCAGGACAGACGCTAATTAAAGGTGCGGCTGTCCTGTGTCTGAGTCTCTGTCCGAGTCTGCTTCCTCCTCACTCCTCATCTGACCTGCGCTCACTTTACACTTTAACTATAAACACCAGCACTGATCACAAGTTATTAGGACTCGTACAGGACTGACGTGTACTTTGTGTGAGTGTTTGATTCTCCAGAGTCTATGAGACAAACGTTTAAACCTGCTACACAACACAAGATGTGACGTGACAGGTTAATATTAATATTAACTTCGTTGTTGCCGAAGTAGCGACGCCCCAGAACGCCCTTAAACAGTAAACAGTCATCACAGTCATGTGATGACTGTGTACACAGTCATCACAGTCATGTGAGACTGGCAGCTCCTCCCACCTCCCAGCTCCTGTCCCTGTTGTACTGGGTTTTCTTCTCTTGTGTGGTGGTGAGTGGTGACAACCAAAGGACTAAGCTACCAGTGCCTAGAGTTTACAGCTAATTAGCCTAAAGACAAAAACAAATATAATTAATTCTACTACTGTTAAGTATTTAACAATTGTGTGAGTGTGAGGTATTACAATTAAGTGTTAAGCTAGAGATCTGATACTATATTTAACTTGCGGTTTTATAATTTTTTTTAATATAAATAATTATGAGAAGTGGCCTTTTTTCTCACTTGAGAAACTTCCCTCCAAAATGTCTGTGCACATCCCTGGGTGTCAAAGCCTCTTTCAGGCTGCACCACTATCCCTCCCTGGTGTCTCTCGATGGGCTAACTTCCTTTGTGTGTCTTTGTAATCTAAACGCAATAAACTGAAGATATTAATGGTGGACACTTTTGTTCTCTCCTCAAAGGCATTCATAAAGTTGTGACAAAAAATAGCCATAGTAATTATGTGACGAATTTACATAGTGAGCTTTGCAAGTGGACATGCTTATCAGATTGACATGTGTAAGGAGGTGGCAAAATGTGGCAATGTCACAATACAAACACTAATGTGGTAAACAACAACAAGTGCAATACTGTTTCTTTCAACCTGGATAAAGAAACAGCTAACATAACTCACGCCAGTCGTTTGAAAGTTTTTGTTTTGTGACTTTATTAAAAGTCAAGACTCTCTTCTTGTTGTTCCTTCAGTGATAGGGTGTCTGTTAGTGTCTGACGCACATCAACTATCAGCATTTCCTCTGACCTTGAGAGATTCCCAGCTAACCCACAGACCTGAACAACTGAACATATTCATTAGAATCCATATGATATGGAAATCTGAAAACACAAGGGCAACTGCACACAACTTGCAGCTTGCCTCACCACCTAGAGGAAACAAGACAGAGCTAGCTCCCTGTGGCTCTGTCTGTATGTCTGGCAATGGGACCTGCACCGTAAAAAATAAATGTTTGAAATAATCTGGCTGACTAGGTCATGATTTTTCAATGAAATGAATAAAGCATATTTATTTTCTTTTTAAAAAAAGCAAAGAACTTGATTAAATTCATGCTTTGTAGTATTGTATTGTAAATTGTCCCTCAATACTGAAGTGGAGGAAACCACAAAACTGTAAAGGGTTTGACTACAGTGGAGGCCAGGCTACTGATTATTTCTCCAGTGGTTGGTGTCCACATGCCAAGCCACCTCTCATCTCTCTTCAAGGCAAATGTGACGTAGGTCTTTTGGATGAAAAATAGCATCGAAATTCTGGCTCTGTTGTAATTACGCATTTAAAATGTCATGGTCGGAGAAAAATGTAAAGGTCGGAGATTAGGTGATTAGGCAGGTAAGCAAGTCACTCTCAACCAGGTGCGGATCTAGGGGTCAGGGGGTTACTCAGCCAGCTGAATTCTAAAGTGCCCCTGTTCTGTCAGTAGTCTTTTTTAAATTTATCTTTATAAATTAGTGCCTTACTAACAATACTAAGACATAAATAACTGTAATAACTCATAAATAACTCTTAATTAGACATGATGATCATTGGTGCTTCAACATTAGCCATTTGGAACACAGCATACTGAGATTGTGTTTTTTTTCAACAAATAGAAAACATGTGACACTATTGTTCACTTACATAACACAAACATGCATACAGAGTAGCCCCTTAATATGCCTGATGTTTTTCATCAAGATGCATGAGTTATTATCTGAGAAAACAACAAAAAAGTTGTATAATGCCCTATCTCACAATGTTGAAAGTGGGAAAAAAATCCAGGATCTGCACCAATATTTTATAGGGTATTTAAAACAACAGATGGGTTGCTTGTTGATTGGTGAGAACTTTAGGGCAAGTTAAACCGAAAACATTGCTTTATACAATTCAATAAATGAGGGGAAATGGTCCATATTTGTTGCTGCAGGAGTATGTCTGAGGATAATGAGGAGAATAGGTATTAAATGTACAATGTCCTTTCTATGTTCAATGTCCCTCATTGTACAGTTGTAAAAGATTGGTTGCAGCACCCTCCATGTAAATCCTCTCCAAGAAAGGCCCTTTATTTACTTGAGTTTGTGTGGATAAATAAATGTCAATATGATGCAGCTGTACTGCTCCAAACGGACTCTTTTAGCAGTGGGTCTTTTTCAGCTGTGGTTCACAAAACTGAGATGTTCAGGTATGACATGCACACACGGATGTAGGTATGTGTCAGGAAACAATACTAATACCTGTTATGCTGAAAGACAGACATCTGACACGTGGAGCTCCAGAACACACTGTGCCAGAACAGCTTCCTGTTCAAACTTGTCCATCCACACCTGCGAATTCACAGAATCAGGGTGGGCCTGATGCTCAGATGGACGTGGGATAAGAGCAGTTCTACATGTTATCATAAATAATGGCATCTGATACAATCACATATAGAGGAGTCACCCATAAATAATGCATCATTAAATAAATGAATGGAATACCTTAAATGAAACAGCAGTTATCTTGGCCGAAATCATAATCCAGTACATGGAGTTTATTTTTTTCCAATGAGTTCATTTTCATTAACCTGTGTTGACAATGATTTAGGTTGATTGATTTATCAGCCAAGATAAAGTTGCCACCAGTAAAAAGATGATATCCTCCATAAAATGCCAGGTCATGACTCCCATCTAAATAACGACAGTTTTACAATTCAAATAAAGACACTAAATAAACAAACTCCCACCTCCTGTCCCAGTTGTTCTGGTTATTCTTGTGTGGAGCTGAGTGGTGATGAACAAAGGACTAAGCTACCAGTGCCTCTAGCTTACAGCTAAATAGCCGAAAGACAAAAACAAGTATAGGTAACTTGTGTCTTGCTAAAGTACACGCATGAGCTACTAATGTCATATGTTATGTCATCCAGGTTTAGGGGAGACACTACAGGTGAATACAGTCAATTATAGGCCAATAAACAATTTAATGAAAGCCAAAACTGTTACATTTCAATATGAACATTCTTATACACTTTATTGTAAACTAAATATGCAATCTCAACTGGTATAGTTGAAGATTTAAATAATGACAATAATTGATGAAAGGGCGTCAATTTAATGGTAATTTTGTACATTTGGTCAATGCATTAGTAAATTAAATTACTGTTGTCCATTAAAGACTTGTTTTTTTGTTTGAACATATTATGCATTTGGTTAAAAGGTGTGTTTATATTTTCTAGGACAACCGGACCTTCATTTGTGAGTACACATGGTCTGAGGAAGTTCTAAATTAGATTTTGAGTATGATGTTTTTTTCATGGTTGTTTTTCATGCATGTTCTTGAAAATGAGTCATTGAGAAATAGTGTATGAAATGTTTTACTTGTCAGTTCATGAAGCTGGGTTGAAAGCCAATTATGTATAGAAGTTATAGAAGTTGTGTGACGATTAGAGCTTGACATGTGACTCAAAGCCTCACAGGAGTTTATAATAGCTGCAGCAGCAGCAGCAGCGTTGTCTGTGGTGATTACACAGAACCAGCTGGCTCACTCTGCCATGCTACAAGAGAGAGTAAAACACTCACAGTGGAGTGTTTTTCCATGACGTCTCTCGTGAGTGTGTGTGTGCAGTGTGTGTGTAGTGTGTTTCCTCTGTTACAACAGAACACTACATAACCTGTTGCCTTTTTGCTTTGAGAAAGCCTCTAGGAATTTGCAAAATATTTAAATAGATTTGCAGAAAGATGTTTAGATCATAGACTCATATGTAAAACTACACAGAAACAAAACTGCACATTGAACACATGAGGAGATTCTAAATCTATTAGTATTGTAAGGGAGCAGATGGTCATGGATAAGTAGGATGTGAAACATTGAAATAAACACCAAAGGTTACAATGGAATGCCCAGAACTTTAGTTTTAGTTTGGACAAGTCACAGTTTCAAGAGATATATACTGTGGTCTACACGGGCTGTGTGGTTCCTTAAAAAATTACGCAATATTGTCTGTGTTCCGTGACAGTGTGATCATGACATCCTTGTCCACCGCAGAGCTGTGGTAATGAGGAAGCATTTACAGCATGCAAAAGTAGAATGTGTCAAGGTAAACACGCGATGAGACCCAATCTTATAGATATTGTAGCAATTTGAACATGCAAACGTTTGTAATACATGATTCAATTAGTCTTTTTTTTTTTTATGTTTTCCAGACTAATGTAACAGAACACCTTTATATGAAAAACAATCCCCAAAACACACCAGCCTTTAGTCTAATCTCTCTTTTGAATAAGAGAAAAGGAAGTGTGAAATTTGGCTAAAACCTCTGTTGGTAACTCGACACAGTTATGATTTTGCTGTTTGAGATGGACCATTGCAACTTTAAAGTTCTGCTTCCTCATAAATCCCTTTGATAAAGAACAATTGAAATAAGCTAGAATTACCATTGAATGACTCCAGCAACCAGTGCAGTATCTTGTGTCTTTTATGTTTTTATAAAAGAGAATCAGCTTTTACTAGAACACAAGTAACACAAATGTATCTGTCCGAGATACAAGAGTGGACTAACCCTAACCCAAGATTGGATACAGATTACTGAAGCTCATTAAACTTGTCATGAAATGTTAAGTCAGAGAACATGGGGAAAACAAACTGAATGACTAAAATAAGTAAGTGGGACACATTACATTGTTATTCTTTATAGACTGATTTATTTTTAGCTGCCTAACCCTAACCCTGGAGGTATCATACATCACACATGGGACATAGTGTATTATTTATCAATATTTTTATCACTTTCCTTTGTTATAATTATGTTATATTTTTAATTTGTTCTCCATTATAATAACTTATATACATATTTGAAATATCCTCTTATTTTTTATATTATAATTTCATATGTTTAGGCATTATTGTTGCACCTGATGGTAGTGGCAGTGTGTAATTTATGTGTGATAGAGAGAGTGCTGCACAAAGTCCATTGTTGTATGAAAATGTGCTACATGAATATACCTGACTTGACTCATCAAGCAATAGTCCACAGCCCATATCACACTGTTCCCAATCTGAAAACATCAGTATGTTGATAGAGAACATAAAACATGATACAACAAACACAGGCAGTCCAGTATAGACTTGTCAGAGCAAACCTCACCACTGTGCTTCATAACTTCTGAATTCTTGATCGAGTTAACAAATCACAACTCTCTTTCAGGAGTATGATGAGATGTCAGTCACTTCTTTCACCGACTGAAATATGATTCTTCTATATGACTATTTCTTTCAACTTTCTTTAAACTAAAATTTGCTTGTGGCATCCACAGAGCCTAATGTCTGAATCCTACTGTAGTGGGGAATTTGTGTTATCTGGGACATTGGGTAATGCGGCACACCTAAGCTCTAGTCGGTTTATTTCCTGTTTTAACAAAATCTAGTCAACAGGAATTTTACTATAAATTAGCATGGATATCATATGACTGAAATCACAGGACTTTATGGGGTGATTTCACAGAAAGGGGCAGGACAAATGTCAATCAGAAGCTCCCCCTTGGATTTCCATGACAAGGTGAGTAACATAAGATTCTGACAAGATTAATGTTAAGGATATAAATCTGTCATAGATAAGACAATGTTCCTGGTTGTTATCCAATTATCTTTGTGATGTGTTCAAGTAAAAAAATATGTTGTTTTTTAGGTTTGTTTTTTTTCAACATTTTTTAGTTGTCCCATAATGTGGGACAGCATGCTTTGGGCAATTTGGGTAATTAAGTGCTCTAAATAGGAGAAATATGCATTTAGGAAAAATAGATGTCTGTTTAAACTGACAGGCACAGACATTTGGTTAGCTAACTAGCACATAATCAGTTAGCCCTCTCGGACAGAGATGATCCCAAAAGCACATATTTGTCTGTCCTGAGGTCTGCAGCCATTGGTTTCACCAAATGTGGAGAAGAAGATGAGGTGTCTCTCACCTACAAGGACTCTTTTTTAACTGAGTAGCCCCAATAGAATGGCAAATACCTGAATGAATAAACTATTATTGTTTTTTCTGCTTGCTGTTGATTTTTTTTAATGTGATAAACCTTTAATAGAATGTTTTCAATAAATTGTATGGTTTCTATATTTTTGCCAGGGTTCTCATCCATATGAATTAATAACATTTCTATGAATAATATACATTTTCTTATAAATTGTCACAATGCTTGTTAAAAATCGGTAATATTGAGCTTGACATGTATAAAGCATGGTGACTTATCGTTTTTGGAGAAGAACACTAAAAGCTGTGTCATGTCTTCTCTGAGTATGATATCTCCATTCTTTCTCCTGGTGTGGTTAGAAAACAAATTAATAATTACAGAAAGGTATAATTTTGTTGATCTAATGTATAAAACAGATATCGGAATAAGTCGCAGAATTAAAAATTGCAATAAATGTCCCACATTACCTGAAGTCACCTTACTTGTTTTAGGATCAAATGCTATATTCTATTCAATTTCATTTGTACAGTGCCAAATCACAACGTAAATTATAATAAGGCACTTTACATACTAAGGAAAAGACCTTAAAATTCCCCTCAGTCTCAGCTGTTATTTGTTTTTAG
Organism: Hippoglossus hippoglossus; assembly: GCF_009819705.1. Classification (NCBI taxonomy): domain Eukaryota; kingdom Metazoa; phylum Chordata; class Actinopteri; order Pleuronectiformes; family Pleuronectidae; genus Hippoglossus; species Hippoglossus hippoglossus. Next base: position 4,856,631 of record NC_047151.1, on the reverse strand, counting down.
AGCTAATTACTAAATAATTGCATGCTAACATGCTAAGCTATGACGATTGCATCTACTAAAAACACATAAAGATTTTAGTATGGATACTTTGAGGTGTGTAAGGCTTTAAAATAAAATTGTCAACTGCAGGTAATAGGATAAAGTACCTTTTAACTTTGGTTATGGCATAGCACTAACTAGGTCAAAGGTTGCATGTATATCCACAGGGCTGTTAAAATAGACAGCATCAGATCCTGTTTTAACCTTTTTCTCAAAGGTATAACAGCTGTCTTGAGCAGGTTTAAATTCAGTGTGTGCCCCTCACCAAGGGGTCAGTCACAAAACACATTAAAACCCAGGGTGACAGCTGTGGCATCATAGTTAGTGTTGGGACCTTCATGACGACGGTCATCACAATGACACATCTGTGTCAGGGATTTGTCATCTAAATTTACGAAGCAAGTCTGTAAAGTCTTCCTGTTCCAAAATAGATTGGCCCATATCCTAAGTTATTGTCCTTTTTAGGCTCTATACAACCCCGTCCATCTGTGACAGAAGCATATGGTGACAACCCCATGCTAACAAAAGGTCAACTCTAAACATGCCATTAAATAAGTCAGTCTCTGTGAAGCTTATATAAAACATTCTGTTTATCCAACTAAACCAATGGGGCATCACTGAAGTGTTTATTACTGCAGGTACAGAGTTGTAATCTACAGCTGGGGTTGTTTTGTCAAACGAATTGGGCCTGTTTAAAATCACAGGCCCAACAGTTGTAGAAGGCCATCTGCTGAACATTATCTGCCCTTCAAGGCTCATGTTACACTAATGTTGGAGCAAATTTAGCTCACTGCAATCATGTGCTGGGAGTACAAAAATTATTACATAACCCTAAGAAGAGTATTTATGCCTTCTCTACTATTACTTTATAGCAACAACGAAAATAATATGTTTTTTAAACAAGATGACATTTTAGAATAAAAATCTATTTTAGTCTTGATGCACAGCAACAGTCTGAAGGTTTAGGGACAAAGTGCCAATACAAACACCTAAATACAAATACTTTATACTAAAATAGAGTACAACAAACAGCTTAAATATGAACTTAATTATATGTGTAAAAAGTAAAAAAATCTGTTATTATACTGGCTTAATTTATTAAATACCTATTTCAAACTGTGAACATTCACAGTATCAAAGAAAACATCAGAATCACACTGGAAAGCAGCAGAAACAGTTGATCAGCCATGTGGGATAAATGTCCACTTTATGGAGCGACGCCTGCGAACTAGTTCAGGCAGCCAACTCGAGCTGCGCTGCTCCAATCATGTGACATACATCATGTGACATACCTCACTCTCCACAACCATCTATAATACACACCCACCTTATCAGGTGGTCTATTTAAGCAGAGACAAATTCCCCATCATTCCCTTTGCTCGCACTGCTGCTGCAGTATTGCTACCAGTTGCTTCAGCCCCTCCACCACCCCAGCATCAACCTGTAGGCTCTGAGGGGGGGGTTACAAGTATTTGCTCACCACTCCCATCATTCCTGTGTAATCATATGGGGGAGTGATTAAGTTGGAGCCTAGATGCCAAACACTAAACAAGTTCTACTGCTGCCATAAATATTTGAACGTGAGTTGTCTGACTGAACTACTATGATAGAAAACCTTATACGGGCACATTCATATGTACAATATGGTAAACTGACATGAGTACAAGTCATACTAATAATAACAACCGGTCAAACCGTTTTTGAAAAAAACTTGTGATTCCTTTGACTGTATAATCTGATCTAATCTAATCTTGTGTAATTATGAGATTTGAAATTTTATAAAAATTGTTCAGTTCAGTATGACAGTAGGACAACATAAAACAGATGCAAGTAGTATTTATCACAAGGATGTTTTCTAGGTAAAAGGTATTTGATAATTACATCTGTTTAATACCGAACAAACTGTCTGTGAGTGATTGTGTGATAAGAAATATTTTAGGGTAATTTATCAAACAATATTCACAGAGAAATCCCAGAAATTAGGTGTTGTGATGTCTTGATTTAGTTTGGACCCCAAAGCAGAGACTGAATACAAGAGTAGATAAATAGAAGAGATTATTTGTCTCAAAAAGAAGCAACATAGAGCAGGCAGTGGAGGCAGAGAGCAGGCTGGCTGGATCTCAAGGACAGCACGAGGGTAGAGCACATGGAAGGAAAAAACCCAGCACTGCAGACACAGTGAAGGCAACAGCAAGGCACAGGATAACCTGAGTAAAAGGGAGAAAAACAATGGTGAGGTTCTACAAAAGAATATCAACACTGAAGCATTTATAAGGAACAAACACGCATAGCCACTACGGAACTAGACGGCATTATCTTGGCAGAGTAGGGAAGTCAAGACCAGGCTTTTATGGGGAGGTTGATGCGTTGAGTGAGAGCAGGTGTGCCTTGTCTGCTGCAGAGGAAGAGAAGCCATCCACTCCTCCTGCCAAACACATGCCCTGCAGGAGAAAGAACAGAAAGGGGAGCAGGAGAGAGAACAAAAATATAAATAATAAAATCTAAAACAAACACAGAATCATCACAGTTGTATCAACTGGAAATCTGTGTTTGTGCAGCTACTGGAAACACCCAAGTAGGAAGGGTGAGCTAACTCCCACCTGTGGAGGCAGCGACAGCCCCAACCAAGACAAGAGGATTCCCAGTATGCCAAAACTGGGCCGTATGTGATGGGGAGGCAGACAGCACCCTCTGGTGGAAGCACTGAAATGAAACACTGCCAAGACCCTAGAAGCAGAGGGAGAGGAGGAAGCTGCACGATGAGGATGTGGAAAGATGAAATGAAAAGACAAACTGATAACAGCCTTTCTCTGAGAAAGACTGAGGAGATATATCAGTCAAGTTGAAGAATAAACGAGGCTGTAAAGTTTTCTACCACTGCTCGGATGTATAATATTTGCTCCCTGTGATCCATTTATTCCCTCTATACTGAGAGACACAGTCAACACTTAGGTCTGAATAACATTGATCACCTTAGTTACATTGTGTGAAGTGCGGGAGGAAAGCAGAGCGACCGCAGACTGACTCAGGAGTCAGACCACAGACCTCAGCTGTGTGAGCCAACAGTTCAACCACTGAACCACTGCTTCGTTCCACATTTCAAGTTGCACAAAGAACAGTAAATACAGGCTAATATCAACATGTTAGCCAACTAATGCTAAGCTAACATTACCTTTTGATTGTACAGCAATAATCAGTGTTGCCTGTTCTCTCCTCCACTTGTACTTCAGGTCGAACAGGATGACAAATCGGTTTCTATTGTTACGCTCTACAATATGCTAATGTTACAGCAGATAAATAGTAACATAGCATTGCTATTATATAATATATCATCTGATTATTATTATTACACTTGCAGGATTTTACTGTTGTTGAGCAGGGGCTCATCTTAAAGTGTACAATATATTCTATAGAATATATATAGTATATTGTATAGAACAGTAACTAATTACATAAACATTCAAATTATTAAAAGTAAAATCAGTCAAAAGCAATAATCTTGCTCTCACAAATTATTTTTAAAAAGCCTTAATTATCTCTGTAAATATGAAGAAGCAATGGAACTTTTACTGAGCAACAGCGCCCTCTGCAGCCACACCTGGTGATGAATTCTATTGGACTTGGTGTCTGAACGATGAAGGATTTTCACGAAGAGCAAATACAAAGTCTATAAATCTGTTGACTAAATCTCTAACTGTGTTGTCCCACTGAACTGAAACACTACTGAAAAGTGGCTATTTCTCATGAATGTGAAGATCTGCTGCTGTATCAAACAAACCTTTCCTCACTCAATATTGGGTTACAAACGTTGATATTGAATGACTTCTTTTTTACTGATTTACAGTTCAGCATTACTCTTGAACGTACTGGGCCTGATTCTGGCAATTTAAGCCGAGACTCTCAGTCAGTTATACCATTGTCACAAGAGATCTACCTGCTCACCAAAGTTACATAGAACAAGAACAGACGGCGGGTGAGGAGTGGGAATAAAAGCAGCACTATTCTCCATATTCCGAGTCATTGACCATTATAGCTACAGTTCTAACTGCAGAGGTTGGACAATAGGCCCAGTCGACTTGGGTGATTTAAATTGCAAAGTCCCTTGCAACTGTCTTCTACATATTCAGGGTGGCACTGTGGCTCATGGGTTAAGATGCAAACCATTAACTGCAGCATTTCAGGTATGATGACTCCAATGGTCTCTGGTCACATCCTTTTTTATCTTGTATTTAATTACCTTCATGTATTAAATTTGTTTTGCTTTGTGCCATTGTTCAGTTTCCAGACTATTTTACTCATCACCTGCTCTTAGTTATATACTTGGGCCTTAACGTATTTATACTTGTAGCTGTATTCACAGTCTGTTTGCTGGACAGTCTAAGTTCTTCATGCAGACAAACTTTCCAGCCATGATTTATTTCTTAGTTGTTTGCTACTATATGACCTCCTTTTTTTTGTTGTGATTCCTGCCTGATCTAGTGAAAGTCTTAACTAACTTTGGCTATTGTACTGTTTTTGGCCTCTTTCTACTTGTTGCTTGCTTTGTTTGCTCCATAGAATGAATACATCTTTGAGTCCTGCCCATCACTTCTGTTTCAGATTCAGCCAGGGCTTTCTATTGCTGTCTAATAAAATAAATAAAGTGCCCTACAACTAACATAAAAAATGTTTTAAACATTATAGAGTGCTTTGCATTCTTGAAGCCCGAGCTACATGAAGGTCTTGCAGTCACCCTGTCATGAAGGCAGAGAGTGAGCTGGAGAAAACAGATGCTGAGGTTATTGGCGGCAACATGGCGGCGCTCTTGTAGGCCTCTCAGCAGTACAAGTAGGTCCAGGAATTGGGCCAAACGAATCCGCCTGGTGTGGGATTACTCCGAGCATCAGATTTGTGCTGTCGATGCAGAAGAAGGGTCAGATAGAGCCACTTCAGTGTGTCTCTGTCCCAGACACTGGACACGGCAAGTGTGGGAGTACCTCCAGTCCCTTTTTGAGTGTCAAATAATCAACGATAATTATTGGGTTCCTTTCTCTCAGAGAACATATATAGGTTTGATATATTTGTGTTGGTTTTAGCTTTAGTATGGGCACATTAATGTTGTAGTACCAAAAGAATATAACATGAGGCTGAATTAAATTAGTAAATTATAATTTACTAAAGGAAATACAAACAGCTGATCAATGAAAATACTTAAGAGCATGTGGGTTAATTTTGTGAAAACACAGATGCACTCATGTCTGACCAATGTTAATGTGAATCTTCAGCAGAATTACTTGTTGTAATGAAAACCTTATTGTTGTTATTTGTGGATATGAGTGTAATTTGTTACACATTTTGATTAAAAAAGCAGAAATCCAATGAAACAAGTTGTTTTTAGTGATTTGTTTGTAAGAACATGCAATGACTTGTCGACACAGGTTGCATTTTTCAATTGCCTCATCATTTGTTTTTGCGGTTTGTGTGTGGCACATTCAGCAAGGCACCACTAGGCAACCTCTGTGAGTGGACAGCATCTACAAGAATATCCGCTCTCATGTTATCTGTTATCCAGAAGTTACTGTGAGACTTTAATGAGGACTTAAATAAAGCTGTATGTTACAAATCAAAATGCCATCCTGCCTCTGGCTATCAGTCAGAGTGTCACATTTACAAAACTGTCTCTCCCTACAACTAAGATCACAGAAGGCTTTCGTATAACACTCCAGTGTGTTGACTAACAATTCAAAAAAAGTTGACGATGTTATGCTACAACAGATGACACGTCCCAGATGTGATGTCACGTCTCCTGTATCTTCTATTTGCAGTGTGGTGGTGGTGTCCATCATCAGTTAGCAAAGCTGGGGGCTGCTGCAGTGAGGGAGTGGCATCCGATGGGCAGGTGAGACCTTCACAGCCTCCTAATACAGCGAGAAGAGGAGGATTTGGCAGCTGGAAGTAAAAGAAGCTCTTGTAGATGCAGGACGTCAAACCTGTTGACCAGTGGGAGGTGGCGAGAGAAGCAGACAGGTTTGTACCTTTGCGTATGATAGCCCAGTGCTCTAGATCACGTGGAGTTCTTTTTACATCAGCAGGCTTTTCTTCAACTTATAGACCGATCCACTCTCAGATCTAGACTCAGTAAGATGGTCTGTATGAAATTCTAAATGCTAAAATCTTCAGTAAAATCTAAACAAATCAAAACAGCCCAGTAAGCTTAATCCAGCTGGACAGCTCTTTAAAAATTGCTTTGCAATTGGGCAGTGACAGTTCTCCAGAAGTGAAGCGTCTCAATTGCCACCTGGTGGCTGGCTGCAATACATCCTGTGTAGTGTAACCTGCATCCTCCATGTTAGTGGATGGGACATGACCCTAATTAAAAAGTCTGAGATATGTCAAAGTGCTCAAATAAATGTTAACTGTTTTATTCAAGGTCCTACAAGGAACTTTTTATTTCTGTGGATTTTGGCGCCTCTGTGGACAAAAGCGGTAGTGTTTCCACTGTCACCTGTCGTAAAAACCTCAGTCCAGACAGCAGGTGCAGGAGTAAAAAAAGACACATGTAGCAAGTTCAGGACACACACCAAGAAAACACCATGACACTGCAGCTCTCTTTGTTTAGTTTTTATTGTAATGATATAACATGAAACAAGGACTACATCAGTTTACATCCTCTTGTCAGATCACTCTCTCTCTCTCTGCTCCAAGTGCAGACTGAGAGAAAAATACTCAACATATTAACATAAATGTAAAGATACATATAATAAATACCCATTTTTCAGTAAAGACAATCTTCTAACAATATTTAGATTAAGATCTTCCCCCACCTCCGTTTCCTCTCCCTATGTCTATACATCTTTGCTCTGACCTCGCGGGTAATCCAACCCAACCACAAACATTAAATAAAGTTTATAGAAAAATAAAAAAATTCTCCCTAAATATCTCATTTGCTGTTGTAGGTCATAAAGAGGCAGCAATATTAAAATAAGACCATTTCATAACCAGTTAAAAACTCCTGGTAGGGGCTTTAAAAGTCAATACTGAGAAAGTTTCTTTAGTTGTTACCTTCGCAAAACTAAAACAACTGATTACAGTAAGTAGGTTTTTCAGTGTGAGTTTGGAACGATGAGAGGAGGAGACAGCATGTATTTATTTAGTGTCTCTAACACTGCTCAGTATTACATATATGCTTTGCTACAGCTTTCCCACATGGGTTTTTCAGACATTTGAACTTTACACAGTGGTTTGAACAGTTTCATTCACAACTTATGTTTCAAATCAAACATCCCCTTTGTTATTTTAATATTGATATCTGGAGGGTATTTGTCAGTTTTTGTACCCTAGGTCATGTCCCAGTTGATGGGCTTTGTGATCAGTATCAGTAGCATGGTGCTCTCTGTGGTCACCTGGGGGAAATTAGAACAAGTAGGCTTTATCATCATGGGTATCAAGAGACTTGCTTCTGAGTTCTGTCTGTTTATAATGGCACCCCAGTCTGTTTGCTGATTTAGCTTCCTATAAGCATGCCTTTGAATTGTTATCTCTTTTCCAACGACAGGTAGTTTGCATTGGCAGTGGTTTGTCGTTAACCTGTGATTCCCTCATATCTCGGGCAGTTTCTTCGACAAAAGCTGTTCCATCCCAATAAAAGCAGCTCAGCTATGAGGTTTCGTGTCAGGTTTGTTTTCTTAACCCAAACATACCCTTGCTTGTGGCGGTGTGGTGTATTTTCTCATTCCACATCTTGATCCGTCTGCCTGTTTCATGCAGACTTATGGGAGCGGAAACTTGCGTGGGTGTGATTCGTCAGAGTGGGTTTTCTTTTTATTCTGCTGATGACCTGTTTCTTCTACGGGGTCATCCCCACCAACACTGAACCTCTTTCTGTCAAGCAGAGTCCAGAGGTAGCCAGGTCTCAGTGGAATACGAGGCTAGGGTCTGTGGGTGCATTGCAAACAGCTTGATCAGAAACAGCATGTTGTGTGCTCCTCCTTGTGTTTTTCTTCTCCTGCTTTTCCTCTCTGATTTTCTCCCTCTCAGGTACAGTATACGTAATGACTGATTATGGGGAGGGAGATCTAAGGAAGGCTGGAGAGAAGGAGCTCTCTCTCTCTCCTCCTGTCAAGATGATGAATTCTCTGTCTTTTTAGATAGTTCCTTTTGTTTCTTTTTGTTTGTTTCCTTTTGAGTTGGGGGTCTGGTAGTCCAGATTTTCTCCATGTTTTGTTCCTTTTGGCCATCCTTCACATTCCTACAGTTTTATTAAATGACATTTATTTTTCTGTTGATTAAATAATTTAGCTTGAACCGTGACTCTGGCACGGGTTCCTCCTTATGTGTTGTTATCACTGGGATGAGCTAAGTGAAATTATCAGATCATGGCTGTAATACAGCTATATCTTGTCTTTTATGGCTCTTCAATTGTGGTGATGCACACTCATTAAAAACTTTAAGACATCCCTTTGCTTTTGATACAGCCTCAGTTCTTTGAAAATGTTCTTCGAAAAATGTTGCAATTCCTTTGAGAATTGGTGACTGGGCCTGATGATGTTGAACTCTGGCCATCAAGGGATATGGTCACCAATAATACTTTGGCCGGAAAACATTAACCAATACAACAATGACAAGCCTGGAACAGTCCAAGCTTAGCAACAGTCCAAATTAACGAAACAAAGCAGCAAAGGTTTGCTTAAATAGCTTAAAGGATTATTGTTTAGAATTTCTAGTGGTGAAGTTGAATGTTGCACCAAAATTGTCAACACTTAAATCATTAAGCAGATTGAATATTGAGCAGATGTTACAAATCCATCCTTAAAACGCATTTACCATCAGTCTCATAACAAACATAGTGTTTCTGCTCTCAGTCATATTGGTTATCAGGGCAGGCAATGGACTCAACTTTTAGTGCCACACCAATCCTTGGGTTTATAAAATTACTTGATTGTTGCTGTAGACACCAGGTATCAGATTTGTACCTGGTAAAATGGCACAACCCTTTGGTTAAGCACGCGTTCTTGCAGAGTGGCGCATCACTTACATCTTTAGGCTAGCCGCTAGTGTGATAAGATACAGCTCCCAATCACAGATGCTTTATTGCAGTTCTAAAGATAAAATCTGAGAAGTGGTAATTTCCATTTCCTCACTGTGTAAGTCTGACTGTAGATCTCTAGATCTCTAGATCCCTGCTATCCCCTCCTTTTACCCACATATCAAATCACCATTTGGTACTAATCCTATTTAGCTACATAGCCATGTATGCATATTTATTTTCAATCTGTATTAGTATATTCTTAAGACTGTCACACTAACTGTGTTTGCACGCAGACAGACACAGTCACACTCACATTCACACTCATAAGTAGCAATTCAGAGTTTCACATTCACCTAACCTTATTATCTTTGGAATATAGAAGGAACAGGGAGGAAAACCTTTGGCACAATTTTGTGTCCTTTAGTTACCGTCCATGTGACATAATCGGCTTGATTTCAAAATGTTTTCCACACTGTTGTTTATTAACTAAGCTCATCATGTTCATACTCACGTACAAGCACTTCTCTGGGATTTTTTAATGACACTCTTTTATGCTTTCAGGTCTTTCAGTTAATTAATGGTAATGCTGCGTTTAACAATGTGAGTACAGTTGCTCATCCCATTTTACCAGTCTACCAAAGAGATTACTTTCAATTTTATTACCCAACTGGATAAGTAAGTTAACGTTTTTTTTTTTTTTTTTTTACCTCTGCCAAGGAGGTTATGTCCATGTTTAAGCCGAAAAGTCCACCATACGTGGCTAAGCTAGCGGATGTTAGCATTGCCAACGGTCCCTGAATACACCATGTCAGAGTATTTCAGCGGACATTTCAGCTAAAAACATGGTGTAAAAGCACGCCGTTTCGAATATGACTGTCGGGCTCATGAACACTTGGATGACACCACAGGAGCAGTATGGAGGCATGTTATGGTTTTTCTGTTGTTTTATTGTGTCTTAAGAAGGACTCACCATTGACTTCAATTGTATTGGATTCTGCTCTAACAAAGTTTACCCCTGAAACTCCAGCAGTGTTTTGTGGAGTCAAATACTTCAACCTTCCCCTCAATCCGCATAGTGGTGAGTAGATAATGAGTGAATTTTCATTTTTTGGATGAACTATCCCTTTAAGAAGGCCATCCTATAGACTTGTTTTATATGTTCTGGTCAAACATAGATCCAAGGATCCTCACAGTGGAGCTGGGGGCCAAACTTATACCATCCAAAGATGACGAGGTTAAGCATAACATCTCAAAGCCATGCTGAACACACAAATGTTGTGGTGGAGACAGGGGCTGACTGGGACAATAATTCAGGCCGGGAATTCGACTTGTTTCCAGGCCAAACTGCGAGCAAAGGACCAGACCTCTAATTTTGTAGGCTAACCCAATTTGGGTTAAATCACTGCCCTCTGCCATCTTTTCAGTGATGTCATCTTTGCCAAGTGCCATAAGAATCTCCATTTCTGTTGCTACAACCAAAACAGTGAAAATATGATAATTCCAAGCACTTTTACTTTAAAAATGTAGATTGTCCTGATAATGTCTGGGTGGAAATCTGAGGTGGTGAACCGTCATTGTGAAGTGAAATTAGTCTGTGGAAACAGGTAGTTTCTCAATTACAGTCTGTCATTTTGTTGCTTGAATCAAGTTTTTCCTTCATTATAAAGTTAATTCACACAGTGGTAATGAGAAATCAAAATAGTTTAGTGTGACTTCTTTAAAATGAAATATTTATTTAGAAAAATATCCCTATGCATCACGGACATTAAAGTCTAGCAATTGGAAAACACACAAGACATTGTCTTTTTGCTCCACAGGCTCATGGGTCAGGTGCCTCGTAGGAGACTCAGCAGTGCTCACCGAGAGAGGAGGAAGAGGAGGCTCAGGAAGAAGAGGATGCTCAGGAGGAAGAGGAGGAGGAGGAGGAGGAGGAATATGAAGAGGAAGAGGAAGACAATCCTCCCATTCCCATGAAGTCCAGGCTCAGGAAGCAAGTTGAGAGGGAGCGAGAGAGGGAGAGAACAAAGGATGCCAGAAACAAGCAGTGTTTCTGACGGAGAGGAAGACGTCGGCCGTCCGTCCCAGTGGAACGTGCAATAAGTGCTTTCTTAAATCAACTCTCTGTCAGGTACTGATGTGGCTCTACTTTGTCACTGAGGATATTGATACACAATTTTACGAAAACCCTGAACAATCAAGCCCCTTCATATATCAAAGAGCTCATAACCCCATATTATCCAAATAGATCACTCCGCTCCCAAAACACAGGATCTCTTGCGGTTCCAAGAATCTGTAAGAGTTGATTCGGAGGTAGAGCCTTCAGCTACCGGGCTCCTCTCCTGTGGAACCAGCTCCCACTCTGGGTTCAGGAGTCAGACACCATCTCTACATTTAAGGTTAAACTTAAAACGTTCCTTTTTGATAAAGCCTAGAGTTAGTTCTGGATCAGGTGAGTGCTGAACCATCCCTTTGTTATGTTCCTTTAGGTCTAGACAGCTGGGGGAACTCCATGCACTGAGCACTTCTCCCCTTCTCTCTGTCTCTCTGCCCCACATTCATTTATTCATTTATTTATTTTACTACATGTCACTAACTGTGTCTTTTTCCTCCCATAGTCTCTCTTTCTCTCTCTCTTTATCTCTCTCTTTGCAGGTATCTCTGACTCCAGAGCTGTAGGCTATGTGTGTGTCTGGCTGTCTCTGCCACTCACAAGAACTGATAATCCCATGTTATCAGTTATTAAACGATGGGGTCGGATCATGAAATCCGGATTGTTTCGGTCAGTTTAACCCTGACTGTGTGTGTCTTGAGTTGTGTGTAGCATATTCACGGTGTGCATGTGTTTAAATACATGCCTTATTTACTCTAAAGTGAATCAACAAACGCAAAGTAAACATCAGTACTGTTCAGGTCCAACTCCTGATTATTGTGGGTGTTTATAGTTAAAGTGTAAAGTGAGCGCAGGTCAGTGGGAGAGTGGGGGGAGGACACTCAGACAGGAAACTCTGACACAGTAAAAGACGATTGGACCTTAAATGTACATCTATCCTGATCCTGAAGCAATGGTGGATATAATAATGCAGCGGTGGGACATCAAAAAAAAAATAGTAACGTAGCGGAAAACCTGAATCGATAATGTTCTGTTTCTGCATCGATGCAGAGTCATCCATCGATATCACGAAGCATTAAAAATTGTATAAATTTCCCCACTCCTAGATTCAGGTATCTTATGCTGCTAATGTAACAATTGGTTTCAAGCTGAGAAGAAGGTGAGTTATCTCCACATTGTTTACTTTTGGACTTGATTGGTTGGGGTTGATGTGTTCCACACACAGTCTGTTTCTTTCCTGGGCTACACCGTTGAGAAGGGCAAATCAGGGCAGATCCCATATTCAGGAAACATCTACAACGCTTCCTGGGATTCGCAAACTTCTACCGCCGATTTATCAGGGACTACAGTAAGGTAGTCACACCGCTCACAAGACTCACCTCACCTACAGTTCCTTTCACCTGGTCTCCTGACATTGACAAAGCATTCATAAAACTTAAGACTCTGTTCCCTTCAGTTCATGGTAGAGGTTGATGCTTCGGACACCGGGGTTGGGGCCATCCTCTCCTAACGCTCTCCAGAGGATGGCAAATGACACCCGTGCGCCTTCTTCTCTCATCGCCTTTCCCCAGCCGAACAAAATTATGATGTGGTTAACCGTGAGCTACTGGCGGTGGTGCTGGCTCTGGAGGGGGTGGAGCATCCCTCCATCGTATGGACTGACCATAAGAACCTAGCTTATCTCCAGTCAGCCAAGAGATTAAACCATCGGCAAGCTAGGTGGGCTCTTTTCTTGGGAGGATTTAACTTTACTCACACTTACAGACCCAGTTCCCGCAACCTGAAACCTGATGCCCTCTCCTGACAGATGATCCCTGCGACCCAGAATCCATCGTCCCTCCTTCGTGTATTGGGGCAGCTGCCTTCTGGGAGGTCAAGTCCCGGGTCAAGGAGGCCCAGCAGACTGACCACGGCCCAGGTAACGGTCATCCTAACCGCCTCTATGTCCCTGTCCCCCTCAGATTCAAAGTACTCCTGTGGGGACAAACGTCCAGACTTACATGCCATCCAGGAGTCTAACGCACATTAGAATTTATCAGACGACGTTTCTGTTGGCCTACCATCGCCCAGGACACCCAGTCCTTTGTCACTGCCTGCTCGGTCTGCGCCCGAGGTAAGAGCTCCCACCAACCTCCCTCTGGACTGCTTCTACCATTGCCCATCCCCAGCTGTCCATGGTCCCATATCACTGTGGACTTCGTCACTGGTCTCCCCCAATTGCCTCCCGCCATCGCCGCCGACGCACCCCCGCTCCCACATACACACCAGGACAGAAGGTATGGCTGTCCTCCCGGGACCTTCCACTCCAGGTGGAGTCACGCGAGTTGGTCCCCCGATTCGTTGGCCCCTATGAGTTAGAGAAGGTCATCAACCCAGTCACTGGATGCCTCAAGCTTCCATCCGCCCTCAAGATACACCCCACCTTTCACATGTCCCTCATCAAGCTTGTCTCCACCAGTCCTCTATTTACACTGCTTTATTGACACCAGTTTGTTTAATGTGGTTCACCTATGAGCCATCTACACTGTCAGACCTCTGATGATTGAATTCATTTAAAGGTAATGGTGCAAGCTCATACAACAATAACAAGCCTATTTGAATTCTTTGAAACTTTCAGAACTCAATAGATTATGTTTTTCCAAAATATAATTTATTTATAATAAAAGTGTTTTTCATGGATTTCTCGAGTGATTCTATTGATTTAAGTGTTGTCTCATGTGTAAACTAACCTGGTGAATGAATCAAATTTAATAGTATTTGACGCCCCTTTTCTCGTGATTATTAAAGTAGTAAATAAAGCAATGAGAGACGTTACTATTGCCTTGGGGCAGTGCTTAAATATTTGACAGCACTAAGACCTCCGCTATATGTTTTTAGTAGGGCTGTCAAACGATTAAAATGTTTAATCAGATTAATCACAGGGTAGCTGTGATTAATCACGATTAATCACCATTTCTAAATGCCCAAAAAATCCCCATTTTCTATGTATATTGTTGTGGGAACAGACAGATAAATGACAGAAAGCTGATATATACATTTAACATTTGTTTTAAAGTCCGAATGATAGTTTTTAAGATTGAAAAATAAAATCAAACTAAAACATACCATGCCATAATTAAATTTGTCTGTCTCTTTGCTATGCCTCTGAGCAAACATAGGATGATGTTATTTAGAGCATTTTTTTTATCACACTCAAAGATAACCTTTATCCTAAACAATTGGTCCCTTTTCTCTTCTTTTTTTGGTTGAATAAAACTTTTTTCTTTTCTTTTTTAAATCAAACAAACAACCAAACCTTTACACAATTAAATGTGAATGTGAAATCTGAATCTGAGCCCATCTGTAGAAGCAGTGTTGTTCCAGTTCACACTTAAAAAGAACAAGTTCAAAGTTCAGTTCATGCAGATGAAAATGAACTAATTCCCGTTCATAGTTAATTTTTTATTGGGATGATTTAGATGTCAAACGAACGGTCATGTGTTTGTTTATGAGTCGACGGTGTCGGATCATGTCTGTGTGTCGCTCTCACTGAGTCCTGACTGAGCGTCACGTCTCGTGTTGTACTGAGCACTAAATGTTGACGAGTCATTTTCATGATGTTTAAATGCAGCCTCATAAACTCTAGAGCGAATCAAACAAACACTAAGTTACTTCATGTACTGCTCAGATCCTGATAACTAGTGATAAGTGTTTATTAGTTCAAGTGAGAGCAGGTCAGAGTGGAGGAGGAAACAGAAACTCCAGCTCGGTACAAACCAGCTGCAGCTGCTGCTCTGATCATGACGCAGCTGATCATGACGCAGCTGATCATGATGCAGCTGTGACCAGAGAAACTCTGTGTTTCATTATTCTTCTACAAAGTAACTGACCGGCTGCTTCACGTGAACGAACTCTGATCTCACTGCGTGTGTCGCTCTGAGCGAGTGAGTGGGGGCGGGTATGGGTACATGGAGCGGGTCATCCAAAACCTATTTAAAATGTTAGGTTATGGACAAACTATAGGTTAGGAGCAGATGCCCCTGCCTCTAGGATCCCAACTTTTCTCAGGCCATTCTGCATTAACAGAACTATTCATTCAAGACTTTAACCTTTGACCTATGGAGCACAGAGGATCAAATGACAATGAACAAAACCACATGTCCTGTTATTTGCTGTACTGGAAATTGGTTGGATTTGTATGTCTTCCAGAAATATCTACCCCAAATTCTGTAATGTCTTGTACAGTTGCAGTTTCCACTATAAACACTTCCATGCCTCTGATTATAAACCATGTATTCAAAATATATATGTAATTAAAGTATCGCTGAAAATAAAAGATGGTTGCACCTTGAGGAAAAGTTTAAAAACTAATTTGTCCCTGTTGCCATTGGCATTTAAAATTAGCCTTTGAGATTTATATTTTGTATTTATATACATTGTAGTTATTGATTGTTTTTGTCATGCTCTGACTGCTGGCTGTACAGCAAATTGCCCATCGAGGATAATAGAGATTTCTTGACTTGACTTGACCAGACAGTCTTTTCTCATCAATGTTTTAAATATTGTTATTTTGTTGACATGCTCTGCTACTTGCATCATCTATTAAACTTCTGTAATGATCCCTCCTGGTAGAGAGATCCTTCACATGTGACTCTCTCTGAGGGTTCTATGTTTCTCTTTTCTTCCTGTTAGGGTTTTTTTGGGGTAGTTTTTTTCCTCACTCTAGTTTAGGCTAAGGAGCAGAGGATGTCACACCTTGTTGAGCCCCATGACACAGATTGACATTTGTGAATATGGGTTATACAAATAACAATCAATTGATGACATTTGTGGTAAAATGGCATCTATTGGTAGAGTAAACTGTAAATCTGTTATGTATGGTATTTGCATAGAAAAATAAACCCACCTATAATTTTATGTTGTTGACTGTTTTTATCTTTTACTGATCATGAGGAGATCCTACTCCGACTACTTTCTCTTTGTCAGAATTTTTTTCTGTGCCACTGTAACTGCTCTGCTGGCTCAGTCTGGTCCAGTTTTCCTTGAACATCAGAAACACACAGGTTATCATACCCTCACACGCAAGTGGATGGCTGCAGTCATGAAACACTACAGAGAGTTGTATACTGCACACGACGAGTCTAAAGACAGTGAATGCAGCACCATGTGTTCTTAATGACGCTGCAGCATGATTGGCTCAGAAGACGCTCCCCAGCCCCTCCCCTGACCCCTCCCACCACACAACTGCCTCCTGTCATATAACCGGTGGTTATGATGAGTGCAGCCAACACTGAAGCTTTGTTAAATTATGGACGCGACTGCCCCAACGCATGTGAAAAACACTGGAAAGGTGGAGGAAGATTTACAAGAAGGCAACGTGACGGCGCATGTAGAAGGATCCGGTGAAGCATGGGGCTGCTGCCCGAAGCGCCTGCGCGGCTTCATCACACCGGAGTACCGACATGAGCTGGTTCAACTCTGCAAACTAGCGGGACCAGTGGTAAGAATGAAGCAGCATGCTCCTCTTTGTGTATTCACTGTAATAATAAGAATCATCATAGGCATGATCATGATCATAATAATAATAATAATAAAACAATATTTCAAAACCAGAGTAACAGGGTAAAATAAAATAAAATAAAATAAAATAAAATATAATTGCAAAGAGAGACAATCCTCTAAAGCCACATCAATTCAATAAAAGATATAATAAGAATAATGCAATAAATATAAAAATGATAACAATGCTCGTCTATGTGAGTTTTTAACCAAAACTTCAGATTCTGCTGGTCTCATGTTGAGGAGGAGTATATTCCACAGTGCGTTGTCTACCTGTACTGTTTATATTAGTGCAGGGGTTCTCACAGTGGGGTCCTGGAATCCCCAAGGGTCCTTGAGGGGTTGCAGGGGGTCCCTTGTAAAAGGGTAATCATTTATTCTCACTATAGTTTCACCCACATGTTACACACTGGCAGAATGTTTGACTGTTTTGGTCCTGAATTTCATACTTGTCAAATGAGGGTCTGTGTTCTAGTTTATGTCAGTGAAGGGGTCAGTCCAGTAGCCCAGCACAGTGAATTTTAAAAAGAGCTGAGACATGCACTGATCTCTAGAAAACCTCTGGAATTTCTCCACTGGGGATGCATGTGTGAACGCAAATGCCCGAGAGAGAGCCTCTAGAGTTTCAGCACACTTTCTCCATCTGGCCCCCTATACTTCACAGATGTGCTGTAAGTAAAAACATGTGATCTCCACAGCAGAATTAATACGTTAAATCCTTCCTCCGCCTGCTGCTTCACCTGAATCCTGCAGAGGATTTGCTGTTGTGGTTAATGCGTCTGAGCAGAGAATCTCCCATTGTTTTGTACATGTATAAAAATAAATTCTGAAGACATTTCTTCACATTTCCTCCGCAGGACTTTTGTGAATACCGCTTAAGTTGAAATTTGTTTGACGGTGCTCATGTTGCATTGTCTGACCATTGTGTATGTATTAGTTAGTGATTAAATGGGGATGACTTGACAAAGAAAAAGGTCATCTTCACAGGGGACTTATCACCCATTACAGTAGAAAGGCCCTGGTGCTCCTGATAACATTACCAATGTGTCTATTCAAGAGTCCCAGAATTAATTTCACTATGTACACCTATGCTTTTTTTTTTATTTGTCATTTATGTCTTCTGTGAAAAACTAGAACATAAATTTGTTTCCCGGACTCATATGACGTTACCATGACCATTGACCTTTGCAAAGTGACAACTGGTCAAAATTTGAAGAAATCCCCGACGGTCAAGAGACCAAAACATATGATGTATGAGGTCACATGACCTTGAACTTTGACCCCCCACATCTAATCAGTTAATCTGTGAGTCTAAGTGAACATCTGTGCCAAATGTACCAGTTTCATATCTGATTGATAAATTATGTGTAATAATGTGTAGGGCAAAACACTATCTTCACTTTCAACTCTCTATATTTTCTTTAACAATACATGCAAATAATATTGAGTTCAAAATGTTCACTGAAGCAACATCATGCCCTTCATAGTGTTAACAAATAACACTTATAAATAAACCTTTTTTTACATCATCTATGACACACAAGGAGATTGTATCGAACTGAATATTCTGGTCGGATTAGTGAAAACCTTAAGAACAATTTGATTGCTCACATGTGCAATGCTACCTTCACCTTCTCCGGAGGCCTGATGTGATCTCCTGTCCAAAACAAGCAGAACACAACAGTGATAAGGAAGTGATGATCTAGGAAAAAAAAAGTTTTATATTTCTTCGAGTGTTTTCCATCCTGGAGCAACACTACTAAACTCAACAGGAAGTTTTGAATTTACTGTGCATTATTTATGCAGATTTGCCTTTTAAAGGTGTCATACTGAAACTCCTCTTAGAGAATTGATAACAGTGACATCATATTGGATCAGTCTAATCTAAAGACCTTCAGATGCAAAATCGTAAACCGTTTGAGACTTCGCTGAACACTGTTGCCCTGGTGGGTGACAAATGTCATGCTTTACCATAAAATAGGAAGTGGTTGTAACTCAAACGTCTGTTGTTCAATCTGTTCCAAACGTCCCATGTTGGAGACATAGTCTGTGTTTGGAAAGTCAATTTTGCTTAAGAACCTTCCTAACTGAGTGAAATGACCCGGAAGTATTTCAGCGGCCGCCATAACAAGAGCTGTTTGAACTCTCTAAAGGACAAGGAAAGTAGCTTCAATGCTTCCTCACTTTTCTCCTTTAGCATAGGTATGTATAGGTGTATATGCCACTATATATTATGGATATAATGTATATTACATTATATCTGTACAGGAGAATAGTGCCTGTCTAAATTCCACAGATACTCCCTTCTCTCTCTAAGTAGTGCCCAAGGTCAGGTTATAGATTAATGACCAACCAACAGTACATTGTGTCTACGCTCATTGACTTTCATATCTAACTCAGATGCTCCAGACAGAGAGGCATCATCTTGAACTCTTTTATGTATTTCACCAGTGGCAAGACGTGAGGACACAACGTGATTTAGGAATACATATTTAGACTTAACTATCCAATAGGATGTGAACACCTACATGTAACATAGAGAGTGACAGCAATTCTAGCCTTTCATGGATGTGCTGTTTGAATGGGTGATACAAGTTAAGGGAGATATATGGGGAAGCTGTGGGAGACATCTTCAGACTTAGGGGGTGACAATTGCTCTTGTTACTCTGTTAGCATTTGTATATTGTTCTACCTTCTGGTCTCCTTGATGCATCAAGTCTACATTAAAATCTTCTGCATAAGACATCAGCAGCTGCCTGAGTTCTCCTTTCACCAGCTTCCAGAAAACTTCCATAACAGGAAACACTGGACCATTCTTTATGAAAGGAAAGGCGAAAATGCCGTCCCACACAACCTCATAGTTGCCCCTGGACACACCCACGTAAATATGAAAAGCAGAACATCAGTTTTATTCTCCTGCCACAATCCAGAACTGATGTGAATCATCACATGATCGTCTGAGCTCTTGATTTCTTCTGTCACATCTGTTCAGTCAACAACAAACATATTAAACTAATATGTTCAGTTCAAAATATCATCATCATAAAACAAAAATAAAAGTCATTTTTAATCCCCCGATTGTGGAATGCACACAAAAAAGATTTTTCTCCAAATATATTCCTGACATTAATATATTATTTCATCATTTCAGTTCTCTTGTTTCATTTTCATTGAAATCTGTGTTATTGTTATATGAGTAGGTGATGATTAAATGTTCCCTTGTAAATGTATGTGGAGTCGGATTTTTCTCCGAACAGTAGTTCTCCTTTCTCCTTACACCCTGTATCACATCTTTCCTTGACCCTGTGACATATTACAATGGGGTAGAGCAGGGGTATTCAACTAAAATTTAAAGAGGTCCAGTTAGAGAAAATTTGTTGAAGCAAAGGTCCGGAAGATCATAATGTCTAACTATTTAGTGTGATATATATTTAAGTAGCCTAGTAGTTCTATCAACATCTGCATGTACTAAATACCTGACTGTCAAATCAAATGAATTCAGTACGATTCAAAAACTTTTTGACAATATTTATTGTCACGTAACATAGAACTGAACATATATGTATGATTGCAGATATGTATAATGTTCTCTCATTAACTAAATAAAAGTAGGGCTGCATTTCAAAATAAGAGAAAATAAATAAAATGTGAAAATTGTGCATGTTCAAATAAAGGGCTTAACTTCAGAAAAATAAAATAAAGGGAGCAAAAGCTTGAATTTCCCTTTTTCTGTTTCACTCCTGTTTCTCCACTTTCTCCGTCTCACTCCTGTTTCTCCACTTTCTCCGTCTCACTCCTCTGTTTCTCTCCCTTCCTCTGTCTCACTCTTCTGTTTCTCTCCCTTTCTCCGTCTCACTCTTCTGTTTCTCTCCCTTTCTCTGTCTCACTCCTCTGTTTCTCTCCCTTCCTCCGTCTCACTTATCTGTATCTCTCCCTTCCTCCGTCTCACTCTTCTGTTTCTCTCCCTTCCTCCGTCTCACTCTTCTGTTTCTCTCCCTTTCTCCGTCTCACTCTTCTGTTTCTCTCCCTTTCTCTGTCTCACTCTTCTGTTTCTCTCCCTTTCTCCGTCTCACTCCTCTGTTTCTCTCCCTTCCTCCGTCTCACTCTTCTGTTTCTCTCCCTTTCTCCGTCTCACTCCTCTGTTTCTCTCCCTTCCTCCGTCTCCCTCTTCTGTTTCTCTCCCTTTCTCCGTCTCACTCTTCTGTTTCTCTCCCTTTCTCTGGCTCACTCCTCTGTTTCTCTCCCTTTCTCCGGCTCACTCCTCTGTTTCTCTCCCTTCCTCCGTCTCCCTCTTCTGTTTCTCTCCCTTTCTCCGTCTCACTCTTCTGTTTCTCTCCCTTTCTCTGTCTCACTCCTCTGTTTCTCTCCCTTCCTCCGTCTCACTTATCTGTATCTCTCCCTTCCTCCGTCTCACTCTTCTGTTTCTCTCCCTTCCTCCGTCTCACTCTTCTGTTTCTCTCCCTTTCTCCGTCTCACTCTTCTGTTTCTCTCCCTTTCTCTGTCTCACTCTTCTGTTTCTCTCCCTTTCTCCGTCTCACTCCTCTGTTTCTCTCCCTTCCTCCGTCTCACTCTTCTGTTTCTCTCCCTTTCTCCGGCTCACTCCTCTGTTTCTCTCCCTTCCTCCGTCTCCCTCTTCTGTTTCTCTCCCTTTCTCCGTCTCACTCTTCTGTTTCTCTCCCTTTCTCTGGCTCACTCCTCTGTTTCTCTCCCTTTCTCCGGCTCACTCCTCTGTTTCTCTCCCTTCCTCCGTCTCCCTCTTCTGTTTCTCTCCCTTTCTCCGTCTCACTCTTCTGTTTCTCTCCCTTTCTCTGTCTCACTCCTCTGTTTCTCTCCCTTTCTCCGTCTCACTCATCTGTATCTCTCCCTTTGTTTTCTCTACCTGTATCGCTATCTGTCTTTTTCTTTCTACCGTCTTTTCATGTGTAACTTGCCTCTAACTCTCTCATCTGTCTGCACTGTAGAGTCGCAATGTTTACTGCCTGGAATGCACAGACTTGATTGGCTGAGTAGTATCACGTGGGATGGCTTAACTTGCATGCAATTGGTCTGTGCGTTTCTCATCCGCTAAACCACTACCATAAAGACTACAAAAGCTGCGCTGATTACAAATAGAAGCGCCCCGTCAGGTTTTAAATCATAACCTTCTGTTTTGGCTGTAGGTCCGGGTCCGTACGGGACGGCTTCTGGGTCCGGACCCGGACCGCGGTCCGCCTGTTAATGACCTCTGGGGTAGAGGAATAGTGGTTAGGAAAGGTGATTATTTGGACTTGCCGAAAGCAGCCATAGCTAACCTTAGTATCGCTATGTCATGCATGTTTGGTGTGTTTCTGGTACGGGCTCTCCAGCGCCACGTGGACACACAAAGTAATAAAAAATGTTTATCACATCTTGCCTTGACAGAGATCAGGACCTGTGACACCCAGGAATATCTGTGTCAGTCCGATATGGTCAAATAAAATAATCAATATATCACATTTATGTGGTGGGATTGATTTTGTTGACCAAAGGCTGCCAGTTACTAACCACTGATGTAGTTTATCAAAGGATGTAGAAGAAGACATGTTCAACTCGGGCTATAGACTGAAGGCAATATACAGTATAAATAATATAAATCCCAAGGCAGGCTTTAGACTGTACGTCTAAACAGCTAGCAGAGGTCTATACTGGAGGTTAGTCACCGTATAGGGCAGGGGCCTATTCCTTTGGTGTGTGTGTGTGTGTGTGTGTGTGTGTGTGTGTGTGTGTGTGTGTGTGTGTGTGTGTGTGTGTGTGTGTGTGTGTGTGTGTGTGTGTGTGTGTGTGTGTGTGTGTGTGTGTGTGTGTGTGTGTGTGTTTTTGTGTTTTTGTGTTTAGAGATTATAGTCTCATGAGGGGTGTACTGAGATATTTACTCCTGGACGCAGAGAGTACTAAACCTGAAGAAGTCAGTCGAGTAATCTGATGAGATCCTGCTTAGATTTCCACAAAATCACTTTTACACTTGTGTGTTTGTTGCATGTTTATGAATGCATCCATTGGCCGGTGACAGCCTCTCAAATGCAAGGATTTTCTTTATTGTGTAAACGTGCATGCATTCACAATGCTCGTATAAGTTATTCATAACTAAGTTGGCATGCTGCTTTGACCAGATCTTGTTTTACATTCTAGTAAGCTCTCCCACAACCGTGTTCCATTGCTATTTAGTTTGTTATAGATAATAACTGTTGAATATACACAGCCACCCACCTCCACTAAACTGAATGCTCTGCATAGGTGACCTACTGAGTTGGTTATTAAGAATATGACTCATATTATTACATATTGAATCTAAAATGCTGCACATTGTCTTAAATATGTGTGATATTTTTGAAGGATAATTCTCCGGGCTTTACTTACTGTTCTTGAAAATGTCTATGATGTGTCATGTTGATGTCTTTTTTTTCTATGAATGTATCTGGTATTTAAATTAATAAGCAAATGAACAAAGGGTATCATTTTTGTCTTCCAGGTCATTTCCCAGTTGATGGTTTTCATGATCAGTTTCGTGAGCACAGTGTTTTGTGGTCACATGGGGAAAACTGAACTTGCAGGAGTAGCATTAGCAATTGCGGTGAGGAGACAAACATGTTCTTAAATTCTGCTTTGTCTAAATCTGTGTTTAACCCTGGAATCCAGGACAATTGCTTACGGTTTGTTTTTTTTGTTTTTTTTTCCTAAATTATGTTTTGTTGTCATTTGCAGGTGGTTAATGTCACTGGTGTATCCATTGGAAGTGGTTTGTCGTTAACTTGTGATACCCTCATATCTCAGGTACTGTCCTCACCAGAGGTTGTTGCTATCTAACCAAGTCAAACCCAGCCAGTACCGCTAGGTTCCCAGGTTATCCTGGGGTCTCCTTAAAAACAGCTTAACAATGAGCTTTTGTATTGAGTCAGCTCATACCCTAGGTTATTGGCATGATTGTGTGTTTTCCTTCACTGCTTATTTAAGTGTCTGTGTCTACCTGTATGCAGACGTATGGGAGCGGTAACTTGAAGCGTGTGGGTGTGATTCTCCAGAGGGGGGTTTTGATTCTGCTGTTGGCCTGTTTCCCTTGCTGGGCCATCCTCATCAACACTGAACCTCTCCTCCTTGCTGTCAAACAAAGCCCAGAGATCGCCAGGTCAGTCATTATTCAATCCCCTGAACAACACATGCTTTCAGCTTCTTTTTCACTGACATGGCTGGATGGGGATTCTTATCTAGACTGACAATTTACACTTTAAGAAATCTTAAAGAGTGAATGCAACTATGGAGATTACTTGCACTTGACTGACTAAGCCACACGAGAGCAGCAGAAACGAGCTGTAGAATACAACACTGACCTAATGCCTTGTAAATTGATATGGTAAATAACTACTTTCTTATTTATACATTGAACAGATACAGAGGAATATTAGTTTGCATTAAGCGCCAGGTCTTTTTATTTGCTCCACTGATAACATAAAAGCATCGGATATAGCAGCTTAGAAAAAAACAGCTTTCAGAGAGCTGCTGATTCTGTGGGTGCTCGACCTTTCATGGTAATTCCAACTGCTCTTTTACAAGTTTGTGTATATGATTTCAGGGACTGAAGTATTCATTTAAGGTGAACTGTCTTGTCCGTTGGCTCAAAGTTGACATCCGCCCAAAAGCTGAATCCTAATGATTTATAACCTCATACTTGATGTACAATCATGAATCTCAGTCACACATGCAGTTTCACATTAAAACATTATTTGTTCTGTTTGTCTTTCTACATAAAGCCTGTCACAGATGTATGTGAAGATCTTCATGCCTGCTCTACCGGTGGGTGTGGTACATTCTAGACATTGATGGATCAAAGTGGTTTTTCAATTTTTAGTCATTTTAAGTCATTCTATGGGTCAGTCCACCAAAATTGATTCAGACCAAAATATCTTAAAAATCATTAGAAATCCTTGGGAAAAAAAACCCATGGAAATCCATTGGATTGATTTCCATGAAACTTGTTGGAGATACTCTGAGAAATGGATTTCATTGTAAGAACCCTACTGACTTTGATGATGTCTTACCTTTTCTTTCAGCACAAGTTCATAAATTGTTCTTAAAATATCTTGACAACCATTGGATTATTTAATCATGACAAGATAATTTAAGATAAGACAAGTTGAGATATTTTCATTGAGCATCATCATCGGATCAACATTTTAAGTTTTAAGAAACTTGATATGGGACTAAATATTTGCAGGATTATAAAATTTGCATGAGCCTCAGCTGTACTTCAGTGCTATTGAGGCTAATATTAGCATGTTAATACATCAAAATAAATGTATCTATGCTATACAATGACAGTTGTTGATTTTTATAGAGCAACTGTTCGATTAAGCACAAGACTACCCTGTTGAAATTTAGACACTAAGCCAGTGAGTGTACTGTGTACATCCAATTGAGACACAGCTCTAGTCTTATTGCTCAACCAAAACTCTCATGCCCAAACGTTTCTCTTTGCCTGTGCCAGAATAACTGTTGTGATTTCATGTTTTCCTTCTGCAGGCAGCGTTTATGTACCAGCTACAAGGGAGGTATCTTCAAAATCAGGTGACACTTTCTGTCCCTTTCACAAACTTTCTTGACACACTTCCTTCAGTCCATAAAATGAATATTGAGCCAAGCTTGTGTTGTGCTTTACAGGGAATTATATGGCCTCAGGTTATAACTGGAGTGGTTGTAAATGTCTTCAATGCTGTCATCAACTACATTTTCCTCTTTCTTCTGAATTTGGGTGTTGCGTAAGTTTTTTAAAAATTTGCAATCTCCAAAGAAAATGAGTCATTTCTGCTTATAATGACTTAATGATGGATCTTTAGAAATGTTATCAGTCCATCAACACTGAATAGTACAGTCCAATTTAATACTACATATCTGTGAAGAACCAATGCTTTCGACAGTTTTTAATTTCTCTTTACTCGTCTGTTTCTTTTTCTCAAAGTGGATCTGCAGCTGCCAATGCCATCTCTCAGTATTTGTTGGCTGTGTTTTTATACATTTACATCTGCTGTAGGGGTCTGCACAAGGCCACGTGGGGAGGTATGATCTGTTCTTTCTCTTTATATGGTTGACTCTTTGTCTTACTCTGTCTTCTAATTTCATCCTCTTTCATCATTCAAGTGCGTGGACTGTGACGATAATAGTTGTACATTATAAACATTCCTCTATGTAATGTTTGACAAGGTAATAACTGTGTAATACTGTGTAGAGAACAGGTCACAGTGATGACTGGAGTTTCTCTCAGATCTTTATTCCAGAGTGTTTCATTATTTCTTCATTCATGTTCAGATTTTGTAATGTCAAAACCCTGCCCCCCTCAAATAGCCGCTGCTCATGTACAGTTTTCTTCTGCTCCTGCTCCAACCTGTTCTTCACTCAGATTATACGTTGTTGCTGAACTTCACATTGAGTCCTTCTTCTCACACTCAGGCTGCTTCTGTGCGCTCACGAATGTCCTGCTCTCAGATTTGTGCTCTCATTTTCAGGCATTAGTGACGTAACACTGTCACAATTCCATAACCAACTGAATGGACGTTGACCATGCTGGCATTTCAAAATCTCAAGTAGCAATATGCTCTTAAATAAAGAAATAAAAAGAACCCCTGTAGATGATGTAGCTGCTCAGAGTTAGGGCTTCTCAGAAGACTGTTGTATAAGACAACTGATCATTTGCTCGTCAAACAGTAATTCAGTTTTTTGTCTGACTTGAAGTAAACATTTGCTTAACTAGTAATGTATTAAGTGAGCACTTTTAACCTGCTCTATTAATCTTTAAGCCCTAAAATACGTATGCAATATAATTACACAATGTCTGACTGTCGGTCTGTGTGTCTTACTTTCTGAGTGTCTGTGTGTCTATCTCTGTGTGTGTGTCTGACTCTCTGTCTGTCTGTCTCTGTGTGTGTGTGTGTGTGTGTGTGTGTGTGTGTGTGTGTTTTTGTTTGTTTGTTTGTTTGTTTGTTTGTGACTGTCTGTGTCTTTCTGTCTGACTGTATGTCTTTGTATCTATCTGACTGTCTCTGTGTGTGTCTGTTTGACTGTTTATGTGTGTTTGTAGGTGTCTATCTGTCTGACTGTCAGGTGTGTGAAACAGGCACTGCACTAGTGCTAATAATTTCAAATGTTGAACTTAAATGGATAAATTCTCTTAAGTATAAATCTCACATTAGCATTTGGCCATGCTGCCTCTAACATGAAACAAAAAAATGAAATGAAATAAAAAGGTATTACCATATTTTACTTGCTTGACCTGTGGACCTGTGACTCACAGGTTGGTCACTGGACTGTTTGCAGGAGTGGGGACCCTTCATGCAGTTGGCCATTCCCAGTATGCTCATGCTGTGTCTGGAGTGGTGGATGTTTGAGTTGGGAGGATTCCTGGCCGGATTGATTAGTGACACTGAGCTGGGAGCTCAGTCGATAGCATATGAGCTAGCTGTTTTAGCTTACATGGTAATTATTAATGCTGATTCTCTGCTCCAAGGAGAAGTTTGAATACACTTTGGAGGATTACTTCTCTGTTTTTCCTCAGTTCCCATTGGGATTCTCTGCGGCTGCCAGTGTTCGAGTGGGGAATGCGCTTGGTGCAGGAAACATAGAACAGGCCAAGTTATCATCCAAACTCCCCATCATCTGTGCATGTAAGAACCAAACCATTCCGAACCAAACCAAACCATTCCAAACATTCATGTGAAGAGATCTTAACACAAGTCACATTCCACATAGAGATGTATTGTACTAGAAAGCTAGAAGATGGGTTCAGGACTCTAGGAATCATGAACTCTGTAAGATATGATGCTGCCTCACCATCACAGGCTTTGTTGATGAGGAGGATTTTAAAATCTGTTCTAGATTGTACAGGGAACCAAAACACTGAGGATGAATAGAATATATAAAATAAATATGATCTTTGATAGTTCCTGTCAGGATCATCTGGAGTCTTTAGAGACAAATTACAACAATCCAGCACAGAAGAAACAAATGCATTGACTAGTTTATCGTCATTTTTTTTAAGCAGAAAGTTACACATGTGAAAAGGGGAGTTCTTAAAATTAGTTTTACGTGGGAGGTAAATAAATCCTGATCAAAGTTAATTAATCATGATATTCCTGGAGGGCAGTGCAATGCCTTCACATGATTACCTTTCTCTCCTCCTGTGATTGCTAACACACTTAACAGTTGCAACTAGAAGGTTTGTTAGCTAAGTAAGCTTAGTAAGACTGTGCATGCCTCGCACCTAGCTGGCCCAGCATCAAAGAGTGTGTTGAACGCAGCAATACGAAATAAAAATAAATAAAAAACAGAAAAATAGCCATTAAATTCTGTTATGATGAAAAATAATCTTTAATCATAGTGAAGTAGCACTCAAAATTGTCTTTAATTGGTTCAGGAATGGACAGTTTATTTACGTATATTAAATACTTTTTTGTTTCAGGGGCACGAATATACAAATATATTTTACTATCTCGTCAACACAAAAACCCCACTACAACATTTAAGTGTTCACACTGCATGTGTTCACATCATGCCAAATGTCCTCAGTTTTGATCATTTAACAACTGTTGTTATCTAGCTAAACACTGAAACATCATAGTGAAAGTGCCTTGGTTCTTGTCTTCACTTCTTTCCTTTCATTTTAATATGTATACTGATTTAAATATAGTAATCATTCTTGAGGAACATTTTTAACAATATATTTTACTATTTTGTGTCTTTCTCTTGTTACAGTCTTAATTGCATGTGTTGTTGGAGGTAGTCTCAGCATCGCCAGAAATCTCGTTGGATACATTTTCACCTCAGAGCAGTGAGTAACATCTTTTAAACAACTTTTTACTTCCATGAACAGACAGCATAGTTCAGTTATCTTGTCTGTCTCACTTTGCTGTTCAGACTGTCATACATTAACTAATGTCGTCATGAGCATGACTTAGAGACGTTGTAGTCCATATTTGTGATGCCAAAGACAACACTGCTTAGAAGTCATATGATGCCCAGTTAGTTCCAGTACAGTTAACCCTAACAATCCTGATTATAAACATTATTCAAATGATTACGTAAGCACACTTTCAAGCTGCATTAGACTACATCTAATCTCTATTTGCATGTTTTTTCAGAGACATTTTACAGAGGGTTGCTGACGTCATGATTATATTTTGTTTCATGCATATTTTAGATGCCACTGCGGTGAGAAACAGTTTCAACAACAATTTCATGCATTTCAGATCTGATGAAGACAAACATAATGTTTTTGACCAGATCTGTTGGATTTTCACAGGGTGTGGCTGGAGGAGTTCTTAGAGGAGTAGGTAAACCATTGGTTGGTGCTCTGTGTAACCTGGTGGGATACTACTTCATTGGCTTCCCCATTGGTGTGTCCCTTATGTTTGCAGCAAAAATGGGGATTGTAGGTGAGAAAAGACCAATAATGACCAGCAATTATAACTTAACCTTGCCTCCTGTTTGTCAAGAAACATTCAGGAAAGCCATTAAAAACGTGTCATTTCTGTAATAGGACTATGGACTGGAACTACCATTTGTGTGCTAATGCAAGCAGTTTTCTTCATCATATTTTTGTACAAACTTGATTGGAAGAGGGCTGCTGAAGAGGTGTGTACCTACATTCCTTGACCAATCAGGGTTATATTTGCAATAAGCTTAATTTTAAGTTGAAGCATGCTATTAACTGTTTTTCATTTCTATGATCAGGCTCTTGTGAGAGCAGGAGTCCAGATCAAAGAAGAAAAAAACATTGTGAGGATAGAAAATAAAGGTAAATAACATCCTGTTCACACATGAACAACGCAATAGGAGATTCTCTGCTCGGATACGTTCAGAACAATACAGAAATCTCTGGATTACTCAGAGACAAAATGTAACATATTAATTCCACTGCGGAGACACATGTTTTTGTTTACATGAAATGGTAACTGGTGTAAGCTCTTATCACCACAGACTCTTCGTCGGTGTCTTCTATGTGGGTGGCACCACTTTTTCATTATGAGATATTTGTATTCTTTTTGCATCTGTTGCGTGTTCGAGTCATCATCAGTGTGCCCACTCGCTCGTGGTGAATCCTGCAGAGAATCTCCTGCTGTGTTCTCACATGGGCTCCTTTGTCTGGAGAAACTCTGTAGAAAGTCTGGAGGCTCTCACTCAGACTGTGGGTTCTCACATACAGCCCCACCAGAGAATGTCTGCAGATTATTTGGAGTTCACTGCATGTCTGAAAGCAGCTTATCTGAAACATCTATTGTATTTGTATTGTAAGTGTTAATACTATATGTTTCTCCTCAAATCTCCAGACCCGAATCCCAACCAGGCCCAGGTCAGCACCATTGAGTCAAGTGGTGAGAGTACTGAAGAGGGTAACGAGGAGGTGCATGATCCAAACCAGAACAGATACACAACTACGACAGTGGGAAATGTTCTCTCAGTAACACAACTGGTTTTACGGCGGGGACTGGCACTGCTAGTTATGGTTGTCATCCTCATCGCTGGAATCATCGTCAGCTACTTCCTCAATAGGCTGCTAAAATGAGTCCTTGGATGATGCAAGGCTGGCAATCAGACTAATGGTTGCCAGGTTTGTTAGCATAAAGTTCCATAAAACACTTATTTTAACACTATATGACATTATTGTATGAAATGGTGTCATGTGGACACTGGCATAAAGCCCAGAGTTGCAGTGACAGTTCTTCTGGAAGTTTCTGGGAAGAGCTGTGATGGTCCCAAAAATGTCTTCAGTTGAGAATTGTGGAGGCCATTTTTCTCTTGGTAACCTTGAAGGTAGCATAATTTGTTTAGCCTTTGCAGATCTGTGCCTCAACACATTCCTGTATCTGAGCTCTGTAGACAGCTCCTTCGACCTCGTAGTTTTTGCTCTGTTATGCGTTCCTTTCTAGATCATGTCCAATCTAAACTCACGACAGGTGGACTCCATTCCATATTTCAACATCTCCTATATCAAGATGAATGGGAGGGAGCTGAATTAAGTGTAAAATGTTGTAGCAAAGGGTCTGAATACTAAATGGTATATTGAATTTAGACAAATGAGGCGTATAGGCTGCACCAAAACAAAATGTAAAAAAAATGGTGTGAATACTTTCACAATGTAGTGTAAGACTCAGTAATCACTGAACAATTAGTCGATTGTTCAAAAGTTACTTTGTAACCCTTTTTTGTCACCAAATGGTTGTGGTTGCTGAAATAAAACAATGTCAATCTAAATCTGGTGCCTTTTGATATTTTGGTTTTGTCAGGGGGAATATTTCACCTCTTGGTGACTTTTGTTTGAGTCAGTCATTATGGATATGGAGAACATATGGATGATATTGCAGTCCTTCAAATATAGAATCTGAACCTGAATCACTTTCTTGTGTTTAGTATGGACATTAATTGCATTTAGGGTTCTGTTAATGTATTCATTTTATCAATACATCCACATAAAAGTGAATAAAAAGTGAATTTAGTCTTACCAAAGATGGTATGTAAGCCTTTTCTGTAATGAGTTATGTTCTCATCATCTCAATATAAATAAACAGTTAAATGATTGATGTTAATGTGTTGTATGTATATTTGTAAAACATTGACACACTTCTCTATCATTTTACAAACTGTCTCTTCCAATCAATGTTGTAAATACTGTTATTTTGTTGATGCGTTCAGATACACGTGGCATCTATTGCACTTGGGGGAGGGATCCCTCACATGTGGCTCTCTCTGAGGTTTTTTCAACCTGGCAATGTTTTTTTGGGGTAGTTTGTCCTACTTTTGTCGAGGGTTAAGGACCGAGGATGTCGCACCTTGTCCTATGAGAGTCTCAAAGGTTTGATATTTATTTATTTCATCCTTTCATAATTTTCTCATACAGGATAAATAAGAGCTGCAGGTTCACTTTAAGGGCTGATTTCATAGTGAGTCCTCGACTAAAAAGGACATTTTAAGAAAATCACATTAGTTGTGCATTGAATGATGCTGCTTGAATTTTTATGCTTTTGAAGTTATGATTATTCTCTCCTGTGTAATATTATAACTCCACCAACTGGTGGTGCTATGAGAACGGCTACCACTACAACCACTGGAAATAGGCAGTTGTGTTTGCACTGTGTTGCAATTGTTAGACTTTGAGCCTGACCTTATGATTATTGAGAATAGTGACCCTCAGGTTTTACCTGGTTTAACAAGGTTTGTTTACTCATCATATTGTGATGTGTTGTGAGGCCATTCCACTTATTAGTTCTTTAAGATGACCTGTTAATCTGCACCTTACTACCATTTAAAGCTACATAGTGTTTTTGTAAATATAAAGCAGCCATTCTTCTTATATACATTTTCCTGTCTATACTCAAATTTTGCCCTTGAAGGACCCCTCAACTGACACAAACTAGACAATGGACCCCTGTTTAACAAGATATTTGTCATCTGTCAACTGGGACGTGCAGAGACTTTTTCCAGGGCAGGGGCTCAAGTGAGAAAAAGGGCACTTCTCATAATTATTTATAAAAAAAAAAAAAAGGTTTTAAAACAAAAAGTTGAATGTAGTAGATCATCTGAATTACTTAACAATTTATTTTATTAACCTCACATTCAGTTCTCTCCACACTGATTTAACATTCATTCAGTTTAGACTTGTGTGCTGCACCTAAGGCTTAAACGGACAAAAATATATCTAGAAGAAGTGAATCTTACCTGTGCCTTGCTAAACTTTAACTTATGCAGGTTAAGTTGAACAACATCAACAATATTGTCATCCAAGGTGAACTATAGATAACTTAATCCTGCAGCATCAATATTTGTTTGCCATCCAGTTGACCTTCCTGTCAGTGTGCTCCACAGTGGCAGACCACCATGGCTCTGAACATTCCCGGTGTGGTTGCGGTGCTGTTCTTCTACATCATTATTCTGGGCACAGGGATGTGGGCCGCCCGAAAGGCCAGGGTGGCAGAGAAGAATAGCAAAGGAGACAGGACTGAAGTGGTGCTTCTTGGGGGCAGGAATATCGGCTTGCTGGTTGGGATTTTCACCATGACTGGTAAGTTGATCAGTGGGACTCAGAAGCTAATCTTAGCCAATTTGATAGCAGGTAAAACTATCATAAATTGTTATATTTTGTCGAATATGTTTTGTGAGATCAGGTAACAATCTCGTTATTTTACGTTTGAAAATGTTTGTCTTGTGCTAATATATTATTTGTATTCCTTGTTTATTTAACCTTGACATACCCAGGTAGATCTGGTCTTGTTAGCATCTTGTCATCCTTAGAAAATGAGAAACAGTAGAAACAAAAGCAAATTAATACATTGTTAAATATAATGTTATGTCAGGAAGCATAGAAGTGTGATCTTGGCTTGTATAGCGGCTGATTTAACCAGATAATGTAAATCTACGAAATTATTTAATGTTGATCAGTACGACAGAGTAGGTTAAGTCAGAAAGGAAAAGCATTTTTCCTTTGCACACAGCATTAAAATCTATGTATTTTCATGTAAGGAGAAAGGGAGCCAGGGGAGCCAGGCTGCAGAGTCACAGGCCAAGTTCATTCAGTATACCTGTAGACACTGTTCATTTCATCATGGCCAGACAATTTCTTGGGAAGCAGATCGGCTTTACCAATCTAATTGTACGATTATATTTTACTCAAGTGATGGGCTGTGGTTTTGTGATTCAAGGGATAGATGGATATTCAGGATGTTGTGCTGATCTGCTGGCTGTGTGATGAGACTCAGAATAGGATTGATTGCTAGAGTAGACCTTTATGACTGATTCGCCCTTTTAAAACATCCATTCAGTCATTTATTTCAAGACTTGAGATCTTTAGTCATTTCAGCCAAACCATATATAAAAATAATATGAATAATAATAGTAAATTAGAATAGGCCCCTTACCAGAATGGTTGGGGTCCACTTAACTGTCAAAGGTCAACATCTAACCTCAGCAATATTAACCCAACTGTGTGTGTGTGTGTGTGTGTGTGTGTGTGTGTGTGTGTGTGTGTGTGTGTGTTTGTCACATATTGCTTTTTCTGCAGCTACATGGGTCGGAGGTGGTTTTATCCTGGGGATTGCTGAGGCAGTGTACAGTCCTAAAATGGGCTTGATATGGTCTCTAATGCCGATACAATACTCTGTGTCTTTCATACTAGGTAAGACATACACCACAAAGACAGCAGGCTGCGGTGATCTAGATACCAGACATAAACAGCATGTTTTCATATGACTATGTACTCTGTATGGATACAGACCATTTACTCATTACCTCCACCATGATCTTATGTTTTTAACTGCATTCATTAGTCAGCAGGACAAGGCAAAACCTACTGAACTGATTTCCATGAAACTTTGTGGAGGGGTGGGACATGGCCCAAGAAAGAACGTTTTACATGTCAGGGGTCTCCAAAATGTTTTTTCTTTCACTTTTTGCAGTGTTTTCCACAGAATCCATTAAATCTATGGCAGTAGCATGGCTGCACTTGCTAGCACAGAACAGCCACTCTCATACGTACATCAGATTCCTTATGACACGCATTCTGACCAAAAAGAGAAAGATAACTTCTCATGTGAGAGAGAGAACTGCATTGCATACCACTTGTGGGTTCGAGGACTACTGCAGCTGAAACTGTGGGTTCTGAGTGTCAGTGTGGTTGGTAAAAAACTAATGGACAATAGCGAGCGAGGACGCTGCAAATAAAAGACACTAGCGCCGCACACAGCTACACAATTCAGCAACAGAGCAAAACACCACGTTGAGAGAATTTATTTGATTCATTATGGTACTGTAGCAGGACAAATTCGAATATGGCAGGCCATCACAGTCTAGAAAGTTAATGAGAAACACTGATTCTACAGGATCAGACAATAGCTTTTTTAATGTTATTAGTTTTTGTCTTTTAAATAGTTCTAAACCATTATTTATTAAACAGCTACATGAACAAAACAACACTTTTAATTGTCAGTCAGGAATTTATTTTGGTATGCTTGACTGTATCAAACACTTTCAGTCTATAGTGCACATTGAATCAAAAGAATTCAACAAAACTTGACAAAACTATGCAATGTAAAATGTATTCGGGTATCACCTTAAAAATAATAGTTCATATCTCATCCACTTCAAAGGTGGTCTTTTCTTTGCCAAGCCAATGAGGGACAAGAAGTATGTCACCATGATGGACCCATTCCAGATAAGGTATGGCAGATTACTTAGTGGTGCTCTAGTACTGCCTGCTCTGCTGGTGGATGTGCTGTGGGTGTCCTGCACTCTGCTTGGTTTAGGTAAACATACATTATACATACAATACACACTTTCCATTATGTGGATGAAGGTAAAGCATTGATATTTGTATATCCGTGTTTGTGGGTTTTTCTAACAGGAGCAACTATGAGTGTGATACTAGACCTCCCCTATGTTTACACTGTTTGGATCTCATCGGCTGTGGCCATTATCTATACTTTGTTAGGAGGCCTCTATTCAGTGGCCTACACTGACATCATCCAGCTCTCTCTGGTTTTTGTCAGTTTGGTGAGTTACAATTCAGCACTTGTTTATTTTTAAGACATACATTTTCTACAGCTTTGCACAGTTTAACACCTTCTATAAAGCTCAATTTATATGTTAGATGTATACAGTATGTTAGCAGTGCCATCAAAAGTCCATAAGAAGTTTTCTATAGGTTTCGAGTAAGTATGTGTAAAGTTTATTTTCTCATGGAACCAACGTTTCAAAGGAACAGTCAGTCAGTGTTTTTTCTCACAGAGTTAGGGTTACAGTTTATTCACCAACCGTTATTTAACCCTAACCCGTTAACTCTTTCAAATAACCTTATTTCTTTTAAGGAGGATATTTTGGCCATGATTATAATAAATATTTAACAATTATATGATTAAAGTTAAAAAGAAAAGAAATTGAAAAAAGGGTTAGGAGTTAGTCCCAAACCCTAACTTTTGTTTTTTCTTTTTGATCTCAGTAATGGCCTAATTATTCCTTGCAGTTTAGTAAAACCATAAACTTTTATTTTATTTTAGCTCTTACAATTGTCTATTTGGACCTTTAATTTGAATAATGAACAAAAATATCCACCCAGTCTTTAGTTTGAATTGAACAAGTCTTCATTTACTAAAAGAAATGGAGGTCAAAAGCAGAATTGACTCTCAGCTGAGTAGAAGAAGTTGTGAACAGCAAGATAAAATACACAGTCTGATACGGAAGCAGCCAAAATATTGTGTAAATTTACTGGAAGCACACATCACAAAAAACAAAAACAATTACCTGTATCCTGGAAAGTCTCCATAAGAAATATACCATATAATTGTTAAGACCCTGAGTTTATTCCATCTCGCAACCTTTTTGTTGTGTGTTTGTAGCTCCAGCATTCTTCACCTATTTTCTGTCTCCGCTGTCGACTGTTGAAGGGCAAATGGGCAAATGGGCAAAAAAAAATCTGAACAGCAATGAGCAGTATGGAGACATACATGAACACAAAGAACCTATCAGTGAAAAGGAAAAAAAGATGCATCATGAATGTTTAATGGTCATATTTATAGTTTACCATCCGACAAAATAACTAACTTGTTGTGCTAAGGTCATAATTCTGATGTCAGTATCTGTTTGCAGTGGCTGTGCGTCCCCTTCCTCCTGGTCAACCCCACATCAACAAACATTTTACAGACTGCTATCAACAACACATTTCAAGAACCCTGGGTTGGCTCTCTGGAACACGACAAAGTCTGGAAGTGGATTGATGACTTCCTATTGCTGGTAAATATTGAATCATCAATAGCATACATTGACTTACAGGACCTCACTCTTCTTAGGCAAGTATATTTATTCTTTCTGGTTCCATCACCAAGCTCAGATGACAGCTACTGGACAGAAATACCAACTGTCAGGGCTGCATTTGGTGTGATATCACAGAAAGTTCAGTTTAAAATGAAAAGCATCGGAGGGGCAACGGATAGCCTGCACACACACATTGTACTGTATATACAACACCGGGACACAATATGAAAATATTTGTCCCACTACAGATTCATAATGAACCAAAATGTTTTTTACACGACATCAACAATCTCTAGCTTTGTCTTTTGTGTCGTTGCTTCTTTGTAGAGCTGTGTGCAGCGCTCTTTGCCCCACTGTGGTCTCTCTCTCTCTCTCTCTCAAACACAAACAAATTGACCGTCAGTCAGACTGAGCATCTGCAGCTGCTGCTGGCCGTTAAAAACATCGATTAAGTTTTAAGCGTCCTCAGAGGGCAGGCAGAAACTTGGTAGATACTAATTTCACTGTGTGCATTCTTGTGACAAACCCGAAGTTCTCAGCAGGCAGGAAGATCTTGTCTTTACACCAGCCCTGCTCTATAAGACTGTATCCCTCTCAGATCAACTCCAAAAAAATAATCATTTTCACATTTTCCCCTGTTAGTGATATTCCCAGCAAGTTTAAAATACACACACACACACACACACACATATATACACACACATTCTTGTACTTCTATCTTAGTGAGGACACACGTTGGCATAATACATTTGGCATTCCATTACCCTAACTATAACCATCAGAACTAAATGCCTAACCTTAAAACCAGGTCTTAACCCTCATCCTCTCAGTTAGTGAGGACAGGCAAAAATGTCCAAAATTTTCCAAAATGTCCTCACTTTGTCTATACGCAAAATGGTTCATTTACACAAACACACACAGGAGTTTAAACAATATCCCGCTTCCAGTTATGCAGATGTACAGGCGATCAATAATAGTGGGGTTGCAGTCTGAAAAACTTCTCATTCTGAAAAAACAGTGGTACAGGCCGACAGATTTCTTGAGTTATTTGTGGGATTTAAGCCTAACATTTAACAAACTTCAGACATTTCAGAGTAGAATCTGTGCAGATTCTGTTTTCAGTCGCCAAAATCATGAAGAAATGCCTTGTACTACTTATACAATACAATTGAAATAAGTTAGTCATGGATCATTGGAAAGGGAGAAAATCTCCCTGTTACCGGATTTATTGCATGCATTTAAATATACTTGTTGTCATATGCAGGCCATGCCAGTTGTGAGGAGATGGAAGTCCCCTGGCTGAATTTGAACCAGAGGTGATGGCCAGGACTCAAAAATTGATTCACTCAGCGGAGCAAACAAAACAAGCAGCAAGTAGAAAGAGGACAAAACAGTACACAAGGAAGAATCAGACTTTCACCTTCTTTAACACGAATTTATTACAAAAAACAAAAAACAGGCAGAGGTCATATAGTAGCAAACAACGAAGAAATAAATCATGGCAAGGAGAACTAAGACTGTCCAGCAAACAAACTATAGCTACAAGTATAAATACGTTAAGGCCCAAGTGTATAACTAAGAGCAGGTGATGAGTAAAATAGTCTGGAAACTGAACAATGGCACAAACCAAAACAAATTTAATACATGAAGGTAATTAAATACAAGATAAAACAGGATGTGACCAGAGACCATTGGAGTCATCATACCTGAAATGCTGCAGTTAATGGTCTACATCTTAACCCATGAGCCACAGTGCCACCCTGAATATGTAGAAGACATTTGAAAGGGAATTTGCAATTTATTATATTATTGCAATTTAATATGCTACTTTCTGTAACCTGGCACCAACAGACACACACGCATATCTCCCCACACATCTCTGACCCCCGCCACATACAACAACAAACATCCCAAAGGGGGGGGGTCTGTTATCTTCAGAGTGGCCAGCCGCCATTTTGACTCACTCACACAGACACACACTCACACACGCATACTCACATATTTATATAGTAAGTACACCTTTAGTAATTTGTGTTTTTATACTTTATTATCTTCATAATAAATGTTTTTCTTTCACAAATGTTGTTTTCATTAATATTGCATAAGTGTAAATTTTGCTAACCTGTCAAGAACTTTATATCCTTCAACTTTGCTAACTATCTATATGGTAATTTTGGTTATAGTTATTAATTTAATTGTTAATCAGATTTCCAAATTTGTAGTTAGTACTGTCATGAGACTTAATCAATAAATTGGCTATCTTTTCCCTTCCTTTGAAGGGTGGTGCCCCGAGGTAACTTTAATCAATTAAACAAATGTGGAACGAAGCAGTGGTTCAGTGGTTGAACTGTTGGCTCACACAGCTGAGGTCTGTGGTCTGACTCCTGAGTCAGTCTGCGGTCGCTCTGCTTTCCTCCCGCACTTCACACAATGTAACTAAGGTGATCAATGTTATTCAGACCTAAGTGTTGACTGTGTCTCTCAGTATAGAGGGAATAAATGGATCACAGGGAGCAAATATTATACATCCGAGCAGTGGTAGAAATCTTTACAGCCTCGTTTATTCTTCAACTTGACTGATATATCTCCTCAGTCTTTCTCAGAGAAAGGCTGTTATCAGGTTTGTCTTTTCATTCATCTTTCCACATCCTCATCGTGCAGCTTCCTCCTCTCCCTCTGCTTCTAGGGTCTTGGCAGTGTTTCATTTCAGTGCTTCCAGCAGAGGGTGCTGTCTGCCTCCTCATCACGTACGGCCCAGTTTACCTGCTATGCTGCTGCCCTCATCATCGCCATACTTGGAATCCCCCCTGTCTTGGTTGGGGCTGTCGCTGCCTCCACAGGTGGGAGTTATTGGAAATTTGTTCAATCATCCTTCTGTCTTTCTCCTATATCCCCTATTCCCCCATGTATCTGAAGCAACCCTAGGGGCTCTTCTTCCTCTTCTTCTTCTATGGTGGAAGTGTAGTGGTGAAGAGCGAAGGTGAAGGGAAGTGTGATCAAACTTTTGCAGTTATCTTACTGTGTGTTTATTGTATGATCATTGTTTTGTGGTGTTTGTGTACGTTTAGTGTAGTTTTCTGTGTGTTTTCCGTGTCTCGTGGCGGGGATGGCGTCCCCAGGGACGCCGCCGATGTCCCTGAGACATGGCGTCAGGCTGGTGCCACAGCTCAGCTCCACAGTGGAGCAGGTAGGACACGGGAACATCTCCTACGCTTCCCGCATGAATAAAGCGCTGGTGATATTCTTTAAAGATCCGGACTCTGTAACTGAGCTCATTGAAAGCGGGGTAACAGTAGAGGAGGAGTTTCTTCAGGTTCCCCCGCTAGCGGTAGCTTCTACCCGGATCACCGTGTCCGGAGTCCCTCCTTCCATCCCCAATGAAGCTCTGGAGCGAGAGCTGAGGCGTTTCGGGAGGTTTGCGAGTGGGTTCCGGGCGGTGGGTCTGGGATGTAGAGACCCGAAGCTGAAACATGTCCAGTCTCTGCGGAGACAAGTGTTTATGTTCTGGACGCTGAGTCTCAGACACTGGACGTGTCTTTCCGGGTTCGACATGAGGAGCAGTTTTATATGGTGTACGCGAGCTCGGGAAGCATGAAATGTTTTCAATGTGGAGACGTGGGACATAAAAAAGTTACGTGCCCGCACGGAAGACGGGCGGGGGGGGGCGCTGGGGCGGAAGGAGGGGAGGGCAGCGCCGGGGTGACTAAGCCTGCGTGGGGACGGTCGGCCGGTTCTGCTGCGTCCTCTGAGGCTGCTGGTCCGGCTGCGGTGGGTCCGGTGGTGGCGAGTCCGGGTGCTGGGGGTACGGAGGTGGCGGGTCCGGGTGCTGGGGGTCCGGCGGTGGCGGGTCCGGGTGCTGGGGGTCCGGTGGTGGCGAGTCCGGGTGCTGGGGGTACGGAGGTGGCGGGTCCGGGTGCTGGGGGTCCGGCGGTGGCGGGTCCGGGTGCTGGGGGTCCGGTGGTGGCGAGTCCGGGTGCTGGGGGTCCGGCGGTGGCGGGTCCGGCGGCTGCCGGGCCTGCTGCGGTGGGTCCGGCGGTGGCGGGTCCGGGTGCTAGGGGTCCGGCGGCTGCCGGGCCGGCTGCGGTGGGTCCGGCGGTGGCGGGTCCGGGTGCTAGGGGTCCGGCGGCTGCCGGGCCGGCTGCGGTGGGTCCGGCGGCTGCCGGGCCGGCTGCGGCGGGTCCGGGTGCTGGGGGTCCGGCGGTGGCGGGTCCGGCGGCTGCCGGGCCGGCTGCGATGGGTCCGGGTGCTGGGGGTCCGGCTGCTGCCGGGGGCTCAGAGGTTTCCTCGGCTGGGCCTGTCTCAGAGGCCGAGTTGAGGGGGACTGAGTCCTTGGTAAGGGTGGAGAAGAGAAGTGATAAACGGGTAGCAATAGAAAAGGTGAGTTTTGCCAACGTGGAGCAGGAGACGCAGGGGGGTCCTGCACAGCAGGCAGAGCCGGTACAGGCTGAAATAGACAGCAGTCAGGTCAGTGAGATGGACGTCGAGGAAGAATACGAATCTGATAATGTTTCTGTAACAGACAGCGTCTCCCTAAGCACTGATTTATATTCGTTAAAGGAGTTGAACGAGTTTCTTGATGACTCCTTTGGCAGATCAGTGGAGGTAACTGATTACTTCCCAGATATAAAAAAGTTCATCCAGACAGTGAGCACCCTCCAGAAAGTGGTAGGGACCGACCTCCTGGATGGGAAGAGAAGGTACAGGCTCAGGAAGCACGTGACTGCGGCAAGGAAAGGTCTCTCATGTAATATAAGATCTAAGAGAATGAAAAGTTGTAAATAAAATTGACCATGATCATTCAACACTGGGTGTTTCTATCTGTTGTGTATACCTGCTTGTCTTTTTACGCTGTATTCTTCATCCTCACATGGCATTAAGGGCAGCTTCACTAATATGAACGGGGGTAGAAGTGCTCACAAGAGGTTTTTAGTATCAGAACTTTTAAAGAGAAAAAGCTGGATGTTCTCTTTTTACAGGAGACCCACAGTGATTGCCTGAATGAGACAGACTGGGGAGTATGGTGGGGGGGGCAGCACGTACTCAGCCATGGCTCTAACCTGAGCGCTGGAGTCGCTGTTTTATTTTCTCACTCTTTAAATATGAAAATTGTATCCAGCACAGAGATCGTGGCAGGCAGGTTTCTGACTATAAGAGTGGAAATACACAATATTATTTTTAATTTGATCAACGTGTATGCACAAAACCAAGGTCCTGAACGGGTTACTCTTTTTACAGTATTAAAAAACAAGTTGGGGTAGTGTTGGTCAAGGGGAGTGTGTAATAATGGGGGGGATTGGAACTGCTGCACGGACGTCACTTTAGACAGAACAGGACAGGAGCTCCATCCTCAGTCCTCCTCTTTTCTGGGCCAGACGGTCAAAGAGGCAGATCTAGTGGACGCGTGGAGGAGGAAACATCCTTCAACCAGGCAGTATACCTGGATCAAAATAACAGATGGCAGGGTCAGTGCTGCCCGGCTGGACAGATTTTACATATCCGCTCCTTTTATCACCCGTGTGACAAAACTGTCAAATCCACCCGGTTGGTTTCACAGACCATCATTTAGTTTCAGTAGAGCTGCTTTATCTCCTGCTAGAAAGCCTGGATCCTTCTGGCATTTTAATGTTAAGCTCTTAAACGATTTTAATTTCTGTGGGAATTTTAAACTGTTCTGGGCCAACTGGGGATCCAAGAAAGAGTCGTTTCCCTCCCTGAGTCAGTGGTGGGAGGTCGGCAAGGGTCAAATCAGGGTCTTCTGCCAGCAGTACACCTCCTACTCTACAGAAAACATTAAAAGAGCAATGGAGCAGCTCGAGGCAGATATAAAGGAGCTGGAGAGTGTATCTACTAACACGGAGCAATTACTAGTGAAAAGGCAACAACTGAACTCCTTTCTCCAGGAGAAGGCCAAAGGAGCTCTGGTCCGAGCCCGTTTCAAACAATTAAGAGACATAGACGCACCTACCACCTTCTTTTTAACCTGGAGAGATCCGTGGCCCAGGGGAAGCAGATGGTGTGTCCTCCGGCTGCCGGGTGGGAACCTAACATCGGAACCAGCCGAGATGAGGAGACACGCGGTGGACTTCTATACCGACCTGTTTGGGGCAGAGGAATGTGACGGGGAAGCTGTTGCCGAGTTGCTGCAAGACCTCCCACAGCTGAGTCCAGGTGAACGAGACACCCTGAGCTCCGACATCACTCTGGAGGAGCTGACCACTGCAGTGTCACAGATGGCTGCAGGCAAGGCACCAGGTTGGACGGATTACCGGCAGATTTTTTACAACATTTCTGGAGTATTATGGGACAGGACCTGCTGAATGTTTTGAAGGAGTCGTTTGGAAAGGACTTCTTCCAGCCTCCTGCAGACGGGCTGTCATATCCCTCCTGCCAAAAAAAGGGGATCTAACCCTACTGAAAAACTGGAGACCCGTCTCTCTTTTATGGTAGTGACTATAAGGTTTTATCTAAGGTGTTAGCGAATAGGTTTAAGGTTTTTATGGAAGTATTTATTGGTGCTGACCAATCGTATTGTGTACCAGGTAGGTCAATGAAGGACAATTTGTTTTTAATGAGAGACATTTTGATGTGTGTACAACATATAATATTAATATTGGCATTATTTCCATTGACCAGGAAAAAGCTTTGATCGTGTCGATCGGTCATTCCTGTTTGCCACA
Source organism: Hippoglossus hippoglossus (assembly GCF_009819705.1). Taxonomy (NCBI): domain Eukaryota; kingdom Metazoa; phylum Chordata; class Actinopteri; order Pleuronectiformes; family Pleuronectidae; genus Hippoglossus; species Hippoglossus hippoglossus. Next base: position 4,813,463 of record NC_047151.1, on the reverse strand, counting down.
CTGCAGGCTTTTGGTGTCGGGGAGCACTTTCTGTCCTGGTGAAATTATTATATAATGATACGTGTTGTGTTGTGAAGGTGGGGGAGGGCTGAGCAGACCTGTACCAGTTAAAGAGGGATCAGGCAGGGATGCCCCATCTCAGGCCAGCTGTACAGCGTGGCCATCGAACCTCTCCTGTGTCGGCTCAGGGCTTGGCTGACAGGCCTGCGTCTGCCTGAGCTGGCTCACAGCCCCCCTATAATAGTATCAGCTTATGCTGACGACGTAAACGTCCTTGTCCAGGGTCAGGGGGACATCCAGGAATTAGAGGGCAGTCTGGCAGTATATGGGAAGGCTACGACAGCAAAGGTGAACTGGGAAAAGAGTGGGGCCTGTGTGATTGGTCAGTGGGACACAGGGAGAATACCCCGTCTCCCTGGGAACCTGACATGGGGAATAAGAGGGTTAAAAGTCCTCGGATTGAATCTAGGCAGTAAAGAAATAGAGAGGCAGAACTGGGAGGGGTGAGTGCAAGCAAAGTTGTCTAAATGGAAATGGTTGCTACCCCAGCTGTCCTACAGGGGAAGAACTCTGATAGTCAATAACCTGGTTGCAGCATCCCTGTGGCACAGACTCCAGGTGCTTACTCCTCCACCGGGACTCATGGAACAACTGCAGAGGCTGCTGGTGGACTTCTTTTGGTCAGGTCATCACTGGGTGCGGGCGTCCGTTCTGTACCTCCCTGTGGCAGAGGGGGGACATGGATTAACGGACATCATCTCCAGGACGGCTGCTTTTAGACTGCAGGCAGCCCAGAGGCTACTGTACGGCTCCCCACTGTGTTGGTCGGCTGTGGCACGCCTGCTGCTCTGGAGAGCCGGGGGCCTCGGGTATGATAAGCAGCTGTTCCTGATGAACTCTCCTCAGCACAAACTGACTGGACTGAGTTGTTATTATACCTCGGTGATAGATGCCTGGAGGACTCTCAGCTTCATTAGGCCTCCTGACCCCACGCCTGGGATGTGGCTCTTTGAGGAGCCACTGTTCGACAATGGGTTCCTGGCCGACTCGGTCCTAACGTCAACTACAGTTAAGAACAAGTTCAGGGAGGCAGGTATAGTAAAGCTGGGCCACCTGACACGGACATCACTTGAGAGGCTGGCGGTGGTGACGGGGATAAGATCCACCAGAGTGCTGCGGAGCCTCGTGGACGAGGTGTGGCAGTCACTGCCCCAGCCTCTTCGGACCTTCGCCCAGAGCCAAAGTCAGGCTGACCAGTGGACAAAGGTAAAGGAGTACAGGTTTCCTATCCTGAATGTGAGTCCTGCTGTGGGGGAGTGGAGAGAAGAGAGCGGCCAACTGCTAACCCTCAGGACTCCAGCACTGGGCACCTTCAACACCTCTGGAGGGAAACAACTGTACTGCAGCTGTGTGAAGGTCCTGAACCGCCGCTCTCTTGCAGGAGTCAGGGAGTCGAGATGGACTGAGGTGTTTGACTCAGACTCTTCCCCTAGTGGCAGTTGGCGGGTCCTGTATAAACCTCCTGTGGAGAAGCGGATGGCAGACATCCAGTGGAGGATTATACATGGAGCTCTAGCTACAAACAGATACAGAGCTCACCTGGACCCAAGCACTGAGGGGGGGTGTCCTTTCTGCTCACTGCCAGAGACCCTAGAACACTTAGTAGTGTCCTGTCCCCGATTAGCGGGCATTTTTGAACAGCTGCGGGAGTGGGTGGGGGGTTTAGGAGAGGTTTTCTCTGTGCCACTCTTTGTGTTTGGACCCGGGTACACAGCAAGGAAAAAACACACAATGGTTTTAATGAATTTTCTCTTTGCGAATGCAAAAATAGCGATTTGGATAAGTCGCAAGAACAAAATGGCTGGGGGAGGCTGGACTGATCCACTGCGCTGTCTGAGGGGTTTGGTGGCAGCTCGGCTGAAGATCGAACATGCGTACTTCACACTGACGGACAATTTGGAGGGTTTCAGGGCTGTGTGGGTGTTGGACAGGTCCTGTGCTCACTGGGGGACAGCCAGTCTCTGGTTTTAAATTTTTAGCAGGAAACATTTTAACTCTAGTGTTGGTGTATGATGTGTGTGTGTGTGCATGAAAGGAGTTATCCTTTTCTGTTCACATAGTTGGATAATTAGGTTTTATTTGACAAATGTGTCATAATTAAAGTTATTCAAAAGTCAAAAGTCAAAAGTCTTCTTCTTCTTCTTGGATCTTGATGTAAGGATGCTGTAAGGGTCAGACCGGAAACCCCGATTAAATTTTGATGAAGAGCTGGAACAAGAATCTTCTGATTATCTTTTTTATGTTGTTTTATGTTGTCCTTGCATTTAGTGGTCTGTGTTTTTGATGATTGAATGGGAAATTCGAATTTTTGATTGGTTGTTGCAGCCTGTGACTTTTAAGTAAAGAAGCGCACAATTCTTAAGTTACTGAAAAATAGTAACTTAAAGCTCCACCTTGCTTTAAGTCAAAGCACTATCAACATTTTAAGTTAAAATATAATATAATCAAAATTATAACTGAATGAAATGCAATGATGCCAGGTTTCTGCTGGAAGGATGTGAAATAATTCTTACATTTGCCATAACAACTTAATCTAGGTCCTAGTATATAATTGTTGTTTTTACAGCTTCCATTGCCCCTAGTGGGCCAAAACATGTATTACAAGTATAAAACTACAGAACTTTAATTAATGTGATAACATGAAATGGTTATAATTCCTTTACTTGCTAAAGTGAAATCGCAAAATCTTTTGATAACAGAATAGAGCCAAGATTTCTGTTAGAGTGTTGTGCGGAAATAATATTCTGCTGAGGAAATCTTTACAAAATGCTTACGGTTGATTCTCTTGTCCAGACTGGAACCTGACACAGTATGGCTCTCCATCTCCATACATACGTGGTGAGCAAACATTTATCCTTCCCCTGACTCTACAATTTCTCACTCCATCCTACATCTCCATCATTGGAATTGGAGCTGTGGCTGCTGCGGTCATGTCGTCAACAGACTCAGCCCTGTTATCCGCAACTTCAGTGTTCTCAACAAACATCTACAAGAACATCCTGCGCCAACAGGTGAGGAGTAAAGATGTTGATGTTGGCAGCTCGGTGGCACAGTGTGTCTCTAAAGATGTGAGCTCGGGCTGTCCTTGACCTTTCGTTCATTGGAAACTAAAAAACAGATCACATAAAAGCATTTTTGAAAGCACAGGTGCATGAATGAATAATAAAGTGTCTCCTTTTGTCCCCAGGCTTCAGACTGTGAAATGCAATGGGTGATTCGGATCACAGTGGTTGTTGTGGGTGTCGTTGGGACATCTTTAACATTCTTCACCAACAGCACCCTGGTCCTCTGGCTTCTTGGAGCAGACATTTCCTACACACTTATATTCCCCCATCTGGTCTGCGTGCTCTTCTTTGAAGTGACAAATGCTTATGGCGCCGCAGTGGGTTATGTTACAGGGCTGATTGTGAGGATTCTGGTGGGAGAGAACACTGTAGGTCTCCCTGTTGTTCTTCATCTTCCTGGTTGCACTCTGGAAGATGGCATCTACGTCCAAATGTTCCCGGTCAGAACATTCTCCATGCTGTGCACCCTGTTAACCATCTTAGTCTTTTCTGTGCTTTCTTTGTTCATGTTCAACCACAGCCTGTTGCCTGAAAGTTGGGACATTTTTAAAGTAAAATGTAACACTGCTGTATCATCAGCGGACGCTGTCACTCAGAATCTCCAAGAAGAAGCTGGAAGTGATGGTGAGTGTGACAACGACAGTAATGGAGTTGTCTTACAACCAATTTTGCAGAATGGAACATAACCTTTTTTTCCCCCTTTCTTAAGTTGCTGGCCAGCATTTTATTTTCTTAATAACTGTATATTTAGATAAAGTTAAAGTCGCTGAAGTTAGTTCCTAGTTGTTCCTCAGGTGTTGATAAACATTTTACATTCTTAAATAAGTTCCTTTTCTTTCTCTGGATGTTGTATTTTTTTTTTGGGGGGGGAGACAAGTTATGTTTGTAATTGTTTGTTAATTCACAACACAGGTTAAAAACACGGTTCTCTCAAAGTGTCTACCAGCATTCCATGCAATGTACTTGTAGCAATTTTGTGAATAAACATATTTTGTCCAAATTACCAATTACATCAATAATTTTATTTCCAGTATTCCCCATAAATAACCTAGTGTAACCCCAGTCTAAATTAATAGTGAATTAAATCACAATAATTTGTTTAGTTTCATACCTAAATGAACCATTTTAACCAGATTTCAACTCCTCATAACACAAGATGTCATTCATTGTGCAGAGAAAACCAGAAGTTGTCAGGGCATGGTTCAGTGTGTGAATATATTCGTGACGTAAACAGACTTAAGAGTGAACATGTAATCAATCAACTTCACAATACATTTGACATGGCTCATAGCTTATAAACTCATGTTGGGAAGTGAGTGGGACTAAACACTGGCTTCACTGAGCAGACTGACTGACTGTGTAGTTCATTACAACAGACCCATCACTTCACCATTTTTCCCTCGGTGAAGAGCAGTGGAGGATCAAGGATTTTTCTGAATTAGCGGCCATAAAGGGGCCACAATTTACACAGAAGGGCCAATTATATGTTCAACAGCCACGTTCAATTCCTGATTCAGTAAGGTGGACATTTAAGTCAGTCCTTGTTTACTGTTAGCACTACAGCTTTGATTGAAAGTGTCGTGTTCTTTTTTCCTTAGGTAGAGAAGGTAGAGTCGGTCTGGTTCAAAAAAGTATTTATTTATAAGCAATGAACAGCTACTACATAGCTATGGGCACTCAACGTACAGCCCCAAGCCGCCTAATACCGACGGGGAAGTCAAGAGTCGCCCCGAACGGACGACAGGTGCAATATTTATAATAATAGGTAGAACTTCAGCAGGAGGGGGAGTCACGTGGCTAGTGCACAGGCTGGTCCCAGCCTCTAGGCACTGGAATCCGCCAATGATGAGGAGCCGCTCCCAGTTTCGTCCCTCCTTTGACAGTAGCTGGGAAAATCTTCACATTCTGACAGTGTTTGGTTTGGTGTTTTAAAACAAGCCTTGAATCGGCTGACAGCTTGTGAGCTTTCAGTATGGCATGCACATGTTCCTATCTGTCCTTCAGACCCTAGTGGCCGCTGCTTGAATTCTTTCTAAGGGTATGTCACAGTTTTTTAAGAAAACAGTGCATTCATGTATGTGTGATGTTTGAATAAAGCTAATGGAGTTTAGGCTGTAATATAGTAAGTTAGGTATGAGAACAAGTTAAAGTACAGTGTATTGTATGCCACAGATGTACAGTCTTCTCAAACAGGCATTATCAGACAGGTGCAAGACTGAACTGCAATGTGACGCACACACACAACAACCAACTTCAAGATTAAAACCAGCCAGCAACGGCTACTATCAGTCACTATGTGAAGGCCACACATTCTCCCACATATTCAGCCCAAACTGCCCCTGCCCCCACCCTGTCCAACATACTGCACTTGTTTAGAGTTCAGTTTCATTGCCATCTTCACAAACACACATTCAAAGAAAAACATAGATTTTAGTCTTAACAATATTCAAAGGAAAACATAGTTTTTAGTCTTAACAATATTCAAAGAAAAACATAGATTTTAGTCTTAACAATATTCAAAGGAAAACATAGTTTTTAGTCTTAACAATATTCAAAGGAAAACATAGATTTTAGTCTTAACAACGGCTGTTCACAGGAATCTGCAGGCAGCACAGAAAACTGCCAGGAACTGCCGGGAATTGACGCAGGGTTCCAGTTTCTGGCAGTTTTACAAGCCTGAGAATGTTGGGAGGTGACCCCCCTGCTCCTTGGCCTAGGGGAGGCTTTCACATGTAAATGACAATGCTGTGAGCTTTACAAATGCAAATCAGGATAGTTTCACTCAGTGGTGCAGAGGTAACACCTTTTTCTAAAAGGCACTAACTAAGGTACCAACTAAAATATCTGGCGTAAGTACACCAGGCTTAAAATAAATATAAAATCTGAAATTGTAGCTTATATAGATTGCCCTTATGAATTACATTGTATACCATGAGCAAAGGTCAATGCTATTAAAAAAATTTGAAACAGTGCAATTTATTTCAACATTTGCCTGTCAAGCTCATACAAGATAATATGTTGGAATGGAGAGAGTGGCACCACTGTACAGTTTTCTAAGTGTTTCTGCTGACACCAAAACACTGTGCTTCACATAAAGCATATCAGTTGTATCATCGCATGTCAAAGTTCCAACCATTTGTCCTCCCAAGATACTGGCAAACTCAGCACCATATTCACATGTCCATGGCATACTAAGCTGTTGACTCTGCTGAAATTGCCTCATAATTTGAACTTCAATTGTCCTATTGTTGTTATTAAACTTTCTCAGTATTCCATTAAAACACTCAACACATTTATCCAAAGCGACTTACAATAAGTGCATTCAATTATGAGGGTACAAACACAGAACAGCAAGAATCATGTAAATACATTAACTTAACACCAGAAAGAATAAACTGGTCCTCAGTCACATACTCATCCCATATAAATGTAAAGTACAATTTAAAAACTGTTATAACCGCTGCTTCAAAAGTGAAAAGGTCATTTGTGAAGTTTTACTCTGAAAACATCACACTCAGCTCGTGAATACGTCCTTGCCTGAAGATGCCACGTCAGTCGTTAACATCATCACATTAGGGCTGGTCCAATCACAGGCTCGTGAAGGAAGTGTCTGTCTCCCGCAGACAAGAAACTACCGGCTCGTGTTTTGCGTGGTCCAACGAGTGACTCTGTTTTCGGTGTAAAAAACTTGCTGAAGTCGACACAACACTGTTTCCCTGGAGGAGAGGATGAGTGCGTTGGAAAGCAAAGCTGCGGACCCAGTGTGGACGAGTCGAAGCGGAGAAGACGGGCGCACAATTTGTTAAGACTAAAATCTATGTATTCCTTTGAATATTTGTTAAGACTAAAATCTATGTTTTTCTGAATATGTGTCTGTGAAGATGGCAATGAAACTGAACTCTAAACTAGATGAATCACACATAGATGAATGCACTGTTTTCTTAAAAAACTGACATACCCTTAGAAAGAATTCAAGCAGCGGCCACTAGGGTCTGAAGGACAGATAGGAACATGTGCATGCCATACTGAAAGCTCACAAGCTGTCAGCCGATTCAAGGCTTGTTTTAAAACACCAAACCAAACACTGTCAGAATGTGAAGATTTGTCCCAGCTACTGTCAAAGGAGGGATGAAACTGGAGCGGCTCCTCATCATTGGCAAATTCCAGTGCCTTGAGGCTGGGACCAGCCTGTGCACTAGCCACGTGACTCCCCCTCCTGCTGAAGTTCTACCTATTATTATAAATATTGCACCCACCGTCCGCTCGGGGCGACTCTGACTTCCCCGTCGGTATTAGGCGGCTTGGGGTTGTACGTTGAGTGCCCATAGCTATGTAGTAGCTGTTCATTGCTTCTAAATAAATACTTTTTTGAACCAGACCGACTCTACCATCTCTACCTAAGGAAAAAAGAACGCGACAAATATGGTGACCCCGACGTGATCCTGTAGGGAACTTTTGACCAGAAAGGCCGGAACCCAAAGTCGAGGCCGCTCCGATCGATTCTCTACATACTCACAAGGCGCCAACCTAAAAGGTAAGCAGAAACCTGTTAAAACAAATTCTGCATTAGTTATATAGGCATTGATATAGATTGTGAGTGTGCGGAGAGGAGAGAAGGAGGTAAACTATACCGTTCTGTGTTTTATGGAAGCAATGAGGGGCTATGTAAAATAAACAGAGGTCTGGGACCCTGTGAAAGGTCAGGGACCTTGTGTGGGGTCCGGGACCCTGTCTTGGCTCAGAAGAAAAAAGATCAAAGCGAGGTCTAGGACCTGCGCGGGACGGGCGCCACACCCTGCGACGCACGAACCCTTAAAACTAATTCAGATTGGAGAAAAGACAGACGATTCATGCAATAGATTGCATCCGTGCAACCTAATCTGGGATTAGGGTGTGAACTGGAGCAAGGGGCTACCGGCACTGACGAGTGAGGAGCTTAACTAGCCAGACACACCGTTGCTTGAATCGGGCACAAATTAAAAGATGCCGGGACCATAACGTGTTACGACGACTGACAGATGAAGTAACTGACTAGAATAAAAAGACTGACAGAGACCAAAAAACTGACAACATAAAAAATATAAGATTTAAGAGGTCTGAATGTGTGGGTATTTATTAAATACTAAACAATAGCGATTTGGAGATTGATTAAAGAACTTAAGGTAACTAATATGTGTGGGTAATGGAACTGATCCGAGTAGTCCTAATATGAACTTCATGTAAAGGAACTATGGTGACACAGCACTAAGTTTGATACAAATGTGAATGAAAGTGTGTGTGTGGAAAACGAGAGAGAACCAAATTAGGAGGAGATAACAAGAGGAAGGTCACCCGGCTGACAGAGACAAAATAAATAACGAAATAAGAAAAATAGAGCGAGGACGCCATCTGGTGGCAGATAAAATAAAGTACAACTAGCGGTGTACGCCTGCCATCTGGGGGCTCATAAAGGGTATTACAGCTAGGGATAAAACAAGGACGCCACCTGGGGGAGACCAAGGGACATTACAGCTCGGGTTACAACTGGTTTGACATTATTGGATTGGCTTGTGTTCTTTATTTTTGTTTTTGATTGGTTGTTTTTATTAATTTTTTGATTTTAATTATTTTTGATTATTTTTTAAGAAAAAATATTTTTCCCACTAAGAGACATTGGGGAACTTTTTACAGTTGGAGATACACACCCTTGACATACAGATACACACATTATAGCAACGTGTCACAGCACTAGAAAAACATCAGGTAACTGACAATTGGAGGATCTGGTTTCCTCTGCGGCTGTACCTTCTGCTTTGAATACTGATGTATTGATAAGGGTGTGGTGCTGGCAACACATAAATAAACAAATAAATAAACCAACATATAAATAAACAAATAAATAAACCAACATATAAATAAACAAATAAATAAACCAACATATAAATAAACAAATAAATAAACCAACATATAAACAAACAAATAAATAGACCAACAAACAAACAAACAAATAAATACATTTATATAGGTATATATAAATAGATAAATAAACTAAAATTAAAAAAGTGCGTTTTTTATCCCGAATCATGGCCGCCGCCCCCGTCTCGACCCTCACCACCCTCAAAACATTGGCAGACATAGTGGAAAGCAGGGTTGTGTCAGCAGTCCTAGTAAAAGATCGAGAATCCACGAGAAAACAAATTCGGGAATACTTTGCAGAATGGACAGATTTAGGATTCCTGTCAAAAGAGCCTGAGGCCCCAGCCCCTGACGGCCCTGCCTTAGGGAAAATAATAAGCCTGATAAAAAGCCGCCACCTGGTGGCAGCTGCAGACTACACTAGTGTAGGAAGTCCGACCTGGGGACTGAAGAAAACAAAATGGGACAAGGCTCAGAACAAATATCTGATAGTGACCGCCATGACCAACGTGATGAAGAAATACTCTCCCAGTACCACAAACCCTCCGGTCACCACAAACCCAGCCCTCCCCTCTTACACTCCCTCTGCACCCCCTGCTCCAGCCACCAGCCTGTACCCAGTCATCCCCGACCCTCCCCTATATGACAACACTGGTTGCAGCTCAAAGCCACCACTACAAGCCCCTGTTTTCCACATCACTAGTGGAGAGGTGAACCTGGAAAGTGAGGTCATGGATGCAGCAGAAAAAGCTCATCAAGAGCTGAGGGAACGCGTGGTGTGCCTGACAGAGCGGGTGAAAGACTTAGAAAGAGAAACAGAAGAGGACACCGAATCTGAGAACCACTCAGAAAAGGAGGGCGGAGCAGCCATCCCTCAGCATATGGACCTCAATCTCCCAATTGCTTCATCTACACCCCACTGGAGCCCATACAGAGAGAACAGACAGGTCCACTTACCTACCTCCAGTGGACCTGATCTTCCACATGCCTTCCCCGCAACCAATTATCCTCCCCCTTCCAGGAGAACTACCCCTCAAAGGAGGGAGGCAGCGATTCCGCTACAGGATCAAGACAATTTACAAGAACCAACCTCCAGTCCTATCAGAGGAAAATTCATTGGGATGGTAGAGGGAAGCCTGACTCCTGAAGATGACGCTGCGCCACCACTGGCCGCTGCGATGCCCTCTCCCCCCGCCAGCCGCACTAGGGCCAAAGACCCTTTTGACTCCCAGCAACCTGCCCCGTGGAAACTCCCTCTTCAAGCTCCACTGCGACTGGGGCCCTCGGGGCAACCTCTTTTCCTACCATATACCATGAAGGACTTAACCAGCCTAATTAACAGCCTCCCCCCACTGACAAAAGGCGCCGATAACTGGATCAGGAACCTGGTGACCTTAACAGCTGGCGACCCGCTGTGCCTCGGAGACTACAGGGGACTGATCACACGACAAGGAGGGGCACATGTCTGTAACGGAATAATGACGGCAGCAGGGTTGACAGACTTCCCCGACCGAAGCCCCCTGACGACCTGTGCAGGCCCACTGCACGATGCCATGAGGGCCCTTTACCCTGTACAGTTGGACCCACGGGCTTTAGGCTCCATCACCCTAAAAGAGGGGAAGATTTGAACACCTACCTGGACAGGGCCAGCAAACTCTGGATGGAAGCAATGGGGACCAGACACGACGTATCAGACACCACCCTTATTCTCTGGCGCCGCCAGGTGGTGAGTGGGCTTCCTGAAACAGTCCAAGAAAACCTAGAAGACGTCCTTAACCTGGACACCCAGACCGAACCAGACTGGAGACGCACTGTGGCACATAATCTCACCAAATATCGGCGACAGGAAAAAACTGAGGCCGACGAGGACAAGGCTCTCGCCAGACAGCTACTAAAGGCCCAACTGGCAGAGAAGAGGCAGGACGTCAACAGCAACAAGAAAAACAAGCCCCTTAACCAAATGGCAGTCATGTCAGGATTACATTTGGAGATAGCAGAGGCAGTAGCAGAGGCTATGAAAACCGAAAGAGTCAATCAACCCCCGGTCGCCCTGCAGCCCCCACCTCCCTGCTACAATCAGGGGGGGGCAGGGTCCCCCTCCGTTCCGACCAAGACGAGGGTACGGCCGTGGTCAGTACAGAGGTCAAAACAGAGGAGACCCCTATACCGGATGCTTCATATGCAGCCAACCTGACCACTGGGCCCGAGACTGCCCTCATGTGGAGCAAAGAGGAATACCAGCCCCCTACAGAGGACAAGGCCCCCAGTACGGAGGCCCCCCAGGACGAGGCAGAGGGAGAAGCATGCCCCCGCAACCACACCAGATGCCATCTTCCGCCTGGGAATACGGCCACGGGTATGACCAATGAAGTTGCCCAGTGTCCACAGCAGGTCACATTGTGCCCCCCGAATTTGACCCTATAGTGACCTGTAACATCAATGGAGAGCCCATCCCCTTCATGGTCGACACGGGAGCAACAATATCATGTATAAATACAGACCAGTACCCACTTTCGAACAAATCCCTCACTGTCATTGGCTTTTCAGGAAAGAAACAGTCACAGTCATATACCCTTCCACTAACGGTACAGATGAAAAACCAACAAACCCAACATCAGTTCCTCCACGCCCCATCTTGTCCAGTCAACCTCTTGGCAAGAGATCTTCTCTCCAAATTTGGAATCACCATCTACTGCACTAAAGACGGACTCCGACTTCAGATTCCAGGAGAGGAAACACCAGACCCCCTCCATCACAGAATCCTGTACATGGCCCCCTCATACACCCCGGATGTCCCGACCACCAAAGTTTTTTGGACAAGACTCCTCTCACCTCAAATTGACACACCCGAAATTCATCGGTGTTTCATGGAATGGAAGCCATGGCTCATGACCCTACACCCTTACCACCCACCCCCAGACCCCTTACACTGCACATACAACTACCTGCCACAGATGGATGAGACATATGAGGATGGATGGGAGGAAGAAAAGGAGGGTGACACTGAAACCATACAAGTCACTGACATTTACGTCGGACCGGAGGGAGTCGCTGCACATTGCAAGCTTTCAGAAGAACAAAGTCTTTGGTATGCACTAGAGGACGAGGCAGCACCTCACATCACACTGGCCATGGGGGTGGGATACGAAGCTAGATCCATGGGGCCTATGGTAAAGACCTCCCTTTCTATCGCCTGGAACCCCACACATGCCCCTCAACTTTGTGTCTCCCCTTGTGGACTGAGGTGGAAAATTCACCACAAGGGTCAGAACACTGGCATCTGCGAAAAACAGGACCTGGACAGGGATCACGGAAGAGAACACACTGACCACCCTGATGCATCCGATATGTTAACCCATATTCCATTATCCCTATGGACCACACACCCCATGACGTTGGTCATGTGCCACAACATCAGGTAAGTCAAAATCAAACATGGTGTATACCCCGTTTGGCGGCCCCAATACCGTCTCAAACCTGAGCAAGTGGAAGGAATAAAAAACACAATAGATGGCCTACTGGAAGCCGGAGTCATACTCCCTACGCGCTCTCCATGGAACACCCCTCTCCTCCCAGTCCCCAAAGCAGGAGGCAGGGGATGGAGAATGGTTCATGACCTCAGAGCCATTAATGACGCCACAGAACCTACAGGCTGTCCAGTACCCGATCCTTACCTGGCCCTACAGAACCTGAACCCGTCTCACCAGTTTTTCACAGTCATAGACTTAGCCAACGCCTTCTTCTGCCTCCCGCTGGATCCAGACTCACAAGCCATGTTTGCATTTACGTACCAAGGACAACAGTACACTTACTCCAGGATGCCCCAAGGATTCCGAGACAGCCCCGGGATTTTCAATAGGGCTCTCAAACAGGACCTACAAGACATGACCTGGCCAGAGGGCACTATGCTCCTCCAATATGTGGACGACCTGTTACTGGCAGCCCCCAACATCACCACCTGCCTCCAAACCACGCACGCGTTACTGCGTCAATTGGCGACCTGTGGATACAAGGTCAACAAGGACAAGGTCCAAGTCTGCAGGCGGAACGTCACCTTCTTAGGAAGAATGATCTCGGCCAACAGTGTGACGCTTACCAACTCACAAAGGACCTCCATTCTCAACCATGGACAACCAACAACGGTGCAACAGATGCTGGCCTTTCTAGGCCTCACTGGCTACAGCCGTAACCACGTACCACGATACGTGGACCTCACACAACCTCTAAGAGACATTGTGGCTGCAGCGGGCAACAGAAACCTCACATCACCCCTGAAATGGACTGTTGCCGCAGAAGAAGCCTTTACCGCCATCAAACAGGCGCTTGCCCATGCTGCAAGTTTGGCTTCACCTGATTACGATGCAGACTTTCACTTAGATGTTTCCGAAACAGGAGCGGTGGTGAATGCGGTCCTGTTTCAGAAAAAGGAGGGAACGAGAAATGTGCTGATGTACCACAGTTCCAGGCTGGACTCCATAGAAAGAGGACAAACTGCATGCGCCAGGTACATGGCCGCGCTAACAAAGGCCGTTACAAAGACCAGCCACATTGTTATGTGTCACCCCCTAAAAGTCAACTCGGACCACGGCATCACTGCGTTCCTGAACTCTAAAGCATTTACTTTTTCACCAGCCCGAAAAATCAAAATCTCCCAGGTGCTCAAACAGCCTCACATCACCTTCGAATCCAAACCCATCAACATGGCTAATGGAATGACATCGGACACACACGCCCACATAACTGTGAGGCCCTCTCCCAAGAAGAGATCAAGCTCAGAGAAGATCTCCAATCCGAACCACTAGAACAACCTGATTTGACACTGTTCACCGACGGCTGCTGCTACAAAGGAGAACACGGAAACGTGGCCGCCTACGCCGTCGTGGAACAGACACAAGACGGAAAACATACTACTCGAACCTCAGGCATCATCCCTCAGCCAGCCTCAGCCCAACTAGCAGAGATAGTGGCCCTCACTGAAGCCTTGAAACTGGCAGAAGGAAGAAAAGTGAACATCTACACAGACTCAGCCTATGGACATGGGGCCATACATGTGGACGGACCTCAATGGATCAGACGAGGGTTCCTGACTGCCGCACATACCCCAGTCAAACATGCGGCTGCACTACAAGAACTGATCAAAGCAGTCTTGGGACCAGACCAAGTTGCAGTCATGAAGTGTAAAGGACACAAGAGACTCAGCAACAGCATCGCACAAGGAAATGATGCAGCGGATGCCACGGCCAAACAGGCAGGAGGATATCAGAAACAATTGATGGTAATATCACAAGACCCCATACCATCACTTACCGAAGATGACATTGCCACCATGCAAGAACAAGGAGGACCATACGAACACAGTCAATGGTTGAACCATGGAGCATCGAAAGATGTAAAAGGCCTATGGAGAGCACACAACAGACAGTTAGCTGTCCCAGCCAAACTAGTCCAGATACTGCTCAAACAGGCCCATGGACCTACACACAGCAGTAGGAAACAGACTCAGATGAACATGGAAACAATCTGGTGGCATCCATACATGGTAGCCCTGGTAGAGAACTTTGTACACGAATGCGATACATGCAATGCACACAACCCTAAAAAACCATACAAATGCCCCATGGGTCGGTTCCCTGTTCCTGATGCGCCATTCAAAGAAATATGCATTGATTTCACAGATATGGGCGCTGACCTCCGAGTACAGGGATATAGGTACATGTTGGTAATGGTAGACAGGTACACCAAATGGCTCGAAGCAATACCCTGTCGACGAGAGGACGCTAAAACAGTGATTAAATGGTTAAGAAATGAACTCATACCCAGGTATGGAGTTCCCCGAGTTATCAGATCAGACAACGGGTCTCACTTCACCAACAAACATCTAGCTACGGTAGAAGCCGCACTAGGGATCACGCATCGATTTGGTTCAGTATATCACCCCCAGTCGCAAGGATTGGTAGAAAGAGCAAACCAAACATTAAAAAGGAAGCCAAAGCATGTCACAACACCTCACTCACATGGGTAGAAGCACTGCCCTTGGCGCTCATGTCAATGAGAAGTTCATCCAATGGTGTCACCCATCTGTCCCCCCATGAGCTTCTCACAGGACGGCCCATGCCAGGGCCTCCTCGAGACCCTGGTTATGGACCCGGGTTGGATGTATGTAAGGAGAAATGGACTGACTACATGAAAGCCTTGACTAATCTTACTGAGGTTTTGTCTGCACAGGTCCAGGCGGCTGCTGGATGTTCTGTCGAGACCACCACGGAGACTCCTGTTCCAGTAAAACCAGGTGATTGGGTGAGGGTCAAAGTTCACAAGAGAAAGTGGCTCGACCCTAGGTGGACAGGACCTTGGGAGGTAACAGAGTGTACCTCATGCGATCCGAGTAAAAGGAAAAACAGGAGCAATTTGCACCACCTCACACATTGTGCACCCACTGACCCACCTTCTCGGTCTTTACGAGAAGTAGCTATTGATTTGGCCGGCTCCTCCTCAAAATCTTAAAGTAATACATTGACCACAAAAGGAGGGTCTATCTGTATGTCTTGTCTGGATTATTTCCAAATATAAGCTTGTATACTCTACATTAACTCAGCTACGCACCTCAGCATACACACCATGTATATGTATCAACGGCTACAAGTTGGGCGCCGAGGGGGCACCTGGGGAAACGGACAGTTTTTGGCGTGTGCTATACTAATCACTTTTGTGTTTATGGTTCCCTTCATTCTATGGGAGCTGGGCTCCATGTCTCCACAACCACGCTCATCCGATGACAACTTCACCTCTTCCACCCCGACCAATTACACACCCAACCCCCGTCCCACTACAGGGCCAGCTTACCACCGGACCCCTAGGCAAATATCTATTCCACAAAAAGACCCATACGAGGCTAAAATTCAGATCATTGCTCATTCAGACCACACCACTGTAGTTTCCTTCGACTTATGTAATGTCATTAGTTGTGGGAAAAATACCCAAGCGTACCAAGGATATGACATTTACCTTTGTGCTCTGCCCGGACACCCCAATGAACTCACTCAAAACCAGTGGTGTGGCAGCTGGAGCCACGTTTTGTGGAACACAGGCCCCAAGGGTTACACCCACAGATACAATGCACAAACCCCCTTAGGACAGCTCCAAAGAAACATCACCCTCACCCGGAGGATCACGCCTGCCGGTTCACCCGACAATAGACTCTTAATGACTCTTAAACATCTCCACTATAGCAAATTGACTAAAAGAGCCGCACCAACAAGTCCTTATTATTTTGTTTTAGGAGTAGACATGACAGGAGCTGACCCAATGGGCATCATTAGGGTAGACGTCCGTTCCTCCTCCCCTAGAACTCAGCCTTCCCCTTCCCCGTCTGGTAACTCTACTACTAGCGCCACAAACTCTCCCCCTGAATCCACCTTACCACCACCATCCCCCAGCTCCCCTGATGTACAATATTATGACTCAAATACCGTTGAAGATGTGGTAGAAATAGAGACTGGATACAATGATGAAAACATATGGCTAAAATGGGTCCACTTTACCGCCCGTTCCCAAAACCTCACTAATTGTATAGTCTGCAGTCAGCCCCGGCCCACCTTAACCACCACCCCGGCCCCCCTACTGATAGACTCGGATCGACCCGGTTTTGATTGCATGTATGGCTTACACATGGGAGCCAGTCCCGCCCACTGTTCTACTCTCAGTCATCTCTTTACCCCGGCACCAAACAACACGCTGCCCCCTACATTTACTCCAGTAAAGGGAAATTACACGTGTCTGACTAAAAAAGGTAACTCAACGCACAGAGAGATGGGGTCGATACCGTCCTCCTGGTGTTCTAGAACCATCAATGTTACCGACTGGCACAACGCCACACAGCTGGGGTGGGCCCGCAGTGACCTCTTCTGGTACTGTGGAGGAAAACGCTTGAGGAACCGCCTTCCTTCAAAGTGGAAAGGTTCCTGCACACTTGTTCAATTGGCCATGCCCCTGACTATTCTCTCTCCCCGCCCAGAAACACCCACTAGCACCCGTCGACGAAGAACTACGCACTTTGACTTAAATAAGGACTCACCCACATACATAGACGCCATAGGGATTCCTCGGGGTGTTCCAGACCAATATAAATTAGTGGATCAAGTTGCAGCGGGATTTGAGTCTATCTGGATATGGGTAACTCCCAACAAAAACGTGGATCGCATTAACTACATCCATTTCAATTTCCAACGCCTCACCAACCTTACTCGCGACGCCATAACAGGCCTATCCGAACAGCTCGCCCCTACGTCCCTTATGGTCACACAGAACCGAATGGCCCTAGACCTCCTGCTGGCAGAAAAGGGTGGGGTGTGCACTATGATAGGGAGTTCTTGTTGTACATTTATCCCCAGCAATACTGCCCCTGATGGCTCAGTGACCAGGGCTCTCTCCGCCTTACGCACCATGATACAGGACATGGGCGCAGACTCTGGAATTAACAACCCCCTACAGAATTGGATGAACACTGCATTCGGCAAATGGAAAGGGCTAATTGCATCCTGCCTCCTCTCCCTAGCTATCTTTTCAGCTATCCTAGTCACCTGTGGCTGCTGCTGCATCCCTTGCTTTAGGACCTTGCTCAACCGACTCATCACCACGGCGCTGACCAAGGAAACCATGCCCCCTCCCCCACCCTATCAGTTGCTTTTGTTGAGTGGTGATGATGATGATGGGGGGTTTGCATTGGATGAGATGGAGGTTGGGGAGTTCGTGGATAATCCCCAGTAAATTGTTCACACCATGAAATGGTGTGAAAGGAGGGATTTGTTAAGACTAAAATCTATGTTTTCCTTTGAATATTTGTTAAGACTAAAATCTATGTATTCCTTTGAATATTTGTTAAGACTAAAATCTATGTTTTTCTGAATATGTGTCTGTGAAGATGGCAATGAAACTGAACTCTAAACAAGTGCAGTAGGTTGGACAGGGGTGGGGGATGGGGCCGTTTGGGCTGAATCTGAATAGGTGGGAAAATGTGTGGCCTTCACATAGTGACTGATAGTAGCCGTTGCTGGCTGGTTTTAATCTTGAAGTTGATTGTTGTGTGTGGGTGTGTGCGTCACATCGCAGTTCAGTCTTGCACCTGTCTGATAATGCCTGTCTGAGAAGACTGTACATCTGTGGCAGACAATAAACTGTACTTTAACTTGTTCTCATACCTAACTTACTATATTACAGCATAAACTCCATTAGCTTTATTCCAAAAATCACACATAGATGAATGCACTGTTTTCTTAAAAAACTGACATACCCTTAGAAAGAATTCAAGCAGCGGCCACTAGGGTCTGAAGGACAGATAGGAACATGTGCATGCCATACTGAAAGCTCACAAGCTGTCAGCCGATTCAAGGCTTGTTTTAAAACACCAAACCAAACACTGTCAGAATGTGAAGATTTGTCCCAGCTACTGTCAAAGGAGGGACGAAACTGGAGCGGCTCCTCATCATTGGCAAATTCCAGTGCCTTGAGGCTGGGACCAGCCTGTGCACTAGCCACGTGACTCCCCCTCCTGCTGAAGTTCTACCTATTATTATAAATATTGCACCCACCGTCCGCTCGGGGCGACTCTGACTTCCCCGTCGGTATTAGGCGGCTTGGGGTTGTACGTTGAGTGCCCATAGCTATGTAGTAGCTGTTCATTGCTTCTAAATAAATACTTTTTTGAACCAGACCGACTCTACCATCTCTACCTAAGGAAAAAAGAACGCGACAAATCCCAAAATTATGGTAAGAGCTAAGCTACAGAGAGAAGCCATTGCTAACTGCTAAGTAACTCTTAGATCTGAATAGCGTGTTAACAACTGTGGGATTAGCGAGAAAGTTGCTAAAAGAAAAAGAGAGCATCGAGTGCTTGAGCAGAACTAGTGCATGTTTAAATATGTACGAACTGCTTAAACTTAAGAGTTTGTTCTCTTTAAGTTTGTTCATAAACATGACTTTTTGTCCTGTTGTATTTTAAAGGAAACTGCCCGTCTCTTCACACCTCTGAGGCAAATGGCCGGCGCCACGAATCGGAGCAAGGGTAAGATTAAAGAAGAGAAGTGCTGTATAAAATACATTCTCCAGGTTTACTTTATCTGATCTATTTCATCATTGTGTTTTCACAGCCTGAGCAATATTGCAATATTTGTGCTGTATTTAAATAAAGCTTTGACTCAACATCTACCTTGTTAATGTTTTTTTCCCTCTACAATATGTTCAACATATAACATCAAGCATCACATGAATGAATGTATAGTTTTCAGTAACTGCAGTGCTTTTGGTATTAATTAATAATATATATTAATTAATAATAAATATATATATATTTAATATATAAATTATTAGTAATAATAACTATATATTTATTATTATTATTATTATTATTAATATTGTGTGGGAGGGGTTTACCAACATGTGTATTATAATGACCCAGGGTGACTAATAGCAACAGATCTACCAGCCAATCACAAGTGACTTTTCGTTTCAAAGGTCTGTGGTTTCATCCAATGGTGAAGTGAGATAAGTTCTCACAAGCGATTTCGCTGCGATTCATATGCAAATTAGATCACACCTTCGCTCCGCGACTCCCCAGAGGCACTCCCCCCTCCCAAGCCCCCACCACTGCGATACCGGGGGTATGTTTCTGCCTGTTTGTGTCACGGACAAACTCAGAATTCGCATCCTGAAAACGGGCACTAACTGCCAGGAATTAAGCGAGTTTGCAGGCGTTTGCAGTGACGAAAATTCGGCTTTTGGTGCAGTGTCTGGTCCAGGTAAAGGTGCTCTCCCAGCTACCTCCAGCAGCCTAGTAATTGACAGGTACGGAAGCGTATTGCTGTCTCATCAGAAATATAGTATTGCATTATAACATTTCCGGCTATCATAGCCAAGGTCAGTACACAAAATAAAACAGGAAGTAAAAACTAATATAACCTTATCTGGCTTCGCCAGGTTCTTGTTTAGGGAAGTTTTTCCTTACTCTTACTGAGGGTGGAGGGCAAAGGACGTCACATGTTGTTTCATGAGGAATTTTGTGATTTGTGAATATGGGCTATACAAATGAAAATTGATTGATTGATTGAGTTACTCTACCCTGGATGTGCCTCACTTGTGTTTCGGTTTTAATCACATGTTGACAGTTAAAATATTTAAAGTTTTTCCCCCAGGATATAATATAGGACCACACAGTTCCTCAAGCTGCAAGCTCTGTGCACAGCCTTCTTTCATCCCGGGAAATAAATGCAATTACAGCTTGATAAAACACAAAGTACGCTCTTCACATATGTACTGTATGGTTAATACTAATCTGGCAGCAGACTTTGTGCTGTGTTTCGTTTGTTCAATGTTTCGATCCAAATAAAACCTCAACAACTGTTCTCATATTGTTCTCTGTAGTTACAGGGTAACTTAGAAGTATATACAGACAGTGGTACATCCCCCCCTTCTTACATTAACTTACAGAGTAACTATGGGGTATGCGGATTGTAATTTTAAGCGCAGTTTTATTTCCCCTTGTTAAGTACCCCGTTGTTATATTGTACACTAATATAAATGGTTAATTTGGTTCCTGTTAGTGGCAGTTATAGTACATCGACATTTTACCCACAATAAATATAGTCTATATAGTTATGTCCATCTTACGTATTATAAATAAATAACATGAGTTGTTTTAAGCCTAAAAGTCTGCAACCAGAAGTGGCTATGCTAGTAGACATAGTGATACGAATGTGCAACCCAAACGTGCCCTTGTGCAGTTTTCTGGTGTGTCTGTGCGTACGTGAACGCGCCTCCGAGGAGGATATCAGAGGACTTTTAGGATAAAAACATGGTGTAAATGACGCTGTTTCGAGTCAAATTTAAATGTCGGGGCTTCCCGACACTTTGATGCCACCACAGGAGCAGTATGGAGGCATGTTATGTTTTTTCTGTTGTTCTTTTTACATCTAAAGAATTGGTCACTATTTACTTCAATTGTAGTGGATTTGGCTGCAACACTGTTTACCCCTGAGACTCCAGAAGTGTTTTGTGGACTCAAACACTTCACCCACCCCTCCATCAGCATAATGAGTGAATTTTCATTTTTCTATCCCTTTAACCTGAGAGACCATTTAGAAGCTTCTTCTGAGCTTTTAATCATACCACATCCTGTACAGGGTATTTCTGAGTTAATTCAGCTTCATGAAATTGTAGAGGTTCAAATTCCCATTTTTTACTCAGGACATTTAGGACTTAAAATCAACAAACAATGATGCTTATAGTGGGGTATTAACACGTGTAATATTTGATGAGTTTCTTTTGAACTGTCTCTCGTCTACTCCTCTCTTCCCCTTCTTCACAAATTTAGGAACGTAGAGAATTAACTAATGACTGCAGTCTCACACAAGCTGGAGAAATGTGATGTTATAGATGTTTTAATGATTTACCGCGACCTACATATGCTCCACCTTCAGAGGGTTTCTTTCTTGTGTAGGAAGCTTTGTTCTACTGGCTCAAGTTTAAGATGGCATATTTTACACCTGTAATGGAAAATTCCACTGACCGGTGCCTCACTGCTGTGACCTTGACAAACAGTGTGTATGCCCTTATTCTGTAATGTTTTCTTCCAACTGCTACAGCTCACGGACACAGCAGATAGACACAGATGATAATTTCCTGTCTTTTTTTCATGTTATGTTTCCTGAAACGCCTCTATGTATAAGTAGGCTACTGTGAGTCTCTATCATTATACAATCAGGCTCTCAGGAACAGTCTTGAACCCCTCATCCTCACTCCAGGTTCAGCTCTCTTGCAGTATGTTGATGATCTACTAGTTGCCAGTCCCACACAGGAGCAATGTGAAACAGATACGATCGCTTTGCTGAGCCATCTGGTGAAGGCCATAAAGTCAGCCTCAGCAAACTACAGTTTGTTCAACAAACTGTCACGTTTCTGGGTCATGTCATCACCAAAGATGGCAAATCCCTGTCTGATAAGAGAGTAGAAGCTATTGGCGAAGCAACAACTCATGTTATTCATCGGCACATGCTCTTTCTGTAGAACGTTCATTCCTGACTTTGCTCTTCTTGAAGCCCCTTTAGGTGCTCTGTACCATGGCGAATCACTCACTCCTCACGAACGTGTCGTTTGGACGGGATCAAGTCGTGGGTGGCCTGCGACGCAAAATCCAGCTACGCTTGGAAGATGCAAGTCTACACCGGAAAGCCGAGCGGCGGACGCCCAGAACGGAACCAGGGGTTGCGGGTAGTGCACAATGTCACAGAGGGACTGCATGGTCACAACGTCATGTGCGACAATTACTTCACCTCCTACGAACTCGCGCAGTAGCTCCTGGAGAGGAAGATCACCGTGGTCGGCACGGTTCGGAAGAACAAGCCCGAACTCCCGACCGGACTGCTCGCGGTCAAGGGAAGAGAGGTGTTCCCATCCAGGTTCGCATTCACGCCCACCGCCACTCTGGTGTCCTACATCCCAAAGAAAAACAGGAACGTGGTGCTCTTGAGCACGCAGCACGCGGAGGCCGACGTCAGCGACCGCAAGGATGGGAAACCGGTCATCGTCCAGGACTACAACCGCAACAAAGGTGGCGTGGACAACCTAGACAAGGTGATCGGAACGTACAGCTGCAGGAAGATGACCGCGCGCACTTCGTTAGTGATCATATTTTTATTGATGATCAAAGGGGGAAATGTAATGGAAAATTCCACTGACCGGTGTCTAAAGGTAATGGAAAATTCCACTGACCAGGTGTCTCACTGCTGTGATACTGTCTACCTGACAGGATCGAACCCTTATTTGGCGGTGTCTCACTGCTGTGACCTTGACAAACAGGGTGTATGCCCTTATTCTGTGATGTTTTCTTCCAACTGCTACAGTGGACAGACACAGCAGATAGACACAGATGATGATGTCATGTCTTTTTTTCATATTATGTTTTATGAAAAGTACTGGCTTTTGTGAACTTTGGGGCAGTTCCACTTTGAGCACCTGTGCTTGTTGTGTAACCTCTGCAGAGCTTACTATTAAAAAGACTCAAAGGCAACTCCAGTCTGAGAATTTCATTATTTCAAATCTCAAGATGAATTTCCATCACAGTTGTTTTGTAGCTTTTGCGGTTCTGTGGCATTAATGTCACTGTCATTCTCCAAATGTAACTTTCATTGATATCATGTCACAAGATTAATCTTGGGATGGGCTCAACATCATGATGACTGTCACCATCTGCAACGGATGATGGTATTGTCCATCTGCCCAACCCGAGAACTACGCATTAATTTATTGCTGTATATTTCTGTGTAAATGTGTTTTCCTTGTACCTTCCTCAGCAGACACTCTGTGCTTCCTGGGGTCATCTATCCAGGGAAAGATGTTGAGGCTGGGGTCAACAAAAACTCGACAGTACCCTGCTATTAGGCAGGACATATCTTTGGCTGCCACTGACTCCAACAGCAATGTGATGGGCTTTGTGTAAGAGAGAGGAGACAAGATGACATGAGATGAGATGAGACACGGAAAAAGAGAAAATAGATAGATGATGTTGGCAGTGGAAAGACAATGAACATACAGTATTCCTGTTGTAATACTGATGAAAAAGCAATTCTACCTTTGTATATACTGATGTCTCCACATCATGTACACAAAATGATATTTGCAGGCCATGAAAACAATTTAAAGTAACTTAAAACAACTACAAGGGTAGGTCATTTTAAGGTGAAAAATAATTAGCGGTTTTCTAAAGCTATTACAGACATCCGGCAGGTTTGATTAATTAGCATTCAGACACCAAAGAGGCTACGTTTTCCTGCTACAGTTTCCAAACTGTAGGCGCATCACAAAAAGCAACATTACACTTAATGATGTGTAAAAATACCAACAGATACAAATACATACACTGCACAAGGGTGAACGAATACTGCTAATTGGTGCTCAACCTTATATGACCCATCTTTGTAGCAGTGTCTGGTTCAGTTACTTAAATGTAAAAGTGTTTAGTATTTTGTCTGTGTGTGTACTCCTGCTCTTACCTTAATGTCCTGCAGGTATATTTTGACCAGGCTGACCTTGTCTGATTCAGGCAGCAGCTCAATGCGTGTGATACAGGTGAACTCTGTAAGGGTAGACAGGATGCTAAGCTTGTGGTTGACCACCTGGCTAACCCCATACCGCGCCCCCACCAGCAGGGTCACCATCGACTCCCTGTCCTGGAGCTTCAGGGTGGGAGAGGGGTTGTTTAACAGAGGGACGGAGGAGGAGAAATTATTGGGAACTTAATCAACCAAATCTCAACAAAATGAATATACATGTTCAAATAATAGTCCCAAAACCTACCATCATGGTGGCACTGAAGGATTTGCCTCCAAATGACTTGAGCTCTGCCAGCTCCTCCAGGTAGTTTATCCGTGCCAGATCGACTGCCACGCCCTTCTGCTTGGGATCGTGCTGCGATTGGCTCTTCTTCATGTGGTAGCCGATGGCCTTCCTCAGATCCTTCTCTCGCATGTTCCTCAACAATGTGGACAGAGTATAAAAGACTGTGAGAGAGCTGAACCTGACGTTAGGAAATGTGCAAAGGAAAGGAAGGAATGTAGAGTAAATTGTAAGTTAAACTTTGGAATTCCACCTGTATTGCCTTTTGCAACTATATATTTTTCTACAGTTAGGTTATTTAGTGGATGCCATACCCTTAAAAAGGGATAGTTCACCGAAAAATTCCACTTCACTCATTATCTACTCACCACTATGCCGATGGAGGGGTGGGTGAAGTGTCAGAGTCCACAAAACACTTTTGGAGCGTTGCAGCCATACAATAAAATTTAGGTAGCTGGTAATCAAATTTTCAAATGTAAAAAAACAACAGAAACATGGTGTAAATGACATCGTTTCTAGTCGAATTTGAATGTCATTTTAGTAATTTTAAGTCATTCTATGGGTCAGTCCACCAAAATTGATTCAGACCAAAATATCTTAAAAATCATTAGAAATCCTTGGGAAAAAAAACCTTTTCCATGAAACTTGTTGGAGATACTCTGAGAAATGGATTTCATTGTAAGAACCCTACTGACTTTGATGATGTCTTACCTTTTCTTTCAGCACAAGTTCATAAGTTTTCTTAAAATATCTTGACAACCATTGGATTATTTAATCATGACAAGATAATTTAAGATAAGACAAGTTGAGATATTTTCATTGAGCATCATCATCGGATCAACATTTTAAGTTTTAAGAAACTTGATATGTGACTAAATATTTGCAGGATTATAAAATTTGCATGAGCCTCGGCTGTACTTCAGTGCTATTGAGGCTAATATTAGCATGTTAATACATCAAAATAAATGTATCTATGCTATACAATGACAGTTGTTGATTTTTATAGAGCAACTGTTTGATTAAGCACAAGACTACCCTGTTGAAATTTAGACACTAAGCCAGTGAGTGTACTGTGTACATCGAATTGAGACACAGCTCTAGTCTTATTGCTCAACCAAAACTCTCATGCCCAAACGTTTCTCTTTGCCTGTGCCAGAATAACTGTTGTGATTTCATGTTTTCCTTCTGCAGGCAGCGTTTATGTACCAGCTACAAGGGAGGTATCTTCAAAATCAGGTGACACTTTCTGTCCCTTTCACAAACTTTCTTGACACACTTCCTTCAGTCCATAAAATGAATATTGAGCCAAGCTTGTGTTGTGCTTTACAGGGAATTATATGGCCCATCTTCTGAATTTGGGTGTTGCGTAAGTTTTTTGAAATTTGCAATCTCCAAAGAAAATGAGGCATTTCTGCTTATAATGACTTAATGATGGATCTTTAGAAATGTTATCAGTCCATCAACACTGAATAGTACAGTCCAATTTAATACTACATATCTGTGAAGAACCAATGCTTTCGACAGTTTTTAATTTCTCTTTACTCGTCTGTTTCTTTTTCTCAAAGTGGATCTGCAGCTGCCAATGCCATCTCTCAGTATTTGTTGGCTGTGTTTTTATACATTTACATCTGCTGTAGGGGTCTGCACAAGGCCACGTGGGGAGGTATGATCTGTTCTTTCTCTTTATATGGTTGACTCTTTGTCTTACTCTGTCTTCTAATTTCATCCTCTTTCATCATTCAAGTGCGTGGACTGTGACGATAATAGTTGTACATTATAAACATTCCTCTATGTAATGTTTGACAAGGTAATAACTGTGTAATACTGTGTAGAGAACAGGTCACAGTGATGACTGGAGTTTCTCTCAGATCTTTATTCCAGAGTGTTTCATTATTTCTTCATTCATGTTCAGATTTTGTAATGTCAAAACCCTGCCCCCCTCAAATAGCCGCTGCTCATGTACAGTTTTCTTCTGCTCCTGCTCCAACCTGTTCTTCACTCAGATTATACGTTGTTGCTGAACTTCACATTGAGTCCTTCTTCTCACACTCAGGCTGCTTCTGTGCGCTCACGAATGTCCTGCTCTCAGATTTGTGCTCTCATTTTCAGGCATTAGTGACGTAAGACTGTCACAATTCCATAACCAACTGAATGGACGTTGACCATGCTGGCATTTCAAAATCTCAAGTAGCAATATGCTCTTAAATAAAGAAATAAAAAGAACCCCTGTAGATGATGTAGCTGCTCAGAGTTAGGGCTTCTCAGAAGACTGTTGTATAAGACAACTGATCATTTGCTCGTCAAACAGTAATTCAGTTCTTTTTCTGACTTGAAGTAAACATTTGCTTAACTAGTAATGTATTAAGTGAGCACTTTTAACCTGCTCTTTTAAACTTTAAGCCCTAAAATACGTATGCAATATAATTACACAATGTCTGACTGTCGATCTGTGTGTCTTACTTTCTATCTGAGTGTCTGTGTGTCTATCTCTGTGTGTGTGTCTGACTGTGTGTGTGTGTGTGTGTTTGTGTTTGTGACTGTCTTGGTCTTTCTGTCTGACTGTATGTCTGTGTATTTATCTGACTGTCTGTGTGTGTCTGTTTGACTGTTTATGTGTGTTTGTAGGTGTGTGTCTGTCTGACTGTTTGTGTGTGTCTGTGTGTGTGTGTCTGTCTGACTGTATGTCTGACTTTGTATGTGTGTGTGTGTGTGTGTGTGTGTTGTCTGTCTGTGTGTCTGTCTCTGTGTGTGTGTGTGTGTGTGTGTGTCTATCTGTCTGACTGTCAGGTGTGTGAAACAGGCACTGCACTAGTGCTAATAATTTCAAATGTTGAACTTAAATGGAGTATAAGTATAAGTATAAAGTATAAATCTCACATTAGCATTTGGCCATGCTGCCTCTAACATGAAATAAAAAAATGAAATGAAATAAAAAGGTATTACCATATTTTACTTGCTTGACCTGTGGACCTGTGACTCACAGGTTGGTCACTGGACTGTTTGCAGGAGTGGGGACCCTTCATGCAGTTGGCCATTCCCAGTATGCTCATGCTGTGTCTGGAGTGGTGGATGTTTGAGTTGGGAGGATTCCTGGCCAGATTGATTAGTGACACTGAGCTGGGAGCTCAGTCGATAGCATATGAGCTAGCTGTTTTAGCTTACATGGTAATTATTAATGCTGATTCTCTGCTCCAAGGAGAAGTTTGAATACACTTTGGAGGATTACTTCTCTGTTTTTCCTCAGTTCCCATTGGGATTCTCTGCGGCTGCCAGTGTTCGAGTGGGGAACGCGCTTGGTGCAGGAAACATAGAACAGGCCAAGTTATCATCCAAACTCCCCATCATCTGTGCATGTAAGAACCAAACCATTCCGAACCAAACCAAACCATTCCAAACATTCATGTGAAGAGATCTTAACACAAGTCACATTCCACATAGAGATGTATTGTACTAGAAAGCTAGAAGATGGGTTCAGGACTCTAGGAATCATGAACTCTGTAAGATATGATGCTGCCTCACCATCACAGGCTTTGTTGATGAGGAGGATTTTAAAATCTGTTCTAGATTGTACAGGGAACCAAAACACTGAGGATGACTATCAAAGATCATATTTATTTTATCTTTGATAGTTCCTGTCAGGATCATCTGGAGTCTTTAGAGACAAATTACAACAATCCAGCACAGAAGAAACAAATGCATTGACTAGTTTATCGGCATATTTTTTAAGCAGAAAGTTACACATGTGAAAAGGGGAGTTCTTAAAATTAGTTTTACGTGGGAGGTAAATAAATCCTGATCAAAGTTAATTAATCATGATATTCCTGGAGGGCAATGCAATGCCTTCACATGATTACCTTTCTCTCCTCCTGTGATTGCTAACACACTTAACAGTTGCAACTAGAAGGTTTGTTAGCTAAGTAAGCTTAGTAAGACTGTGCATGCCTCGCACCTAGCTGGCCCAGCATCAAAGAGTGTGTTGAACGCAGCAATACGAAATAAAAATAAATAAAAAACAGAAAAAAGATAGCCATTAAATTCTGTTATGATGAAAAATAATCTTTAATCATAGTGAAGTAGCACTCAAAATTGTCTTTAATTGGTTCAGGAATGGACAGTTTATTTACGTATATTAAATACTTTTTTGTTTCAGGGGCACGAATATACAAATATATTTGACTGTCTCAGTCAAATATATCCAACTACAACATTAAAGTGACCCCAGTTTTGATCATTTAACAACTGTTGTTATCTAGCTAAACACTGAAACATCATAGTGAAAGTGCCTTGGTTCTTGTCTTCACTTCTTTCCTTTCATTTTAATATGTATACTGATTTAAATATAGTAATCATTCTTGAGGAATATTTTTAACAATATATTTAACTTTTTTGTGTCTTTCTCTTGTTACAGTCTTAATTGCATGTGTTCAACCACCCTATATTTGCTAAATAAAAAAAAGAGCAAAGGGTAAGATGCCCCAATTGTTTACGATAAAGGTTATCTTTGAGTGTGAAAAAAAAAAGCTCTAAATATCATCATCCTATGTTTGCTCAGAGGCATAGCAAAGAGACAGCCACATTTAATTATGGTGTGGTATGTTTTAGTTTGATTTTATTTTTCAATCTTAATAACTATCATTTGGACTTTAAAACAAATGTTAAATGTATATATCCTCTTTCTGTCATTTATCTTTCCATTCCCACAACAATATACATAGAAAATGGGGATTTTTGGGGCATTTAGAAATGGTGATTAATCGTGATTAAACATTTTATTCGTTTGACAGCCTCTGATGATAGCATATTATTCATAAAAAAAATTGTTTTAAAACAAAAAGGTGAATATAGTAGATCATCTGAATTACTTAACAATTTATTTTTATTGACCTCACATGCATTTTTCTCTTAGGGTTGCCTTGCTAAACTTTAACTTATGCAGGTTAAACTTTAGCAATATTGTCATCCAAGGTGAACTATAGATAACTTAATCCTGCAGCATCAATATGTGTTTGCCAACCAGTTGACCTTCCTGTCAGTGTGCTCCACAGTGGCAGACCACCATGGCTCTGAACATTCCCGGTGTGGTTGCGGTGCTGTTCTTCTACATCATTATTCTGGGCACAGGGATGTGGGCCGCCCGAAAGGCCAGGGTGGCAGAGAAGAATAGCAAAGGAGACAGGACTGAAGTGGTGCTTCTTGGGGGCAGGAATATCGGCTTGCTGGTTGGGATTTTCACCATGACTGGTAAGTTGATCAGTGGGACTCAGAAGCTAATCTTAGCCAATTTGATAGCAGGTAAAACTATCATAAATTGTTATATTTTGTCGAATATGTTTTGTGAGATCAGGTAACAATCTCGTTATTTTACGTTTGAAAATGTTTGTCTTGTGCTAATATATTATTTGTATTCCTTGTTTATTTAACCTTGACATACCCAGGTAGATCTGGTCTTGTTAGCATCTTGTCAACCTTAGAAAATGAGAAACAGTAGAAACAAAAGCAAATTAATACATTGTTAAATATAATGTTATGTCAGGAAGCATAGAAGTGTGATCTTGGCTTGTATAGCGGCTGATTTAACCAGATAATGTAAATCTACGAAATTATTTATTGTTGATCAGTACAACAGAGTAGGTTAAGTCAGAAAGGAAAAACATTGTGTATTTCCATTGCACACAGCATTAAAATCTATGTATTTTCATGTAAGGAGAAAGGGAGCCAGGGGAGCCAGGCTGCAGAGTCACAGGCCAAGTTCATTCAGTATACCTGTAGACACTGTTCATTTCATCATGGCCAGACAATTTCTTGGGAAGCAGATCGGCTTTACCAATCTAATTGTACTATTATATTTTACTCAAGTGATGGGCTGTGGTTTTGTGATTCAAGGGATAGATGGATATTCAGGATGTTGTGCTGATCTGCTGGCTGTGTGATGAGACTCAGAATAGGATTGATTGCTAGAGTAGACCTTTATGACTGACACTTCTGTACGAAACAGGGACTCAGATGCAGAAGGAAGCAACGGAGACAAAAATAAAGTTCAAAAATAAAACTTTACCAAACAATCCAGAGGTCATACACGGGAAGGCAGTCAGAGAAAGCAACCAAGTCCATTCAGGGAAAAAGCACAAAATCCAAAATCCATAATCCATAATCCATAATCCATGTCAAAAACCAGGCAAGCAAACACAGGAAATTCAGACTTGAAAGCATGTGCACACAAAGGAGACGATGACAATCTGGCAGAGGGTAACTGGAAACACAGGGTATAAATAGGGCAAGCTTAATTACAAACAAGGTACAGGTGTGGGGGAAACCTACAGGAAGTAAAGCTAGACATCATACACAAGAACCGTGACAACAAATAAAACAGGAAGTGAATACAATAGAAAACAGGATCTGAACAGATTATCACACAGAATGGTTGGGGTCCACTTCAGTCTACCAGGCTTTCAAACAGTGACTTAACTAATATTTTTTAATTGCTTAAGTCAACCTTATCTTTCAATTTCTGATAGTAAATAAGAATCAGCACAGGAAATATCTGTTCATGCAACCATGAATATAATAAACAAATAAACAGATACAGTAGCCCAGTGTTTGATCTAGCAAAGCAACGGTAATCTGTAAAACAACATTTAATTCATGATTGTTCTGTAAGGGTGTAATGAATCATTGATTTTCCAGTTTGCACAAGAAACTTTGTGGCAGCTTGACTGTCAAAGGTCAACATCTAACCTCAGCAATATTTACCCAACTGTGTTTGTGTGTGCGTGTGTTTGTGTGTGTGTTACATATTGCTTTTTCTGCAGCTACATTGATGGCACCTTTATGACTGATTCGCCCTTTTAAAACATCCATTCAGTCATTTATTTCAAGACTTGAGATCTTTAGTCATTTCAGCCAAACCATATATAAAAATAACATGAATAATAATAGTAAATTAGAATAGGCCCCTTACCAGAATGGTTGGGGTCCACTTAACTGTCAAAGGTCAACATCTAACCTCAGCAATATTAACCCAACTGTGTGTGTGTGTGTGTGTTTGTCACATATTTCTTTTTCTGCAGCTACATGGGTCGGAGGTGGTTTTATCCTGGGGATTGCTGAGGCAGTGTACAGTCCTAAAATGGGCTTGATATGGTCTCTAATGCCGATACAATACTCTGTGTCTTTCATACTAGGTAAGACATACACCATAAAGACAGCAGGCTGCGGTGATCTAGATACCAGACATAAACAGCATGTTTTCATATGACTATGTACTCTGTATGGATACAGACCATTTACTCATTACCTCCACCATGATCTTATGTGTTTAACTGCATTCATTAGTCAGCAGGACTCAGATTCCGTGTGAAACTTTCAGTCTATAGTGCACATTGAATCAAAAAATTCAAAAAAACTTGACAAAACTATGCAATGTAAAATGTATTCGGGTATCACCTTAAAAATGATAGTTCATATCTCATCCACTTCAAAGGTGGTCTTTTCTTTGCCAAGCCAATGAGGGACAAGAAGTATGTCACCATGATGGACCCATTCCAGATAAGGTATGGCAGATTACTTAGTGGTGCTCTAGTACTGCCTGCTCTGCTGGTGGATGTGCTGTGGGTGTCCAGCACTCTGCTTGGTTTAGGTAAACATACATTATACATACAATACACACTTTCCATTATGTGGATGAAGGTAAAGCATTGATATTTGTATATCCGTGTTTGTGGGTTTTTCTAACAGGAGCAACTATGAGTGTGATACTAGACCTCCCCTATGTTTACTCTGTTTGGATCTCATCGGCTGTGGCCATTATCTATACTTTGTTAGGAGGCCTCTATTCAGTGGCCTACACTGACATCATCCAGCTCTCTCTGGTTTTTGTCAGTTTGGTGAGTTACAATTCAGCACATGTTTATTTTTAAGACATACATTTTCTACAGCTTTGCACAGTTTAACACCTTCTATAAAGCTCAATTTATATGTTAGATGTATACAGTATGTTAGCAGTGCCATCAAAAGTCCGTAAGAAGTTTTCTATTGGTTTCGAGTAAGTATGTGTAAAAAAAATTATTTTCTCATGGAACCAACGTTTCAAAGCAACAGTCAGTCAGTGTTTTTTCTCACAGAGTTAGGGTTACAGTTTATTCACCAACCGTTATTTAACCCTAACCCGTTAACTCTTTCAAATAACCTTATTTCTTTTAAGGAGGATATTTTGGCCATGATTATAATAAATATTTAATAATTAAATGATTAAGGTTAAAAAAAAAAGGAAGAAATAAAAGGGTTAGGAGTTAGTCCCAAACCCTAACTTTTGTTTTTTCTTTTTGATCTCAGTAATGGCCTAATTATTCCTTGCAGTTTAGTAAAACCAAAAACTTTTATTTTATTTTAGCTCTTATAATTGTCTATTTGGACCTTTAATTTGAATAATGAACAAAAATATCCACCCAGTCTTTAGTTTGAATTGAACAAGTCTTCATTTACTAAAAGAAATTGAGGTCAAAAGCAGAATTGACTCTCAGCTGAGTAGAAGAAGTTGTGAACAGCAAGATAAAATACACAGTCTGATACGGAAGCAGCCAAAATATGTTGAGATAGATTTGATGATGTAAGAGGCCAAGTGTAAATTTACTGGAAGCACACATCACAAAAAACAAAAACAATTACCTGTATCCTGGAAAGTCTCCATAAGAAATATACCATATAATTTTTAAGACCCTGAGTTTATTCCATCTCGCAACCTTTTTGTTGTGTGTTTGTAGCTCCAGCATTCTTCACCTATTTTCTGTCTCCACTGTTGACTGTTGAAGGGCAAATGGGAAAATGGGCAAACGGGCAAAAAAAAATCTGAACAGCAATGAGCAGTATGGAGACATACATGAACACAAAGAACCTATCAGTGAAAAGGAAAAAAAGATGCATCATGAATGTTTAATGGTCATATTTATAGTTTACCATCCGACAAAATAACTAACTTGTTGTGCTAAGGTCATAATTCTGATGTCAGTATCTGTTTGCAGTGGCTGTGCGTCCCCTTCCTCCTGGTCAACCCCACATCAACAAACATTTTTACAGACTGCTATCAACAACACATTTCAAGAACCCTGGGTTGGCTCTCTGGAACACGACAAAGTCTGGAAGTGGATTGATGACTTCCTATTGCTGGTAAATATTGAATCATCAATAGCATACATTGACTTACAGGACCTCACTCTTCTTAGGCAAGTATATTTATTCTTTCTGGTTCCATCACCAAGCTCAGATGACAGCTACTGGACAGAAATACCAACTGTCAGGGCTGCATTTGGTGTGATATCACAGAAAGTTCAGTTTAAAATGAAAAGCATCGGAGGGGCAACGGATAGCCTGCACACACACATTGTACTGTATATACAACACCGGGACACAATATGAAAATATTTGTCCCACTACAGATTCATAATGAACCAAAATGTTTTTTACACGACATCAACAATCTCTAGCTTTGTCTTTTGTGTCGTTGTGTCTTTGTAGAGCTGTGTGCAGCGCTCTTTGCCCCACTGTGGTCTCTCTCTCTCTCTCTCTCAAACACAAACAAATTGACCGTCAGTCAGACTGAGCATCTGCAGCTGCTGCTGGCCGTTAAAAACATCGATTAAGTTTTAAGCGTCCTCAGAGGGCAGGCAGAAACTTGGTAGATACTAATTTCACTGTGTGCATTCTTGTGACACCCCCCCCCCCCCCCCCCCCCCCCCACACACACACACACACACACACACACACACACACACACACACACACACACACACACATTCTTGTACTTCTCTCTTAGTGAGGACACACATTGGCATAATGCATTTGGCAGCCCATTACCCTAACTATAACCATCAGAACTAAATCGTAGGCAGAGGTCATATAGTAGCAAACAACTAAGACATAAATCATGGCAAGGAGAACTAAGACTGTCCAGCAAACAGACTGTAAATATAGCTACAAGTATAAATACGTTAAGGCCCAAGTATATAACTAAAAGCAGGTGATGAGTAAAATAGTCTGGAAACTGAACAATGGCACAAAGCAAAACAAATTTAATACATGAAGGTAATTAAATACAAGATAACAGTATGTGACCAGAGACCATTGGAGTCATCATACCTGAAATGCTGCAGTTAATGGTTTGCATCTTAACCCATGAGCCACAGTGCCACCCTGAATATGTCGAAGACATTTGAAAGGGAATTTGCAATTTAAATTGCCCAAGTCGACTGGGCCTATTGTCCGACCTCTGCAGTTAGAACTGTAGCTGTAATTGCTCATCAGAGTTTGAGCTCAGGCATGACAAACCCAGACAGCCTTGTTTACTGCAACCAGTGCCGAGTTGGCAGTCTTACAGTTGTCAATGTGGGAGTAGTCTAAACAAGCAAACAGGACCAAAGAGCACAAGCAGGTGGGTGATAGTTAGAGGGCAGGTGGGTGGTCTTCAAGGCAGATATAGGAACAGAGACAGAAGATCGAACAGGATTAAGACTGAAAACGTTTAGCTGGCTAAAGTTAGTGGTGGAAGAAGTATTCCTGAAGCAGACATATCATTATCATAATATTGATATGCTCTCTGTGGTCTAAATCTCTCAAATATAAGCATAAAATATACTAAAAGTACCAAAAGTAAAAGTACTGGTGTTAAAGGAGCTGAGTCTGACACTGCAGCTACTGAGGTGGCTAACCCTGGAGTAACCTGGTTGACGTAACCTGCACTTTCACTTGGATGCTGGAGCTGTGGGATTCAATGCTGGAGCTGTGGGATTCAAGATTCAAGAGTTTATTGTCATATGCACAACGATAACATTAAGCAGTTGCTTGCAATGAAATGCTTGGGTCACAGGCTCTCTTATAACAATGCTCAATCAAAATTTAAAATAAAATATACATATCTAAAATATATATATACACCTAAAGAAAAAAGAAAAACAATAGTGCAAATATGCTAAGGTGCAGAGTTATGACAAATTGGAGGAGTTTAAAAGTCTTATGGCCTGGGGGATGAAACTGTCTCTGAGCCTGGTGGTGCGGGCCCGGATGCTGCGGTACCGTCGGCCAGACGGCAGCAGGCAGAACAGTTTATGGCTGGGGTGATAGGGATCTTTGATGATCCGGTTGGCCTTCTTCCTACACCGCTGGGTGTAGAGGTCCTCCATGGATGGTAGCTCCGTCCTGGTGATGTGCTGGGCAGACTTCACCACCCTCTGTAAAGCCTTACGGTTGAGGGCGGTGCAGCTGCCGTACCAGGCGGTGATGCAACCAGTCAGGGTGCTCTCTATGGTGCACCTGTAGAAGTTGCAGAGAATCCTGGCATCCATGTTGAGCCTCCGCAGCCTGCGGAGGAAGAAGAGCCGCTGTCTGGCTGTCTTCCTGATGGAGTCTGTGTGGTTGGTCCAGGTCAGGTCATCACTGATGTGGACCCCAAGGAACCTGAAGCTGCTGACTCGCTCCACCGTAGTCCTGTTGATGGAGAGGGGGGCGTGTTCTACTCCTTGTCTCTTCCTGTAGTCCTCGATCAGCTCCTTTGTTTTGCTGACGTTGAGATGGAGGTTGTTGTCCTGGCACCAAGATGTCAGGGCTCTGACCTCCTCTCTGTAGGCCTTCTCATCGTTGCCGGTGATCAGGCCTATGACGGTCGTGTCATCAGCAAACTTAACGATGGTGTTGGAGCTGTGGGTGGCCACGCAGTCATGCGTGAACAGGGAGTACAGGAGAGGACTGAGCACACAGCCCTGGGGGGCACCGGTGTTTAGAGTCAGGGTGGAGGATGTGGTGCTGCCTATCCGCACCGCCTGTGGTCTGCCCGTCAGGAAGTTCAGAATCCAGTCACAGAGGGCGATGTTGAGCCCAAGGTCTCTGAGCTTGGTGACGAGCTTCAGGGGCACGATGGTATTGAATGCTGAACTGTAGTCAATGAACAGCATTCTCACATATGTGTCCCTCTGGTCCAGGTGGGAGAGGGCAGTGTGAAGGGTGAGGGAGATGGCATCTGCAGTCGACCTATTTGGCCTGTAGGCAAACTGAAGAGGGTCCAGTACCAAGACCAAACGCCGTCCTTGGTTTGCAGTATAAAAGTCCATTTAAATCTCTCTCTCTCACTAAGCACTTGTCTATAAAGTCCATTTCATCGATCCAAAAAGTCAGATTGCAGCACAACAAACAATTCAGTGCCAAAGAGGTCAAAAAACATTTGCCCTTCCGGGTCAAACACCTGATAAGCAGTCACTTCCTCCCATATTTACACCTGAGCCAGAAACAGTGGCACAGCGACACCCAAAGGACAAACAGTGGATCAAAATTAAATCGTGGTAATATTGAACATTTTTGTATTGGCTCTTACTACTGGATTATCATAAGGGCAACCTGGTGGTGTGGTGGCAAGAGGCTGCAGTCTTTCTGTATGGAGTTGTTATCAGGTACTCTGGCCTCCTCCCACTGATATATATCCCACCAAATACATATAGATCTTCACATTCATGAGAAATAGCTACCTTTCAGTTGTGTTTCAGTACAGTGGGACAACACAGTTAGAGATTTAGTCAACAGATTTATAGACTTTGTATTTGGTCTACATGAAAGTCCTTCATCGCTCATACAAGGTCAAATAGAATTCATCACCAGGTGTGGCTGCAGAGGGCGCTGTTGCTCAGTAAAAGTTACATAGCTGCGTCATATTTACAGAGATCTTTAAAGGTTTTTTAAAAACAATTTGTAAGAGCAAGATTTTGTAATTTGGGTTTCTTGAAGAAAATTGTACTTTTCTTGATTCTTATTGTTCTTGTTGGTTTGTACCCTCATGGTTGAATGCAGTTATTGTCAGTCGCTTTGGATAATAGCGTGAGCTAAATAAAAATAAAATGTAATAATGTAAAAGATTATTGCTTTTGACAGATTTTACTTTTAATAATTTTAATGTTTATGTAATTTTGAAGTTTGGACTGTTTGAAACCAAACAATCAATTAATGGAGAAAATAATCAGCATTTTCATCCATAATGAAAATTATCATTAGTTACTGTTATATACAGTATACTATATATATTCTTTACAATATATCCTACACTTTAAGATGAGCCCCTGCTCAACAACAGTAAAAGCCTGCAAGTGTAACAATAATAATCAGATGATATATTATATAATAGCAATGCTATGTTACTATTTATCTGCTGTAACATTAGCATATTGTAGAGCGTAACAATAGAAACCGATTTGTCATCCAGTTCGACCTGAAGTACAAGTGGAGGAGAGAACAGGCAACACTGATTATTGCTGTACAATCAAAAGGTAATGTTAGCTTAGCATTAGTTGGCTAACATGTTGATATTAGCCTGTATTTACTGTTCTTTGTGCAACTTGAAATGTGGAACGAAGCAGTGGTTCAGTGGTTGAACTGTTGGCTCACACAGCTGAGGTCTGTGGTCTGACTCCTGAGTCAGTCTGCGGTCGCTCTGCTTTCCTCCCGCACTTCACACAATGTAACTAAGGTGATCAATGTTATTCAGACCTAAGTGTTGACTGTGTCTCTCAGTATAGAGGGAATAAATGGATCACAGGGAGCAAATATTATACATCCGAGCAGTGGTAGAAATCTTTACAGCCTCGTTTATTCTTCAACTTGACTGATATATCTCCTCAGTCTTTCTCAGAGAAAGGCTGTTATCAGTTTGTCTTTTCATTTCATCTTTCCACATCCTCATCGTGCAGCTTCCTCCTCTCCCTCTGCTTCTAGGGTCTTGGCAGTGTTTCATTTCAGTGCTTCCAGCAGAGGGTGCTGTCTGCCTCCTCATCACGTACGGCCCAGTTTACCTGCTATGCTGCTGCCCTCATCATCGCCATACTTGGAATCCCCCCTGTCTTGGTTGGGGCTGTCGCTGCCTCCACAGGTGGGAGTTATTGGAAATTTGTTCAATCATCCTTCTGTCTTTCTCCTATATCCCCTATTCCCCCATGTATCTGAAGCAACCCTAGGGGCTCTTCTTCCTCTTCTTCTTCTTCTTCTTCTATGGTGGAAGTGTAGTGGTGAAGAGCGAAGGTGAAGGGAAGTGTGATCAAACTTTTGCAGTTATCTTACTGTGTGTTTATTGTATGATCATTGTTTTGTGGTGTTTGTGTACGTTTAGTGTAGTTTTCTGTGTGTTTTCCGTGTCTCGTGGCGGGGATGGCGTCCCCAGGGACGCCGCCGATGTCCCTGAGACATGGCGTCAGGCTGGTGCCACAGCTCAGCTCCACAGTGGAGCAGGTAGGACACGGGAACATCTCCTACGCTTCCCGCATGAATAAAGCGCTGGTGATATTCTTTAAAGATCCGGACTCTGTAACTGAGCTCATTGAAAGCGGGGTAACAGTAGAGGAGGAGTTTCTTCAGGTTCCCCCGCTAGCGGTAGCTTCTACCCGGATCACCGTGTCCGGAGTCCCTCCTTCCATCCCCAATGAAGCTCTGGAGCGAGAGCTGAGGCGTTTCGGGAGGTTTGCGAGTGGGTTCCGGGCGGTGGGTCTGGGATGTAGAGACCCGAAGCTGAAACATGTCCAGTCTCTGCGGAGACAAGTGTTTATGTTTCTGGACGCTGAGTCTCAGACACTGGACGTGTCTTTCCGGGTTCGACATGAGGAGCAGTTTTATATGGTGTACGCGAGCTCAGGAAGCATGAAATGTTTTCAATGTGGAGACGTGGGACATAAAAAAGTTACGTGCCCGCACGGAAGACGGGCGGGGGGCGCTGGGGCGGAAGGAGGGGAGGGCAGCGCCGGGGTGACTAAGCCTGCGTGGGGACGGTCGGCCGGTTCTGCTGCGTCCTCTGAGGCTGCTGGTCCGGCTGCGGTGGGTCCGGTGGTGGCGAGTCCGGGTGCTGGGGGTCCGGCGGTGGCGGGTCCGGGTGCTGGGGGTCCGGTGGTGGCGGGTCCGGGTGCTGGGGGTACGGTGGTGGCGAGTCCGGGTGCTGGGGGTCCGGCGGTGGCGGGTCCGGGTGCTGGGGGTCCGGTGGTGGCGAGTCCGGGTGCTGGGGGTCCGGCGGTGGCGGGTCCGGGTGCTGGGGGTACGGAGGTGGCGGGTCCGGGTGCTGGGGGTCCGGCGGTGGCGGGTCCGGGTGCTGGGGGTCCGGCGGTGGCGGGTCCGGGTGCTGGGGGTCCGGCGGTGGCGGGTCCGGGTGCTGGGGGTCCGGTGGTGGCGAGTCCGGGTGCTGGGGGTCCGGCGGTGGCGGGTCCGGCGGCTGCCGGGCCTGCTGCGGTGGGTCCGGGTGCTAGGGGTCCGGCGGCTGCCGGGCCGGCTGCGGCGGGTCCGGGTGCTGGGGGTCCGGCGGTGGCGGGTCCGGCGGCTGCCGGGCCGGCTGCGATGGGTCCGGGTGCTGGGGGTCCGGCTGCTGCCGGGGGCTCAGAGGTTTCCTCGGCTGGGCCTGTCTCAGAGGCCGAGTTGAGGGGGACTGAGTCCTTGGTAAGGGTGGAGAAGAGAAGTGATAAACGGGTAGCAATAGAAAAGGTGAGTTTTGCCAACGTGGAGCAGGAGACGCAGGGGGGTCCTGCACAGCAGGCAGAGCCGGTACAGGCTGAAATAGACAGCAGTCAGGTCAGTGAGATGGACGTCGAGGAAGAATACGAATCTGATAATGTTTCTGTAACAGACAGCGTCTCCCTAAGCACTGATTTATATTCGTTAAAGGAGTTGAACGAGTTTCTTGATGACTCCTTTGGCAGATCAGTGGAGGTAACTGATTACTTCCCAGATATAAAAAAGTTCATCCAGACAGTGAGCACCCTCCAGAAAGTGGTAGGGACCGACCTCCTGGATGGGAAGAGAAGGTACAGGCTCAGGAAGCACGTGACTGCGGCAAGGAAAGGTCTCTCATGTAATGTAAGATCTAAGAGAATGAAAAGTTGTAAATAAAATTGACCATGATCATTCAACACTGGGTGTTTTCTATCTGTTGTGTATACCTGCTTGTCTTTTTACGCTGTATTCTTCATCCTCACATGGCATTAAGGGCAGCTTCACTAAATATGAACGGGGGTAGAAGTGCTCACAAGAGGTTTTTAGTATCAGAACTTTTTAAAGAGAAAAAGCTGGATGTTCTCTTTTTACAGGAGACCCACAGTGATTGCCTGAATGAGACAGACTGGGGAGTATGGTGGGGGGGGGGCAGCACGTACTCAGCCATGGCTCTAACCTGAGCGCTGGAGTCGCTGTTTTATTTTCTCACTCTTTAAATATGAAAATTTTATCCAGCACAGAGATCGTGGCAGGCAGGTTTCTGACTATAAGAGTGGAAATACACAATATTATTTTTAATTTGATCAACGTGTATGCACAAAACCAAGGTCCTGAACGGGTTACTCTTTTTACAGTATTAAAAAACAAGTTGGGTAGTGTTGGTCAAGGGGAGTGTGTAATAATGGGGGGGGATTGGAACTGCTGCACGGACGTCACTTTAGACAGAACAGGACAGGAGCTCCATCCTCAGTCCTCTTTTCTGGGCCAGACGGTCAAAGAGGCAGATCTAGTGGACGCGTGGAGGAGGAAACATCCTTCAACCAGGCAGTATACCTGGATCAAAATAACAGACGGCAGGGTCAGTGCTGCCCGGCTGGACAGATTTTACATATCCGCTCCTTTTATCACCCGTGTGACAAACTGTCAAATCCACCCGGTTGGTTTCACAGACCATCATTTAGTTTCAGTAGAGCTGCTTTTATCTCCTGCTAGAAAGCCTGGATCCTTCTGGCATTTTAATGTTAAGCTCTTAAACGATTTTAATTTCTGTGGGAATTTTAAACTGTTCTGGGCCAACTGGGGATCCAAGAAAGAGTCGTTTCCCTCCCTGAGTCAGTGGTGGGAGGTCGGCAAGGGTCAAATCAGGGTCTTCTGCCAGCAGTACACCTCCTACTCTACAGAAAACATTAAAAGAGCAATGGAGCAGCTAGAGGCAGATATAAAGGAGCTGGAGAGTGTATCTACTAACACGGAGCAATTACTAGTGAAAAGGCAACAACTGAACTCCTTTCTCCAGGAGAAGGCCAAAGGAGCTCTGGTCCGAGCTCGTTTCCAACAATTAAGAGACATAGATGCACCTACCACCTTCTTTTTTAACCTGGAGAGATCCGTGGCCCAGGGGAAGCAGATGGTGTGTCTCCGGCTGCCGGGTGGGAATCTAACATCGGAACCAGCCGAGATGAGGAGGCACGCAGTGGATTTCTATACCGACCTGTTTGGGGCAGAGGAATGTGACGGGGAAGCTGTTGCCGATTTGCTGCAGGACCTCCCACAGCTGAGTCAAGGTGAACGAGACACCCTGAGCTCCGACATCACTCTGGAGGAGCTGACCACTGCAGTGTCACAGATGGCTGCAGGCAAGGCACCAGGGTTGGACGGATTACCGGCAGATGTTTTACAGCATTTCTGGAATTTTATGGGACAGGACCTGCTGGATGTATTGAAGGAGTCGTTTGGGAAAGGACTTCTTCCAGCCTCCTGCAGACGGGCTGTCATATCCCTCCTGTCATTCCTGTTTGCCACACTGCAGGCTTTTGGTGTCGGGGAGCACTTTCTGTCCTGGGTGAAATTATTATATAATGATACGTGTTGTGTTGTGAAGGTGGGGGAGGGCTGAGCAGACCTGTACCAGTCAAAAGAGGGATCAGGCAGGGATGCCCCATCTCAGGCCAGCTGTACAGCGTGGCCATCGAACCTCTCCTGTGTCGGCTCAGGGCTTGGCTGAAAGGCCTGCGTCTGCCTGAGCTGGCTCACAGCCCCCCTATAATAGTATCAGCTTATGCTGACGACGTAAACGTCCTTGTCCAAGGTCAGGGGGACATCCAGGAATTAGAGGGCAGTCTGGCATTATATGGGAAGGCTACGACAGCAAAGGTGAACTGGGAAAAGAGTGGGGC
This sequence comes from Hippoglossus hippoglossus, assembly GCF_009819705.1. Taxonomy (NCBI): domain Eukaryota; kingdom Metazoa; phylum Chordata; class Actinopteri; order Pleuronectiformes; family Pleuronectidae; genus Hippoglossus; species Hippoglossus hippoglossus. The sequence goes on along the minus strand of NC_047151.1, from coordinate 4,771,168 downwards.
CTGTGTGATTGGTCAGTGGGACGCAGGGAGAATACCCCGTCTCCCTGGGAACCTGACATGGGGAATAAGGGGTTAAAAGTCCTCGGATTGCATCTAGACAGTAAAGAAATAGAGAGGCAGAACTGGGAGGGAGTGCAAGCAAAGTTGTCTAAATGGAAATGGTTGCTACCCCAGCTGTCCTACAGGGGAACAACTCTGATAATCAATAACCTGGTTGCAGCATCCCTGTGGCACAGACTCCAGGTGCTTACTCCTCCACCGGGACTCATGGAACAACTGCAGAGGCTGCTGGTGGACTTCTTTTGGTCAGGTCATCACTGGGTGCGGGCGTCCGTTCTGTACCTCCCTGTGGCAGAGGGGGGCCATGGATTAACGGACATCATCTCCAGGACTGCTGCTTTTAGACTGCAGGCAGCCCAGAGGCTGCTGTACGGCTCCTCACTGTGTTGGTCGGCTGTGGCACGCCTGCTGCTCTGGAGAGCCGGGGGCCTCGGGTATGATAAGCAGCTGTTCCTAATGAACTCTCCTCAGCACAAACTGACTGGACTCAGTTGTTATTATACCTCGGTGATAGATGCCTGGAGGACTCTCAGCTTCACTAGGCCTCCTGACCCCACGCCTGGGATGTGGCTCTTTGAGGAGCCACTGTTTGACAATGGGTTCCTGGCCGACTCGGTCCTAACGTCAACTACGGTAAAGAACAAGTTCAGGGAGGCAGGTATAGTAAAGCTGGGCCACCTGACACGGACGTCACTTGAGAGGCTGGCGGAGGTGACGGGGATAAGATCCACCAGAGTGCTGCAGAGCCTCGTGGACGAGGTGTGGCAGTCACTGCCCCAGCCTCTTCGGACCTTCGCCCAGAGCCAAAGTCAGGCTGACCAGTGGACAAAAATACAGGAGTACAGGTTTCCTATCCTGAATGTGAGTCCTGCTGTGGGGGAGTGGAGAGAAGAGAGCGGCCGACTGCTAACCCTCAGGACTCCAGCACTGGGCACTTTCAACACCTCTGGAGGGAAACAGCTGTACTGCAGCTGTGTGAAGGTCCTGAACCGCCGCTCTCTTGCAGGAGTCAGGGAGTCGAGATGGACTGAGTTTTTTTGGCTCAGACTCTTCCCCTAGTGGCAGTTGGCGGGTCCTGTATAAACCTCCTGTGGAGAAACGGATGGCAGACATCCAATGGAGGATTATACATGGAGCTCTAGCTACAAACAGATACAGAGCTCACCTGGACCCAAGCACTGAGGGGGGGTGTCCTTTCTGCTCACTGCCAGAGACCCTAGAACACCTAGTAGTGTCCTGTCCCTGATTAGCGGGCACTTTTGAACAGCTGCGGGAGTGGGTGGGGGGTTTGAGAGAGGTTTTCTCTATGCCACTCTTTGTTTTTGGACCCGGGTACACAGCAGGGAAAAACCCACTATGGTTTTAATGAATTTTCTCTTTGCAAATGCAAAGATAGCGACTTGGATAAGTCGGAAGAACAAAATGGCTGGGGGAGGCTGGACTGATCCACTGCGCTGTCTGAGGGGTTTGGTGGCAGCTCGGCTGAAGATCGAACATGCGTATTTCACACTGACGGACAATTTGGAGGGTTTCAGGGCTGTGTGGGGTGTTGGACAGGTCCTGTGCTCACTGGGGGACAGCCAGTCTCTGGTTTAAAATTTTTAGCAGAAAATATTTTAACTCTAGTGTTGGTGTATGATGTGTGTGTGTGCATGAAAGGAGTTATCCTTTTCTGTTCACATAGTTGAATAATTAGGTTTTACTTGACAAATGTGTCATAATTAAAGTTATTCAAAAGTCAAGTCTTCTTCTTCTTCTTCTTCTTCTTCTTCTTCTTCCTTTGTATACAACAGTTGTTACAACATTCAGGTATTGAAAACCTTGTCAAGGATTGTTTCACATTAAGCTACATGTGCTCTGTCTGTGGGGTAAGGTGAGGCAGGCCTTTTTTGTTCAAGTCTGAAGACTTTTAAACTGCACTGTAATAGGTTAAAAATAGTTTTAAATTATATTTAAACTCTAATGCATGTCTGGATCTGCAGTTACTTTGGCCGAGGAGATTATGTTTTCAACGATGTACATTTGCTTGTCAGCAAGATGACCCAGAAACAACTTAACAGATTTCCATGGATCTTGATGAAAGGATGTTGTAAGGGTCGGACCAGAAACCCCGATTAAATTTTGATGCAGAGCTGGACCAAGAATCTTTTGATTATCTTTTTTATGTTGTTTTATGTTTAGTGGTCTGTGTTTTTAGTGTTTTACCCTAGATGTTTTACCCCACAAGTTTAAATATAATATAATCAAAATTATAACTGAATGAAATGCAATGATGCCAGGTTTCTGCTGGAAGGATGTGAAATAATTCTTACATTTGCCATAACAACTTAATCTAGGTCCTAGTATATAATTGTTGTTTTTACAGCTTCCATTGCCCCTAGTGGGCCAAAACATGTATTACAAGTATAAAACTACAGAACTTTAATTAATGTGATAACATAAAATGGTTATAATTCCTTTACTTGCTAAAGTGAAATCGCAAAATCATTTGATAACAGAATAGAGCCAAGAATTCTGTTAGAGTGCTGTACGGAAATAATATTCTGCTGAGGAAATCTTTACAAAATGCTTACGGTTGATTCTCTTGTCCAGACTGGAACCTGACACAGTATGGCTCTCCATCTCCATACATACGTGGTGAGCAAACATTTATCCTTCCCCTGACTCTACAATTTCTCACTCCATCCTACATCTCCATCATTGGAATTGGAGCTGTGGCTGCTGCGGTCATGTCGTCAACAGACTCAGCCCTGTTATCCGCAACTTCAGTGTTCTCAACAAACATCTACAAGAACATCCTGCGCCAACAGGTGAGGAGTAAAGATGTTGATGTTGGCAGCTCGGTGGCACAGTGTGTCTCTAAAGATGTGAGCTCGGGCTGTCCTTGACCTTTCGTTCATTGGAAACTAAAAAACAGATCACATAAAAGCATTTTTGAAAGCACAGGTGCATGAATGAATAATAAAGTGTCTCCTTTTGTCCCCAGGCTTCAGACTGTGAAATGCAATGGGTGATTCGGATCACAGTGGTTGTTGTGGGTGTCGTTGGGACATCTTTAACATTCTTCACCAACAGCCCCCTGATCCTCTGGATTCTTGGAGCAGACGTTTCCTACACACTTATATTCCCCCATCTGGTCTGCGTGCTCTTCTTTGAAGTGACAAATGCTTATGGCGCCGCAGTGGGTTATGTTACAGGGCTGATTGTGAGGATTCTGGTGGGAGAGAACACTGTAGGTCTCCCTGTTGTTCTTCATCTTCCTGGTTGCACTCTGGAAGATGGCATCTACGTCCAAATGTTCCCGGTCAGAACATTCTCCATGCTGTGCACCCTGTTAACCATCTTAGTCTTTTCTGTGCTTTCTTTGTTCATGTTCAACCACAGCCTGTTGCCTGAAAGTTGGGACATTTTTAAAGTAAAATGTAACACTGCTATATCATCAGCGGACGCTGTCACTCAGAATCTCCAAGAAGAAGCTGGAAGTGATGGTGAGTGTGACAACGACAGTAATGGAGTTGTCTTACAACCAATTTTGCAGAATGGAACATAACCTTTTTTTCCCCCTTTCTTAAGTTGCTGGCCAGCATTTTATTTTCTTAATAACTGTATATTTAGATAAAGTTAAAGTCGCTGAAGTTAGTTCCTAGTTGTTCCTCAGGTGTTGATAAACATTTTACATTCTTAAATAAGTTCCTTTTCTTTCTCTGGATGTTGTATTTTTTTTTGGGGGGGGGGGGGGGGGGGGGACAAGTTATGTTTGTAATTGTTTGTTAATTCACAACACAGGTTAAAAACACGGTTCTCTCAAAGTGTCTACCAGCATTCCATGCAATGTACTTGCAGCAATTTTGTGAATAAACATATTTTGTCCAAATTACCAATTACATCAATAATTTTATTTCCAGTATTCCCCATAAATAACCTAGTGTAACCCCAGTCTAAATTAATAGTGAATTAAATCACAATAATTTGTTTAGTTTCATACCTAAATGAAGCTCTACAGCTTTGATTCAAAGACACATAATCGAGTATAAATTGAAAATTGTTCCTTGTTCTAAAGAGTTTACAAAATATAAATTCTTTATTGTCAAACATTTGTTGTTAGTAGCTGTGGCAAAGGACATTGCCACCGGGGTCTCATCACAGCAGCCAGAGACGAACCATTCGCTCTTCAGCTTTTTATTTAGAGACCAGGAGCAAACATATACTTAAACACAACATAAATCCATCACTTTCTGCTGGCATATAGCTTTACAGTTTAGCACGGCTCTGTCTCTCATGAGTCTCTGAGTGTCTGTTGTGTGTCCGTGTTCCTCTGTGTGTCTCTCTGAGGAAGCTCTACTGCTGCCTTTTGTACCAGAGGATGAATCAGTGATGATGATCCTCTGGTCCAGGTAAAGGTGCTCTCCCAGCTACCTCCAGCAGCCTAGTAACTGACAGGTACGGAAGCATATTGCTTTCTCATCAGAAATATAGTATTGCATTTCCGGCTATCATATCATCAGGTCTCGGGTGGAGGTAAACTCCCCAATACATGCACTACTGTGGCTGTCTCTAAACATGGCTCAAAACAGGGATGCCCCACTGATACATTTTTAAAGAAATGGCAGATTACCCGACGAGTGTTTCTTTCACATAGAGCAAGAACACGTGAGTGTTTTTTTTAAGTAGCCCACTTCCTGTAAAACGTATGTGTTTGTTGCTTTAAAGGGGACATAGCATGCAAATTCCACTTTGTTAGTGCTTCTACAGGTTAATGTGGGTATCTGGCATGTCTACCAACCCAAAAACTCTGGGGAAAAAACACTCACGCGTTTTGTTATAGTTCCTCTAAGTCAGAAACATCATGCTTGAGCGACTCGATTGCGCTTCCTGGGTTTTGTGTCGTAACAAGGAACTGGAAGTCTCCCTACATGGTCTTGGACCCCGTCCCCCCACACTCTCTACGCCGGGTTTACACCGGAGGCAGCGAGGCTGCGAGGCAGCGCAGCGCCGTTCCCAAGCACGCAGCCGGGCTGTTCACACGGGACGAGCATTTCTCCGCTGGTCAGCCCGCGATTCACTCACATGTGGCATTTGTCTGGATCGTTGGGACTGGGAGGCTGCAGCAGCTGCTCGGGAGCGACCGCTCGCTCTCCCGTGCGTGAGCTGGAATTTGTGTCAGCGCCACACAGCGCACAGCAGTGTGGAGGACTTCCGCAGTGTTCAGCGCTACTGTACGCCGGGTTACAGTAGTTACGCCGGGTTACAGTAGTTCCGCCGGGTTACAGTAGTTACGCCGGGTTTACACCGGACGCGGAAGCGCCGCTGCGAGGCAGCGCAGCGCCGTTCTCCAGCACGCAGCCGCCTGGCTGTTCACACGGGACGAGCATCTCTCCGCTGGTCAGCCCCATAGACTGTATATATAAGGTCAGCCCGCGATTCTGCTTTCTCCGCTTGTTGTTGTACCCGTTGAATGTCGGGGTTCGGGGGTAAATGATGGTCTTCATAGCCCCCCCCACCCCTCTCTTTCTCTCTCTGTCTGTCTGCTTGTGTGCTTGTAGTGGATGGGCAGAGGGGGACATTTAATTATGTGATTGGGAAAATTATTTGATAATATTTGATAATTTATATCATATAAAATATGTAATTTATATCGTTTAAAATCATGGGGGGAGGGGGGAGCTGGCTCATTAGCATTTAAAGGAACAGGCACTCAAAACAGGTCACTCTGTGGAGGGCTGTTTTATACAGGGTAAAAAGGGTGCTGTTTTAAATGATCCTTGTGGTATTTTGACCAAAGTATGTTACAGACATTTCATTAAGACCCCAAGGAACCATATCAACTTGTGGTAAAATGGGCATGCTATGTCCCCTTTAAATGTCATTCGTCGTTATGCATGGATAGCACAAGTTAGCTAACTTAGCTAGCTGGCCAACCAAGGTAACTCACCAATGCAAAGCCATACTCCAGCTCACGTTACCACAGTACACAGTCCGGTAGGTTCTCTTTCCCTGACTGCGCTGAGTAGATTGGATGGACACACAACAAATGGATATTGCTATAACTACAGGCTAAATGAACTACACACGTGGAAACAATCAGGGGTGGAGAAATGGAAATTCCAGGGAGGAAGTGAAGTGTCTGAAACGAGAGCCAAGGTCAGTACACAAAATAAAACAGGAAGTAAAAAATTATTCCTCAAAGACGATATAACCTTATCTGGCTTCACCAGGTTCTTGTTTTGGGAAGTTTTTCCTTACTATTACTGAGGGTGGTGGGCAAAGGACGTCACATGTTGTTTTCATGAGGAATTTTGTGATTTGTGAATATGGGCTATACAAATGAAGATTGATTGATGGAGTTACTCTACCCTGGATGTGCCTCACTTGTGTTTCGGTCTTAATCACATGTTGACAGTTAAAATATTTAAAGTTTTGCCCCCAGGATATAATGTAGGACCATACAGTTCCTCAAGCTGCAAGCTCTGTGCACAGCCTTCTTTCATCCCAGGAAATAAATGCAATTACATATGTACTGTATGGTTAATACTAATCTGACAGCAGAATTTGTGCTGTGTTTAGTTTGTTCAATGTTCAATGAGGCAAATAAAACCTCAACAACTGTTCTCATATTGTTCTCTGTAGTTACAGGGTAACTTAGAAGTATATACAGACAGTGGTACATCCCCCCTTCTTACATTAACTTACAGAGTAACTATGGGGTATGCGGATTGTAATCTTAAGCGCAGTTTTATTTTCCCTTGTTAAGTACCCCGTTGTTATATTGTACACTAATATAAATGGTTAATTTGGTTCTTGTTAGTGGCAGTTATAGTACATCAACATTTTACCCACAATAAATATAGTCTATATAGTTATGTCCATCTTACGTATTATAAATAAATAACATGAGTTGTTTTAAGCCTAAAAGTCTGCAACCAGAAATGGCTATGCTAGTAGACATAGTGATACGAATGTGCAACCCAAACGTGCCCTTGTGCGGTTTTCTGGTGTGTCTGTGCGTACGTGAACGCGCCTCCGAGGAGGATATCAGAGGACTTTTAGGATATAATGGTGTAAATGACGCCGTTTCGGAAATTTAAATGTCGGGGCTTCCTGACACTTGGATGCCACCACAGGAGCAGTATGGAGGCATGTTATGTTTTTTCTGTTGTTCTTTTTACATCTAAAGCAGGGGTCTTCAACGTTTTTCAGGCCAAAGACCCCCAAACTGATGGAGAGATGGAGCAGGGACCCCCTACTATATATATTGTATAAAATTGTGTTTTATATTAAACTGGGCCTAGTGCCATGTATAAACATAGCTACCCTGTCATTGTGCATTCAATACTAAGCTAATCAAATAATACACAGGTTCATATATTCATGTTTTTATTTTAAACATGTTCTATTTTTTTCTTTGACAAAGGTATCTTCTTTTGAATAATATTGCAGCGTGCATCCTTGTGTCTGGGATCTTAGTCAGCTGGGGACTGAATAGGCTCTCGGCCAATCACGGGGAACCTGACAGAGCCAGCGTGTAACATGCGGCCTCGTGATTGGCACAGCAGCGATAGGGGCGGGTCCTCCTCTTTGTGTACAGGAGGCTTGGAGGCACAGGTCTAGGCTAGTCTCGTGCTGTGAGTGAACCGGTGCCCAGCTTGAGAGAGCTCCTGTGTGTCGCTGAATGTGTGCATTGCTGACTGAAAGATAACGTCTTCTACCTCCATTCATCCATTCGCTACAACATGTTGGATTCATGTTAATGTGTATTTAAAGACATTTAAATTTGTGGAAAAAAAAAAAAATATATATATATATATATATATATAAAAAAAAATTTATTGTCTAATCAACAGAAAATGTCGCGACCCCCCTGCAGTACCTCTGCGGACCCCCTAGGGGTCGCGGACCCACTGTTGAAGACCTCTGATCTAAAGTATTGGTCACTATTTACTTCAATTGTATTGGATTTGGCTGCAACACTGTTTACCCCTGAGACTCCAGAAGTGTTTTGTGGACTCAAACACTTCACCCACCCCTCCATCGGCATAGTGAGTGAATTTTCATTTTTCTATCCCTTTAACCTGAGAGCCCATTTAGAAGCTTCTTCTGAGCTTTTAATCATACCACATCCTGTACAGGGTATTTCTGAGTTAATTCAGCTTCATGAAATTGTAGAGGTTCAAATTCCCATTTTTTACTCAGGACATTTAAGACTTAAAATCAACAAACAATGATGCTTATAGTGGGGTATTAACACGTGTAATATTTGATGAGTTTCTTTTGAACTGTCTCTCGTCTACTCCTCTCTTCCCCTTCTTCACAAATTTAGGAACGTAGAGAATTACATAATGACTGCAGTCTCACACAAGCTGGAGAAATGTGATGTTACAGATGTTTTAATGATTTACCGCGACCTACATATGCTCCACCTTCAGAGGGTTTCTTTCTTGTGTAGGGAGCTTTGTTCTACTGGCTCAAGTTTAAGATGGCATATTTTACACCATATATCAGCAGTCTAATGTTAATTTAAAAAGTAGGCCGGACACGCCTGTCTCATAGAAAATAAATATGAAGTACAGAATAGGTAAAAGACAGTGTAATTGCTATTTGTTGCGTTTTTTTTACATCAGAAAAATGTCACACTATTTTCATAAATGAACAATTAGGGTTTTTGTATCAGCAGTCTCACACATTTTTGTTGTACAAGTCTATTTTTGAGTAACATATAGTGTAAATTGTGTAAAGATTTTCTGTCTGTGACTGTAAATGAACTTGTCCTTGTGGGTTTTCGGCGGTATTAGCAAAAGCGGCACAAATGGACGCGTAATAAAGGAACCGCAAAAAGAAAATATTGACATTGTTTTTAATGGTGACATGAGCATTACAAAGCAGGAGCAGACATCATCATTGATTCATTCACATATAAAGTCCCTGATGAAACAATGCATTGTATGGCTTATTAAAGCATGCTTCGTGAGCACAGATGATTAAAAGAATAAGAAAGAAGATTTTCTATCATTTGTTTGGGGCAATTTCCACATGGAGATTGTGGTTAAAGGAATTAATATTTTCTCTGGTGCAAATCAGGAATAAAGTAGAGGAAATCATATTCAGTTACAACAAAAGGGAACAAAGCTCTACACATTAACCAATAAAAGTGTTTCAATTGCTGTAGTAAATATAAATAGAAACACTCAAAAACATATTGTGTTCCCAGTACTGTAGAGGTGAAATTATTTCTGACAACTTTAATCTCTCCAGTGAACATGCAGGTCCAATGTGCGTCAATCCTTATCATTTTAAGATTCTGAGTGAAAACGCTCCAAAACAACAGCTTGTCCACTACAATAAGCTTCAGGTTAATCAGGTAAAACCCGGTTTTCTGACTTGAGTTCTGATTAGAAGCTGTCGACCAATGATTGCATCAGTCCAACAGATACTTTCTGACACTCGGACTCTTCCACTCAATATGTCACTCAAAGACTAAAAAAGGAACATACAGATAGCCAACAGTACTGCATACTGGACTCCTGCACTGCTTGGGGTATCTGTACCCATATTCAGTCACAGGGTTAATACTATTTGTGGCCATACTGGTAAATCTGTAGTTATAATGCACTTTGTGTAAGCAACAGTGTAGTCTAAGTCAGCAGATGTCAGCTTCCCTCCTGACTGATCAAAAAACTCAGACACAAGTGTGAAGTGTGAAACTTAAAATTCTTAAAATTCTCATAAAACTATACAGAATATCATAAACAGCTGTTGGATAGCATCTTCACACGGTCTCATTTAGAATTAAGGTTCTTGTTCTCGATGGACAAATGTTAGTGCCAAATAGAAAAAACTTAAACAAATGTATTGAAAGGATCAGCGGTTGTATCAGCATGCACTGGAGGGTTCAGGGTTTCATCTGGAGGTGGAGAAAGTGCTGACAAACCAATGAGAGAAAAGCTAGCAAAATGCATTACATTTAGATAAATCATACCAAATGTCAAAAGGACAACAAACTGAATATGTGAAGGACTGCACCTCATTCAAATTATTGTTTTATAAAGTCATATAATGTGCATACTTCAGCATTCTGCTACTATATTTATAAAATGGCAAACTTCAGGCTTGATTTGTGTGATTCCATCAAATAATGTCTCACTCCAGTTTTTGGTTTTGTAAACAGTAACATTCAAAGAAGTCCTGGCTGTCCGCCTATAGAGACTATAAAGATACAGTATGTAAGCATCAGTAAACTGCAGTGTTTCTTATCAGAAGATGAGAGGACAAAACGTTCACAGTCAGTGAGCCTGTTAATGAATGCATGAATCTAAGACTGATTCACTTTCTGTATATGAGGATGTATGTGCTTGTAAAAGGCCCATGACTCTCACACACCACTGTTCCTCTGTCTAAAGGTATGCCTCTAAACATTTCTAAACGTTTTGCTTTCTTATCTTTACATTCCTCGCTTGCGCAGACACTCATCAATCAGATAAAATAAAAAATAAATAAACATGTTAGACTACATAGAATACATTCAAGTACATCACTTCCTCAATACTGGAATGCAAGCAGGGTCTGCTTAAGGAGCTTGCACCACTCTACAGTCTAGTTGTTGACTGACTGTGTGGTTTGTGGGCTACAGTACTTCCATATAGCATTTTGTAAGTCACCACATGCATCTCAACCATCTCTGGCCTGATCAGTGCACAAAGGTGCAAACTGGCTCTATGGTGTTGAGAGTTTCTGGGGTAGTTTGAACAGTCGTGGAGCTCCCTGGTAACCTCATCTCCCACTTGTCTGCCCTTCTAAACCCACTGACTGTCCCAGATCACACTTGTGGTGACCCCATATATCTCAGGTGACACATCGGTTGCTGGAAGGTCCTTTCAAAGTCTTCAGAGGCTGTAGTCCGCTTATAGTGCAGTGAGGGTGCGGAACAGCTGAGTGAAGCAGAAGACGGATGCGGTGAGCGCCGTGCACTGTTTGGCGAGCAGCTTGGTGCTCAGGTCCTGGCAGCTGCGCTTGCTGCTGGCTCGTTCTGCTGCCAGACAGAAGTCCCTGAATGAGCGGGCCACATCTGCCAGCCCGGCAACTGCCTCCGCATTCCTCCGGTCACACCTGTCGCAACCAGAGAACCACAGGCATATGCTGGCCAACTTCACCAGGGTTCGGAAGCTGTCTCCCAGGGAGTGAAGCATTTCCATGGGGCTCTGCCCAATCCCCACTACCTTCTGGCAGCTTGACATCAGACTCCGGGCCTCCATCTGGAGCACCCGCTTGTTCTCTGTAAAGTGAGCAGGACAGGTGTCCCGGGGGTGACGACCTCCGTGACCTGCCACTGATCGGCCACTACCGCTACTCTCTAGAATTGAGAGGAGCTGGTCCACTTCCACACGGAGTTCTTGAAAACCCGCAGGGGGTTCTAGATGGCGCTGCTGACCTAAACGACTAATGATGTCCTTGTGCATTTGAGAAGGGAAACAGTCAGAGGTGTCGGACAGCGGGGAGAGGAGAGGGCTGAGCTCAGAGGTAGAGGAGGAGAAGAGGATTGAGCGTGGAAAGGAGGGAGAGTGGATGGAGGAAGAGGAGAGAAAGGAGGGAACAGTTGGAGAAGTCATGAGAGGAAGAACTGCTCCTGAAGTCTGAGTCACACCACTGCTCTGTGTGCGGCAAGAGAACTCATAGACAGTCAGCTCATCGTCAAAGCTGTCACCTCCACTAAAGCAGTTGGTATAGACCACTGGGCAACCACAAGTGTCCAGTGGGACCTGCAACCCATCCACAACAGACTCACATCCAGATGTTAGCACAGACCTGCAGCCAAACTCAGACTTTAAGGGCGCGGTAGTCCCAAGCTCGGCTGGAGTCTTTGTCTCAGATGGATCCTCACAGATCGTAAACACTCTGCAGCCTGAGGAAAGTGTTTTTGCTGAGTCTGAACTCTGCTCTGAAGGTCTACAAAGACCCATCAAGGGCCTGTCGCTGCTGGTCCGTCTTACTGTCTGTGACTGATTATGAAAAGGAAGTCCTGCCCTATTTAGATTCTGTGTGGTCACCACAATTGGAGGGGGAAAGGAAGTTGACTGATAGTTCATTTTATAACCTGAATTGTCTTCACCTGGGGTTGTGACCATGTTCTGTTCAGGAGCGAGTTTTATGGGGCCAGGGGTGTCTACCGTCATGCCTGAAGTATCCCTCTGGAAGCTGTTCACAATGGGGGCTGGAGGCTCGGTTATTGGTCCTGGTGTGTGCTGGATACTGTGCAGGAGCTGATGATGGTGTTTGGGTTTGGGCTCGGTCAGGACAGGCAATGGAGAGTTTACATCTTTGACCTCTAAACCTGAATGACAAGTGTTTATTGGAGTTGTTTCCACAAAAAACTCACCGTCCACCTCTGATCCTGTAACTGTTGTATCTGAATCGTCTGAATCTACTGATTCTGATATTGTGCCCAGTTCACTATCTATAGTTTGGGTAACATCATGAACGTCTGTAACTATGATGGCAATCTCAACATTGTTGCTGCTGCTGTCCTCGGCAGGACTCTGGGCTCGATTCCCCACACCAGTCTGGTGGAGGGTTTCCTGGGAGCGCGATAAATAGAGGGGCAAATTCTGAATCTTACCCCTAAGTGTTGAGGCAGATAAGCGGCCCATGATGCTGTGGGAACAGGCCTGGAAGCGGAAGTGAGTTGGAGAGGGAGGCTCTTTGGAGAGATCATTGATCATGTCTGTGTTCACCTTCACAAAGCTAGGACTAGCTAAACTGTTGTTAGCGTCAGCACTTGGCAAGGTTGAACCACTTCGGGCTTTATCCACTTTTTGATTTGAGTATGAAGCATTTACATGTTTGACGGCACTTTGCGATCCAGAAGCTGAATTAAAGGTCGGAGATGTGATGCTAGTTGCAGCTCCAAGCTTTGCTGTGATGGAGTTTATAGCACGAGTGTAATCAGAATTAACTGAATGAATGCTTGTATGAGCTTCAGTGTTGGTTGGAGACTTTTTCCTCATTTGTGACTCGCCTTTACCTGCAGTGACAGACTTAGATCTGAGGCAATGCTTTGAAGCCAAACTGCAGTCATCTTTCTTGTCACTTAAACTAGAATTTAAAGAATTACTCAGCTCATCATCATCGAACACATTGTCAGAATTGGTGCTGTCGCTAACTTCATCGCTTGTAGTCATAGCAGAATTTACAACACCAATAGTTTCATCTTCATTAACACTGGTTGTGACCTGTAAATGTAATTGTGCTTTGTTAGTGTGATTTTGTTTGCTAAATGGTGTCTCCTCAGAAGATGCTTTGCTTGAGGTCTCCACATTTTTGCTTCTGTCTTCGTCACTCACCAAACAGTCACTTTGGGATTTGTGAAAAACTGCTAGTGGAGGTAGAGGAGAAGAAGGTGGAGGGGGTGGTGGTGAGTATGACATGTCACGCACAACTTCAAGCATATATTCCTCTACACTTGAGTTTAAATCTTGTGTAGTTAGATGAGATCCCAAAAAGCCATTACTACCTTCTATCAAATATTTTGGCAGTGTGTTGGCTTCTACTTGTTTATCAGGGCATACGAGTGGTCTCTGTGAACTGTACCCTCTCGCTGCTTCTATCTTCTCTTCCCCCATGTCTTCCTCCTTCTGTAACTCATTAACAATCTCCGGCAAAAACATATGACAAGTGAAAGGCCCCTTCCCGGACACACCTGTCGTCTCCTCCTTTTCTTCCTCCTCTTTCCCCTCACCCATCTCCTCCTGTCCCTCCCCTTCCTCCTTTCCATCACCCCTCCGATCAGCACTTTCCTTCCCGTCTGGATCCACCCGGCAGCGGACGACTGTAATAGTTGGTGACGTAGCCTTCACCTGATCTGTAACCGATTTGGATTCCATTGTGTCAGGTTCCATCTCCATTTCTTGTGTCTTGGTCCTGGAGGAGGGCTGTGTCTCTATGGCCGGTTCATGGGACCCAGAGGCAGAGGGAGAGCCAGGTCCATGAGAACAGGCTTTTGACAGGATGGGTTTTGACTCAAGCTGAGCTGGTTCACCTTCAGAGTGAGTCAGAGAGGAGACAGTCGGGCTGGGATTCTGGCTTTGCTCTGAAGGTTCAGGATCTGAACTCAACATCTGGGCATCACTATCTTCTGCTAAAAGGTTTATATGAAGCCCATTGGAAACAGGGTCCTGCTTTGATTCTGGATCTGGTTCTGGATATGACACCATGGAGGTATAAGTGGTTTCCATGAAGGAGCGACGCTTGCGAGATCTTTTTCTAAGCTCGAACAATGTTTCTCTGCCTCCTCCTTTTTCCTCTCCTCCTCTATTGTCCTCTGTTGCTCTTCCAGCTTTGTCTCCATGTGTCACTCTGATGTCACTGAGGCTGAGTGTACTGAGCAAGTCCAGCTTCATCTCTGTGGAAATATCTGCAGGACAGCAAGAAAAGGCTCCGTCAAAAATGTCTTAAAAGAAAGTACGATGTGAATTAAAATTAGCTTTTTATGGTACAGAAAGCTTATTGGCTCCTCCTGTGTTCATTGTACAACAACAGAAAACATGCTGAATTCTTTTAGTGACCAAATGTATTGCATTTTCTTGGCTTTTTCAGTTTTTATTTTGGGATTATATTGTTTTGTCAATGCATATGGCCGGACCTTCTACTAAGGTATGTACATTTTTGTGGAATTTTAATATCTCATCCTTCCTATGATACGTCTTTCTTTCACTGTGTAATGAAATACTACTTTTCGACACACAAAATTGTCCCCATTGAAACCCATTAAAACGGCTTTTTATGATTTTGGCATATAGGTAAAATACATACTTTTTCCTGTATAATGGAACCCATAAACCTAATGCGTCTCATTTACCAATATCTTCTTAAGAATTTTCTTAACTTTGTTCTTAAGAAGTTTCCCAAGAAAACTCTATGTCAAATTCATGAAGAGTTTATAATCCTAGTGATGTTTTCACTAGTGTTTGATCCTCTAAATTGTACAAATTGTTGTTGTCTTTACCCTAGAACGGGCCCTTCATGTTGAAATACTTTATATTTACATTGGCAGGGGGTCCTCTCTACAGAGGCCACCATGTTTTTTACAGTAGCAAAAACTGGACAAACTAAACACCTTTTGAGTTTTTATGACAACTGGAGGCTACCACAGGTTGTCTTTCATGTTTGGAAGGGGGGGTGAGGTGAGGGGTATTCAGCTGCAACATGCAACATCACCACTAGATGTCACTAAATTCTACATACTGAACCTTTAAACTGCTTGCATCTGTGTTCTTATATTAACAAATACCATGTCTAATTAGCACCTACAGACCTGGGTGCGGTGCTACCTGTGCGGTGCGGTTGCATCTCCTGAGCCATCACTCGTCTCAGAACAGAAATAAACAGGCCACACTGGGACTTAACATTTTAAATAAAAGCTGTAGCTGTAAAACTATGGAACATGTGACACATTTAATACGTAAACACCAGTGTGTAAAACCTAAAGATGGGTGACTATGGTTGTGACTAAATATTCTTCTCTTCAACATGTTCGTGTTTAAAAAGCGTTATCTTTTGCAGTATAGGTCAAATATTCTGTGTGTGTTCATTTAAAAAAATTATAATGTGCACTGAAACTTCCATCGTGGCTGAGTGGAGCCTGCAGGCACTACTCTGGGCTTAAGAAGTACAGCTTCTCCTCTGTCTTCCCTCCAGGTAAAAAACTATTATTTCTGTTTTTATTTTCATTATATTTTCCCACTTTAAAGTTAAGACAGAAAATACAACATTTACCCTTTGTTATGAGGTATCAGGTCTCAATTAATTCAATAACATAATTTACATTGCATATTTTACATGATTAGGGGGTGCACAATTAATGAATATATAATGTCAGGTCTTTGACCAGTCATTTAAATTAATTCCTTAATCTGTCAAAAACTGCTAAAGTACCTGGTAACTACATCAATAGTGGAGTAAATTTGTATCTACAAAACTCGAGTATGTGCACCTAACACTGGGCAGTGGGTAATGGATGAAGTGTTGTAGCTAATCTGGCAGGAGAGCATTGAGCTCTAAGCCGTTTCTTGATGGTTATTTGGACCACATCCAACATCACTGTAAAGTGTGGCCATTTGTGACGTCTGCTGCTTTCCTGGCAATGATGTTACTTTAGTCTAAAATACAATGTTGTATCACTATTGAGAAGTAGACGCTTTAGCCACTAGATGGTAGCAAAAGCAGATTTTACAGCCTGTACTTTTATCACTCTCAGGACAATGACAGTACGACAGTAAATGTTTATGAACATTTGAATACGAATCTCAAACAGCAATGAAAACTCAATCACCTTTTGGCAGGGCCCCTGAGGTTGGGTCTTCATGGGAGGTGAAGCGATCTCTTGCGTCAAAAAACTCTTCGTCAGAGCTGCTGTCTCCAAAGCCTGGAGGTGGCTGGAGGATGGGGATTGGCTCCAGCTCTTCAGCCTTATCCTCATTTCCCTCCACTTCTTCGCAGTCCTCTCCCTCATTATGATATAGGGGGCGGGGTAGGCTACGGGCGCTGTCTGGGGTGATGCTGGAGCAGAGTTTGTAGTAGCAGCGAGCGTCGCTCTGGTTGAAGTTAAACACAAAGTCCATGTGGGAGGAGTCAGAGGATGGGGAAAGGGACAATGGATATTCTTTACAACCACCCTCCCCACTTCCTCCTTCCCCTGCTCTTCTCACTGACTGGTCCATTTCTTTCAACATATCCCTCCTCCTCCTCAACTCCTCTTCTTCATCTTCATCATCCTCACTGGCCTCAGGAGGGCTCGGCAAGAAGTCCATGAGGCGAGAGAGCTCAGCGAAGCACAGGGAACTCTCATCAGAGCAGGGGTTACTTGAACATTTTTGGGCGTGGTGAAGGTTCTGAGAGGTGGAGATAGGTGCGATGAGTTGAGGATCAGCTCCATCGCCTGACCTCCTGCAGCGTCCTCCTCCCCTGTCCTGACTTGTGAAGTGGATGAGGGGGTGGGAGTGAGCTGGTGGTGGGGCGAGGAGGTGAGGCTGGACATGTCTATGAAAATAAGGATTCAGTTGAAGAGGAGAGTGGATGTGTGAATAGGTTTGTGAGGGAACATTTAGGAAGCTGGAGGAAGAGGAACACAACAGTAAATCATCTTCCTCCAAAGCATCAAGGGAATCGCTGGAGGGGCTGTTGAGGACACGAGAGTCAGTTTGACAAGAATCTGATGGTTCGGACGGCTGGTCCTCTACTACTTGCACCTCTTCTCCAACCCCAACCTTCCCCTCTTCCCCCACTTTTACCTGTTGTTCTTGTGAGTCATTGTCTGCTACTTCAATCTGTATTTGTCCAACATCCTGCGCTCCTTCTGTCTCCTCTTGGTGTTCAGTGTTTTCAATCTTAGCCTCATTATTCATATCTAGCAGAGACTTTTCCTTTTCAGTGTCAGTATCTTTTTCTTCATTTGGTTTTAGATTTTTATCTTCCCAAGATTTAACTCCCTTTTCCCTATCTTTGTATCTCCTTTTGTCTTTTCTTTTTCTTCCATCTGGATCAGAGGAGGATCTGACACGGGGGCACAGCCTCTCGTTGAAAGACACCAGGCTGACTAGTGGTTCCATGTCCAGGTCTGAGGAGTCATCTGAGTTGCTGCCACAGCGGGAGACGTAACCTACGAAAATGAATGAAAAAGAAGACTAGATTAGAAACCAACTTTAAGGATGACATAGTGTTGGGCAATGTCTGCAAAATTGGCAAATGACAATGTGTCTAGTGAAAAATCAAATGGACGATGGTATGGAAGGGGGGGTTTACTAACTTTTACACAGTGTCTTACGGTGACCAAGATGTCTCACACAAGTGCATGAACAGTAAAAAATGCTAAAGCCACAACACAAATGCAAAAGCAACACAAAGATGTTGAGAATGAAATGAGCAGAGATACCTGCTGCAGTCAATTCATGGATGTTTGGGTCAATTGAGCGGTCTTCATTTTTGGATGCTCCAAGCAGCTGTACGGTAACACCTCAAAATGGTAAGCATCTCATTTTAAGCGGTTACTGACTTGTCTGGTTTTTCACAAACAACGGCTCACTGGTTGCATTAAGTAACTTTGCTCATTTCATGGTGAAAATTCACTCAGTTCTATTGTGTGTTTTTTTTCATTTTATGGCTTTTTTGTTTTAGCTTTTGCAGTTGTGTGGCATTAATGTCACTGTCATTCTCCAGATGTAACTTTCATTGATATCATGTCACAAGATTAATCTTGGGATGGGCTCAACATCATGATGACTGTCACCATCTGCAACGGATGATGGTATTGTCCATCTGCCCAACCCGAGAGCTACGCATTAATTTATTGCTGTATATTTCTGTGTAAATGTGTTTTCCTTGTACCTTCCTCAGCAGACACTCTGTGCTTCCTGGGGTCATCTATCCAGGGAAAGATGTTGAGGCTGGGGTCAACAAAAACTCGACAGTACCCTGCTATTAGGCAGGACATATCTTTGGCTGCCACTGACTCCAACAGCAATGTGATGGGCTTTGTGTAAGAGAGAGGAGACAAGATGACATGAGATGAGATGAGACACGGAAAAAGAGAAAATAGATAGATGATGTTGGCAGTGGAAAGACAATGAACATACAGTATTCCTGTTGTAATACTGATGAAAAAGCAATTCTACCTTTGTATATACTGATGTCTCCACATCATGTACACAAAATGATATTTGCAGGCCATGAAAACAATGTAAAGTAACTTAAAACAACTACAAGGGTAGGTCATTTTAAGGTGAAAAATAATTAGCGGTTTTCTAAAGCTATTACAGACATCCGGCAGGTTTGATTAATTAGCATTCAGACACCAAAGAGGCTACGTTTTCCTGCTACAGTTTCCAAACTGTAGGCGCATCACAAAAAGCAACATTACACTTAATGATGTGTAAAAATACCAACAGATACAAATACATACACTGCACAAGGGTGAACGAATACTGCTAATTGGTGCTCAACCTTATATGACCCATCTTTGTAGCAGTGTCTGGTTCAGTTACTTAAATGTAAAAGTGTTTAGTATTTTGTCTGTGTGTGTACTCCTGCTCTTACCTTAATGTCCTGCAGGTATATTTTGACCAGGCTGACCTTGTCTGATTCAGGCAGCAGCTCAATGCGTGTGATACAGGTGAACTCTGTAAGGGTAGACAGGATGCTAAGCTTGTGGTTGACCACCTGGCTAACCCCATACCGCGCCCCCACCAGCAGGGTCACCATCGATTCCCTGTCCTGGAGCTTCAGGGTGGGAGAGGGGTTGTTTAACAGAGGGACGGAGGAGGAGAAATTATTGGGAACTTAATCAACCAAATCTCAACAAAATTAATATACATGTTCAAATAATAGTCCCAAAACCTACCATCATGGTGGCACTGAAGGATTTGCCTCCAAATGACTTGAGCTCTGCCAGCTCCTCCAGGTAGTTTATCCGTGCCAGATCGACTGCCACGCCCTTCTGCTTGGGATCGTGCTGCGATTGGCTCTTCTTCATGTGGTAGCCGATGGCCTTCCTCAGATCCTTCTCTCGCATGTTCCTCAACAATGTGGATGACACAAAGTTCTCAATGCCCCACGTCTTCCTGGAACAAACAAATACAGGTATGAGTATAAAAGACTGTGAGAGAGCTGAACCTGATGTTAGGATATGTGCAAAGGAAAGGAAGGAATGTAGAGTAAATTGTAAGTTAAACGTTGGAATTCCACCTGTATTTGTTGGTACTGTATACAGCATGCAGCCTACAGTATTCCTCACAGGAAAAGGAAGTATTTGATGTTAAGACAGAGAGGAGTTGCCTTTTGAAGTAACTGGTAATAAAATTTTCAAATGTGAAAAAACAACAGAAACATGGTGTAAATGACATCGTTTCTAGTCGAATTTGAATATCAGGGCTTCCGGACACTTGGATGACACCACACGAGCAGTGTGGAGGCATTTCATGTTTTCTTTACGGTTGAAAAATCTATTTACGTGAATTGTATTGGATTTGGCTGCAATGCTGTTTACCGGCTTCTATTACTTTATAAATGTTCTAAAACACTGTTTGCGCCGTGACTTCATTTAATGTCCCCTCAACACAATTGTACCAGCATGGAACCCCACTTTGTCCTGGGATCTTGACAAGAGGAAAACCCTAGGTTCACTGTAGTTTAAATTAATGGCTGTAAATATGTGTTTATGTCTCACGTGATGATTTTCAGGTTGGTCTTTGATGACTGTCCACAGCTCGCCAACCTCTCCTGGATGTGCAGGGCAGCGAGTCGCAAGGCAGTGTTACACCTCATCTCTACAGCAAAGCGCTCCTGCAGCACATCATTCACTCCCTAAGACAAAAAGATAGTGACAAAAACAGTACAAGTGGTGACAAGTAAATAAAAAATGTAAACATTATACTTTGAGGATATTCTTCTATCCATGTTTTTTAATCAACTGAAATCAGATGTTTCTTTCATACAGCGTAGTGTTTTTACAGTTCTTGTTCACTTGTGAAGTGTGTATGTAAGCACAATTAGACAGGAATACAACTTTTGGGGATTTCAACGTGTGTGTGTGTATGTGTGTGTGTGTATATGACACAGGGAATTCAAAATGACTAAATCTGTCAATAAAAAATTTAGCTAAATTAACCGCTCTGCGGATGTACTTCTTCGGCTACAAGTGCAATTACTTTTCCAGACTCATATGAGGTCATCGTGACTTTGACGTTTGACCACTGAAATCTAATCAGTTAATCTTTGTGCTCAAATTACAACTGATCAAAATTTGAAGAAATTTCAGAAAGGTAGACTTGACATATCATGTTAATCTGTGAGTGAAAATTTGTGCCAAACTTGAAAGGATTCTATTGAGGCTTTCTTAAGATAATGTGCTCACGAGGAACAAAGGGGTTTTGTGGGGTTACACTGACCTTGACCTCCAAATTCTAATCAGGTCATTCTTGAGTCCGAGTGAATGTTTGTACAAAATTGTAAAGTATTACCTGGAGGCATTCATGAGATAATACGTTCACAAGGCAAAAGAAGGTGCTTTGTGAGGTCACAGTGACCTTGACGTTTGACCACCAAAATCGAATCAGTTCATACTTCTGTCAAACTGATAAGAATAAATTTCCTCAGGGCGTTCTGGAGCTATCTTGTTCACAAAAATGGGATGGAAGACGGATAAGCTGAAAACATCTCTGGCAACTGGCATTCCCCAGTGCAGAGGAATAACAACAGAGTGAAACTCATTGTTTTTTGTGTTTGAAATTGTTTTCTGAAGTCCATTTGGAGGCCAAAAAAAATTGTTTCGTTGGATTGTATGCCTCTGACAACCATTGCACTTCATCTTTGAGTCCAAGTGACAACTGATTGAAGAAATTCCTTCAAGGCAGTCTTGAGATATGACATTCACATATCACATTCATTTGTACCAAATTTGGAGACAATTAAGATACCACCTTCCAGAAAAAACATAATCACACTTTGTGAGGCCACCGTGATCTTGACATTTGGCTATCAAAATCAAATCAATTAATCCCCGAGTCCAAGTTTGTGCCAAATGTGCAAGGATTCTTTCATGGCATTCCTGATATATTGCATTCACTAGACAAAAAAACTGTTTTGTGAGGCCACCATGACCTTGACCTTTGCCCACAAAAATCTACTTAGTCCATCTTTCAGTCCAAGTTAGTATTTGTTCCAAATTTGAAGAAAATACTTCAAGGTGTTTTTGAGATGTGGCATTTTGAAAAATGGGACAGACAAAAACAGAATGACTCCGACCACTGGCTGCTACCAGTGCCAAGCCCAATCACTAACTAACTTTACACATTTCACCAGGTCTGATGTTTTTGCCAAATTTGGTGAGTCTACAATTATCCTAAGCCAATTGAACATACATTTTCATTGCATAATAATCATGCCAGGGAATGTTCCAGCCCTGGTACCGCTGGTGCTTGGGCCCTAATAACCATTTCTAAAAGTTGAAGTTTATAGTCATAACATCAAACTGGTTGTTAATAATAATGTCACTTTTATTTTATTTTTTACAAGCAGCTTGTATGTGGCACTGTACCCTCTACTGGAGGCACTGCAATTCCACACCCACTGCATGTAATTTAAAACATGCCATTTATGTAACAGTTCTACTGACCAGAGGCCCAATTTTTAACTGTTGGTGTGAGCCACTTCCATGCACATGCATTCCAACATTCTGAAGACAAGAGAAACTGGTGATGCTGACATGAGGTGGTGAATTGAAGCCAGATTAAAGATCCACTTAATTATGAACATTAAACCAGCAGTGTTATTTGTGGTTATATAGCTGTTCCATTCCTCCTGCAGAACCCCAACAGCTGCAGACTCCAAGGTACCAGATGAGGATCATACAGCTCCAGTTAAGTGCAGTCTTAACCTTTTAAAGCTCTGTCTGGATGATGAGACATAAGGTTAATATACTCTTCTGACAGCAGTGGTACATTTAGTTAGTATTTTCATTTTTTGAAGCAAATAAAATCTCAACCACTGTTCTCATATTGTTCTCTGTAGTTATAGAGTTAGATATACAGTATATACGGTGGTAGATCCCCCTTCTTACATTTACTTACAGAGTAACTATGGGGTTTGCAGGGTGTAACCTAAAGCACAGTTTTATTTCGCCTTGTTACATTTAAGTACCCCTTAGTTATAATGCACACTATTATAAATGGTTAATTTGGTTCCAGGTAGTGGCAGTTATAATGACAAAGTACATCAAAATTTCCCCCAAAATAAATATAGTCTATTGAGTTATGTCCATCTTATAATTGTTCTAATGTGAGCACATAAAAGCCTTGACCATCTCGACCATGTATTATAAACAAATAACATGAGCCACAAATTAAAATATCAACATACAGTTAAGTGAATAAATAGAATAAAACCTCAGCGTTAGACAAAAAACCTGATGTAATACAAACAAACATTATATGTGATATATCTAGATGCCTTCCACAGAAACAAAATTGCAAAATAAAGCTGATTGAATGGTTGAAATCAGTTGAAGTAGGCAGCAGGTGTTGATCACGGTAGCCTTAAAATGGCAGAAAAGCTGAACATTTCAAAAAGTATGCTGAGTTTGAGAAAGAAAAAAGAGAGCAGCCATACTATGAAAGAGCTGAAAGTGTTGATGTCTGAATGGTTGACATCGGTTGAAGTATGTAGGAGTTGTTGTCGGTATATGTGCTGTACACCGTCAACATTTTTCCGTCACACTGCTATGTTAAACATTTCATTGCTCTGATTGGTTGCTTTGCGACCACTGATGGAAATGAGAAATGAACGATAAGGTTTCAGAAACATTTTAAAATTTGAATTGGTCTGACAATGCCAAACTAGTTTCATCTGTCTACCTGCAGGTAGAGGTATTCGAAGGCCCTGGGATCCTCCTGCATCAGAGTCTGGAAGTTTTTGGGCATGAAACAAATGCGGAAGAGACACCTGTAGTCATGGGCCTCTTTCTTCTGGACCACCTGGACACACACACATGCACACTTTCCATCAAATATCCTGTATTTTTCAATGCAGCTAAATACTGTCACAGATTTGATATGTATATTTTATGAAACATGTAAAATAATTGTTATTAGTTTGTGTGTGTGTGTATGCATTTGTGTACCTGCTGAATTCTCTCCTCGTCGTGTAGCAGCAGTAGTTTACTGATGCTGTGCTGCTGCTCCAGCACCAGGGAGAAGAGTTCAATACGGCTCAGAGAAAGCTTTTCCTTCAGTGTCATCACAATGTCCTGATGCACACAGAAGATCACAACCTCAAAGACAATGTTTTACATCATGAAACATTTGCTGAGCTGGTGGATGGAATTTGAATACTACTTTATAATACAATATGAAATTGTTTTTATTGTATAGTTTTAATTTAATATGGATTTGACAATAGTGCCTATAGTTTTTGACCTAGGTTGAATAAAGTTTTTAAAAATGTTCTTCCACACTTCATAAGCACATTATGTACACTACCGTTCACAAGTTTGGGGTCACTTAGAAATTTCCTTATTTTTCAAAGAAAAGCACTGTTTTTTTCAATGAAGATAACATTAAATGAATCAGAAATACACTCTATACATTGTTAATGTGGTAAATGACTATTCTAGGTGGAAACGTCTGGTTTTTAATGAAATATCTACATAGGTGTATAGAGGCCCATTTCCAGCTACTATCACTCCAGTGTTCTAATGGTACATTGTGTTTGCTAATCGCCTTAGAAGACTAATGGATGATTAGAAAACCCTTGAAAACCCTTGTGCAATTATGTTAGCACAGCTGAAAACTGTTTTTCTGGTGAGAGAAGCTATAAAACTGGCCTTCCTTTGAGCTAGTTGAGTATCTGGAGCATCACATTTGTGGGTTCGATTATACTCTCAAAATGGCCGGAAAAAGAGAACTTTCATGTGAAACTCGCCAGTCTATTCTTGTTCTTAGAAATGAAGGCTATTCCATGCGAGAAATTGCAAAGAAACTGAAAATTTCCTACAACGGTGTGTACTACTCCCTTCAGAGAACAGCACAAACGGGCTCTAACCAGTAGAAAGAGAAGTGGGAGGCCCCGGTGCACAACTCAGCAAGAAGACAAGTATATTAGAGTCTCTAGTTTGAGAAATAGACGCCTCACAGGTCCTCAACTGGCAGCTTCTTTAAATGGTACCCGCAAAACGCCAGTATCAACGTCTACAGTGAAGAGGCGACTCCGGGATGCTGGCCTTCTAGGCAGAGTGGCAAAGAAAAAGCCATATCTGAGACTGGCCAATAAAAAGAAAAGATTGATATGGGCAAAAGAACACAGACATTGGACAGAGGAAGATTGGAAAAAAGTGTTATGGACAGACGAATCAAAGTTTGAGGTGTTTGGATCACACAGAAGAACATTTGTGAGACGCAGAACAGGTGAAAAGATGCTGGAAGAGTGCCTGACGCCATCTGTCAAGCATGGTGGAGGTAATGTGATGGTCTGGGGCTGCTTTGGTGCTGGTAAAGTGGGAGATTTGTACAAGGTAAAAGGGATTTTAAATAAGGAAGGCTATCACTCCATTTTGCAACGCCATGCCATACCCTGTGGACAGCGCTTGATTGGAGCCAATTTCCTCCTACAACAGGACAATGACCCAAAGCACACCTCCACATTATGCAAGAACTATTTAGGGAAGAAGCAGGCAGCTGGTATGCTGTCTGTAATGGAGTGGCCAGCGCAGTCACCAGATCTCAACCCCATTGAGCTGTTGTGGGAGCAGCTTGACCGTATGGTACGCAAGAAGTGCCCATCAAGCCAATCCAACTTGTGGGAGGTGCTTCAGGAAGCGTGGGGTGACATTTCTACAGATTACCTCAACAAATTAACAGCTAGAATGCCAAAGGTCTGCAATGCTGTAATTGCTGCAAATGGAGCATTCTTTGACGAAAGCAAAGTTTGAAGAACAAAATTAATATTTCCAATAAAAATCATTATTTCTAACCTTGTCAATGTCTTGACTATATTTTCTATTCATTTTGCAACTCATTTGATAAATAAAAGTGTGAGTTTTCATGGAAAACACGAAATTGTCTGGGTGACCCCAAACTTTTGAACGGTAGTGTATCTCACATGGAACCCCCAAAAGTATTATATTTTCAGGTATCTGTCAGTCTATGATAATTGTAAGGTATGAATGGATGTCTGTATGGTAGACTGAACATTGTACAGTACCTTGACCGTGGTGCTGGGTTCAAATTTAAAGGCCTTGGTCTGCCCGTTCTCCAGATAAACCTTCAGAACATTAGGCAGGAAGAGCAGCGAGTTACCCTGCAAACCAGACATGGGTCCAGGTCAGGGTCAGGGTTTAAAAGAAGGTGTCAGATAAAAATATGTGCATCGTAAACCTGTTGGCTCAAGAGGATTATGGGTAACAGACTTACAGAGACAGATGACATTAAATGGATTTGTATATGTTAATAATAATTCTATCATCATTATAATCTTGCTGACAAACAAACACATAAACCTGGACAGGGCCAAAAAAAACCTCTTTGGTTACCTTGGAGGTAAATATTAGATGCACACTCTACAGATTATAACATACTGTACTTGCAGTAAGTAACAGAGACATGAGTAATTTTCAGCTCTTCTCACTGAGCATTTCTCTGCACCATATCCTCTGGCCTGTTTCTGTCTGCAGGGTTTGTTCTCTGTGGTGACTCATCTTTCCCTGCCTCATTCCTGTTCTCTTCAGTTTTTAGAAAGTGTTTTTATGTATTGACAGTGTAACTTTTAGACAACCCCCATCTTCCATCTTCCATTTCTATTGTTTTGTCTTCTTTTTAACAACGGTGACACAGCTCACCCCCTCCTTTATCTCTGTCTCCCGCTGCCTCTCTCTACCTAATCTGAGGTTTACTGCCTTGTAATCACAGACATAAGGACTGGAGGATGAGGCAGATATCGATCAGTGTTTTCCCTGTGATTAGTAATGGGCACTCCAGGCTCTGTGGTTTTCCTCATCCAGTTCTTTTCACATCCGCTAGCAGGATGAGAAAACTGCAAAAACATCACTCCTCACCATAGTGAAAAGCTACGCACTAAAAATAACGAATGTCATTTCAAGCACTGTCTGTTACACATTTAGATTCTATCAAAATCTAGGAAAGCTTAAGTTAGTGGTTTGTGAGAGGTTCTAAGACAACCAAGATATGTAAAAAGATGATTAAAGGAATAACGAAAAATAGATATGATTACGCTACACAACATAATATATTTTTCTTCTATAGATCTGTCCGAACTCACTTCATTCCTCTCTTCATCCAAAACAATTGTTTTTCCAGCCAGTGTTTTATCATGAATAAACAGTTCCATATTAAATCAATTCTGATCTGATTCAAACAGGCTACATACCAAAGCCTACTTTTGACCCAAATGTTTTAGCTATTTATAGACCCATATCAAACCGTCCATCTATTTCTAAACAGCCTTCTTAAACCTGCGCAATATTATGAAAATTAGGGACATCCGGTCTTAGAAGGATGCTGAGCAACTCGTCCATGCATTTGTTACCTCCAGACTGGATTACTGTTATTCTTTAGGATCAGGATGTCCCAGTAAGTCTGTGAAAAACCTGCAGCTGGTCCAAAATGCTGCAGCACATGTGCTGACGGGAACTAGAATAAGAGATCATATTACACCTGTCTTAGCTTATCTACATTGGCTCCCTGTGAAAATACTCTTGTGGTTCCTACAGCCTGCCAGAGTAGAATCGGAGGAAGAGCCTTCAGCTGCCAGGCTTCTCTCCTGTGGAACCAGTTCCCAGTTTGGGGTCATTCTTCTCCTTCTGGAGAGAACTGCATCCTAAGGTTTCTTTCGTGCTGCTAGAAGTGACATGTAATGATGCCATGCAGGGAGTATTCTGTCCTCAGCTTGGTTAATGTGGAATGGCACCATCAGCTGGACTTCAAGAGTGAGAAACAGAAAACTGGAAACAGGCAATAGATGGCACTTCTTCTGTCTGTTATTTGTTTGTCAGCCATACAGCAACAGCACATGCATCATCACCAGTGTGGTCATCATCAAAGCGATCTTTCAATCCTGGTTTGTTGGAGGTTTCCTTGTTCAGTTTACAACTTAAATTATCTCTCTAGTTTCATATCCAGGCAAAATTGGTATGTACAATGAAATATCCTGAACTGAATCGATATTCGAACAAATCAAATTGAACCCAGCCCTAATTAAAAGTTCAGTGTGTAAGATTTAGGTGAAAGGGATCTATTGGCAGAAATTGAATATAAAATAATCCTGTTTTCACTGGTGTGTTTCATCTAAATTGTAAAAATTGTTATTTTCTTTACCCTAGAATGGGCCCTTTATATTCAAATATTTAATATTTACATTGGGAGCTGGTCCTCTCTACGGAGGCCGCCATTTTTTTACAGTAGCCCAAACTGGACAAACTAAACACTTTTTAAGTTTTTATGACAATTGAAGGCTACCACAGGTTCTCCTTCATGTTTGGAAGGGGAGTGTATTTAGCTGCAACATGAAACTTCACCACTAAATTCTACACACTGAAAGTTTAAAAATTAGCAATGTATATGTGAACTGTATAATGGGTGTATTATTGCGGTGCCAACATGCACAGTGAAAAATTTTGGGTGCACCTAAATTATGTGTATGTTAAATTTAGGATAACATTTTTAAATTACCTCCTCACCTACAAAGCCCTAAATAATATGGCATCATCATACCTTAAAGAGCTCATCGTATCCAATCACCCCACTAGATCTGTGCTCTTGGTATTCAGGCTTACTTGTTATCCCTAAAGTTTCTAAAGTACAAGCCAGAGCCTTCAGCTATCAAGCTCCTGTGGAATCATCTCCCAGTTTCAGATGACAGACACCCTCTCTACGTTTAAGAGTAGGCTTAAAACCTTCCTTTTGATAAAGCTTATAGTTAGAGCTGGTCCAGGTCTGTCTTGGACCAGCTCTTAGATATGCTGCGATCGAATTAGATTGTCGGGGGACACTTGACACATGGAGCGTTTCTGCCTTATCGCGGTTGCTGGCACATCGTGGTGGTGGATCGTGGTAGCAGCTGATCATGGATTATGATTACAACTAAATTGCTTAAATACACCTCTCTATTTATGTTTTCTCATCAATGTTGTAAATATTGTTATTTTGGTGACGTGCTAAGCTACACGTGGCATCTATTGCACTTCTGTCCGTCCTGGTAGAGGGATCCCTCACATGTGGCTCTCTCTGAGGTTTTTGTTAATCTTGTTAAGCCCTATAAGACAAATTGTGTTGAACCTGGGTTTTAGCATCAAGGTAAACAACACCAGCAAAACATCTTCTCCAACTCACCTGACAGTGCCCATTTACTTCCACCTCCTCTGCAAAGTGAACTTTTACAGGGTTGGATCTGAGCTTGGCCCTCTTCTCCGGTGTGATGAATGATGACTTTGGGCCCTGTAACGAATACAAATCAATAAATCAAGTTGTCATAGTAATTTTTATATAATTAATTGTCATTGAATTTGGATGTGTGGGGTGTATTTTCAGTGAAGTATATGAAGTGGTACATATGAGGGAAATAAAACGATACATACAGAAATGTACCCAAATATATTGATATACAGTATATCAAACAAAAACAACAATGCTGATATTGCATATTTTATCTTGGTGCAGGATGTTAAGGATAAGGTTTTTCTGTATAAATCAAGGCTGTTTACATGTTTGGGTAAAATAATGGGAGCTAAATGACTGTTTTAAAAGTTTGGAGATTTCCAAGTACAGGTACTTGGAAACAAACTGACTCCTTAATTATTGCACAACCAGTTACTGTTGGTGTATCAAAGGCACTAGAAGCTGTCAGACTGCTGCTCTTAAATCACCTTGTGATCAAGATGAAAAAAAATCTTCAATTAGGCATGCCTAGTTTCAAAAGTCTTCTGATGTTGTGTTACCATCACAACAATAAATATTTTCTGGGCAATGCTAATAAATCCGTGCAGCTCAGTAATGATTTCTTGGAGGAGCTGTGAGCTATGAATCAGATGGTGATGGTGCCTCCATCAGCAGAGCTGCTGATGAGAATCACTGAGGGACAGATTTGATTACCCATCTACTTCACCTTAGTGCAAATACATACGTCAACTTCACAGATACAGACAGCACACACACACACACACTCAGATAGACAGCTCTTGTGTGTGTGTGTGTGAAAGTGAGTGGGGATGGGGTATAACATGTTGTCGCTGTTGACAGTGATGTAGTGGTGGTAACTTGGTGACAAGATTCTTGTTACCAATGACACTTGACCCCAAGCTGATCAGTGATGTACTGACAACAGCGAATTAGAATCCAGTGTGTATATTGACAGTGTGTACAGTATCGACTGTATGTTCTTGAGTGTAGATACACTACAGAGGCTTATGTTTGTTTTTCTACAACATAAGGAAAAGAGGAAACAGGAAACTAAAGTTAAGTTCATCTAAAGTTCTGCTGGCAGTCATTATCCAATTCTCAAAGAGTCTTCCAGTGTGTTAATGTACATTTTTGCTAGGTGTGTGTCTCTATGTGTGGTAAGTTTAACACAGCAGACTCACCAGCATTGTTCTGAGTACCGTCATTGTCAACGTATCTTGACACTCCCTGAAATACAAGAAAGGGAGGGTGTTGTTGTTAGACGTGATGTGCATAACTTATTTCAAACTGTTTTGTGTTGTGCGTGTACCCATAATCATGCATGTGCATGTTTGTTTGTGAATGCAGCTGTCAGGGTAGACCTGATTATCTCAGCAGTTTGCTCTGGGGTCAGGTCATCCACAGCGACGTTATTGATCTTCACAAGCTGGTCGCCAGGGATGAGCCGGCCATCTGCAGGACCACCTGCGCACACAAAATGTCCTTGTGTTGTCAAGCCTGGGGGTGTTCAATTGTTCTGCATTAATATTGCAACAGGGGTGGATAAGAAGCAGTAGCCATTCTTTTTTTTTCCAACTCTACAAACCTTACTGTCCCACTGCAGGAAGATCAGAAATACAGGTTAATTAGCAGTCCACAGTCTCCCCTTACTTTTCTCCTTTAACATCTTTTAGCTAAATATATTGCAAGATTTGGAAATGTCATGGACAATTCTGTATTTTTTTATTTTTTTATTCTTTATTGATGGTAAATTGTAATTACCTGTGTTGTGTGTCTATTGTCTCTTTAGATTCATTGACAACTTCATTGCTTGGGTCTAAAAAGGCTGAGAGGTATCTTCAACCCATGACTGGCAAAAATATTGAGATATCTAAATGAGACATGTCACAATTTAGAACAACACAATTTACTAGACTCAGCAGTAGCTTGTATTCTGGGGACCGGCTTTCATCTAACTCTGGTGCATTGTTGTTGTTGTTTTAAGAACCCTACAGACCTAAACATCCTCTCCTTTTCTCAGAACAGTAAACACAAACCCCAAAATTCAAGCTACACTCACCTTTGCAAAATCAAACACAGCTGTCAGATGACACACAAAGCGAGCTAATGCAGAAACTTCAATCAGCAATCATTACACACTACACTTAGCAAAAAAAACTGCATTATATGATTTTACACAGAAATGCCAATCATTCATTCTGCCTCAGCATTATGCCTGTGGACCGGGTCAGGTCACAGGCTGGTTATTGATACATGTAAACAATTCACATATTCTTTGACCGCAACATAACATAAACACGATTCTCTAAAGTACTAGAGTACTAAAGTAACATGATTGCACACGTGTGTGTTCAGTCATGAGTGGTTGTGTGTTAGCGATGACAATGGGGTGTTAGTTGTGTTTAGTCAGATGTTTTGAACATGGAACGATACCACAGGTGACAATCTACAAAATGCTTTGAAGTAAAGTATTCATATCAAAATATTGAAGCATTTGCCAGAGACAGAGAGTAGAAAAATCAAGGCTCAGGAGGGTCACTGGAGACATGAGCCTCTGTGTGTGTGTGTGTGTGTGTGTGTGTGTGTGTGTGTGTGTGTGTGTGTGTGTGTGTGTGTGTGCGTGTGCGTGTGCGCAGAGGCTGACAGAGCAGACTTTTGCCACACAGGAGAAAGCAAGGTTATCTATCCCCGGACCATTGGGGGATTCAGGTCCTCGTGGCTCTGCAGCTGAGCAAGAAGCGCTTGTGTATCCAGACAATTGAAAATTGGGGAGGTAATTAGAACAGTAATAAAAAGATACAGATCATATTAGGGCTGGGTGATAAAGCGATAACGGTAATTATCGCGATATAACTTTTACCTCCATAGAAATTTAAGACATTTGAGTTACAGACACGTCAGGTTAAGTTTAACACTGCTGCTCCAGGATCAGGACAGACACTCAATAAAGGTCCGTTCTCCTGTTGGAGTCTGCTTCCTCCTCACTCCCCCTCTGACCCGCACTCACTTTTCACTGATCACAAGTTATTAGGACACTTACATGACTGACGTTTACTTTGTGTTTGTTTGATTGATTTATATTTTGACGCACACAGTCAGCACATCAGAGTTAAAGTGACCAGAACAATCCAGAATCATGATCCGACGCCTATTTTAGAATATAGGACCAGATTTTGAAAACACTCACACAAACACACACACGCACACACACACACACTCCTGCAGACAGGATTTCTTTCCGCAGATTATGATGCAGCGCAGGATTTTAAAGGTTCAGTGTGTAGAATTTACATATGGTGGTAAAGTTTCATGTTGCAGCTGAATACCCCTCACCTCACCCTCCCCTTCAAAACATGAAATAATCTGTGGTAGCCTTCAGCTGTCATAAAAACTCAAAAGATGTTTAGTTTGTCCAGTCTGGGCTTCTGTAAAAAACATGGTGGCCTCCATAGAGTGGACCTCTCTCATAAATATAAAGTATTTAAATATAAAGGGCCTATTCTAGGGTAAAGAAAACAATAATTTGTACAGTTTAAATGAAACACACTAGTGAAAACATGAGATTATTTTATATAAAATGTCTGGAAATAGATCCCTTTCACCTAAATCTTACACACTGGACCTTTAACTTCATTGTTGCAGACGAATCAACGCTCCGCTTATCAAGGAACATTAACATAAATTCAGCAGAGTTTTTATAAGGATCAGTTCTAAGTGTGTAATGATTAGAGAACATCAGAGAAGCAGAGTCACTTGTTGACCTGCGCAAAGTAGTGCCTCAGTGCACTGGAGCTGATTTGATTTATATTGCGATATACAGTATATCGATATTGACTGATGTGAAAAAAATAATAAGATTGTTTTCCATATCGCCTAGCCCTAAATAATATAAATATAAATATCTCCTTAAATGTCTCCTTATTTCAAAATCCTACTCTCTAGAGGGGACCTATTATCCATTGAAATGTATTCAGTTATTAAGTATTAATATGGAAAGCGAACAAGACTGAGCAGATGTTTATGATTGGTGTAACAAAACTGAAACAGGTTCTGGAACCTTTCCTCTATCCATTCAGCTTAATTTTAGAAATGTGTTGTACATTTATTTTCAGAAAACATTTGTTTTCTTAATTGAAGTTCTAAATATTTGGTTGGATTTGTTTTTTTCTTTTTCTTCTTTTGGTTATTCATAATAAAGTTTATGTTTGCATTGTAAAATATCAAGCCTAAATCATATTTCTTTGTCATCAGGATGTCATTGAGAATGACATCTTAGGAATCATTGCCAAATTTTTACCTTCGCCAAGGGGGTTATATTCTTGTTTACGTATGTATATATGTTCGTTAACAGCATAAAGAAAAAACTACAACTCAAAATCTGACATGTTTAAGTGTTTAAGGGACTGATATTTATATGTAAAATGTTCAGATTCCCCTAAAAATCCAGATCTAGTAAATTTAAATGCGGCGCAAGGAGGGGACTGTTGAGCCCTGGCAGAGATATGCACTCTACTGAGTGTCATTCAAGTTTTTAAATAAATGTGTTGATACTACTCCCTAATAAATCAGCAACGACCCCCAAAATTCCATTTCGGTTGGGCTCTAGTTCTCTACCATGACAAGAGGAGTTATGTAAACACATTGCAAGACAAGACAGAGACGGAGACAGACATTTGGTTCAACACAAGGTCAGCAATTATTATGTATTAATTATTCACGGCACATGGCACACAGGTTGGCATCAGCTTTTAGAGGCAATTAATCCTTTATTGAGCGAGAGCTTTGAGAGCTGTATATTCAACACACTGTATGTGAGGGTGAATTATTCTGTTTTTGGAGAGTTAATGAGAGACTCTATGTTAGATGTGATATTCACAGTAGCCAATCACTGGGGAGTTACTTGTATGGTCCGTATTACTGGTGTGACCACACCAAATTTGTGCATTGTTTTATAATTTTTTTATTTTGATCAGTTGCGAGGTGCTGTGCAATAAGATGCAGTCGCGGTAAGACATCCACCTATTGGTGCTGGCACTCCCCTATGTCCCCATCAGTGTCTTTATTTCAGAAGAATTGGTCACTCTGAGTGAATCTCCCATCATGCCAACAAAAACCCATCATTTGATAAAGTATATTAGATATTTGATTGGTAGTGGTAGATACTGAGATTTACAATCAATTGGTTCTAGCCCCCCTCAAATAATAAAAGATGTAGATAATATATGAATGGATGAGTAAAGTTAAAAAGACATTTTGACAATTCATAACTCTGGATCAGTTAATTTTATCAGGGGAAAATACTGATTTAAAAAGCTCTTGTTACTGTAGTATAGTCCCCTGGGGCCTCCTTGCCAGGCCCACGAGCCATCACAATCGGTACCTCCTGCTACAGAAGTACAGTACACTAAGGCTTCATTAATTTCTCCAGTGGCTATTGAGACACAACTTGTCTTTTGGAGGGCTACTCTCCTTTCACTTGGGTGGACAGGCTGGTACAAGGCTGCTCTCTTAGGTACTCAGGTACACAGTAGCAGCTGTTTCTTTTGGGCAGGAGATACTGATGAAGCAGACCAAAACACTGCAGACGATGCCAAGAGAAACAGTAGAATGGCCTCTCTGTGGAAAAAGGAGTCGAAGCCAATGGAGAGGTACAATGGCGACAAAGCTAAACTGAACATGCAGTGTCAGCTATGAAACCAAACTCCCTAACACTGAGAAATAATCCTCTATTCCAGAGATATCTAGGGTGAGTGCTGTGTTTTGGGTTTGTGTAGAAGAGGGTTACAAGTCTGTTTATACAGATGCAGTCTTTAGTCTAACTATTTTTTTTCCAGACTCTTTTGAAGTCACCGTAACCTTTACCTCTGACTCAAATCTAATCAGATAATCTCTTTGTACAAGTGGTCAAAATTTGAAGAAATTCCCCAAAGGCAGACTTATCATGTTCAAGAGGCCGGGTTTTGTGAGGCCACCATGACCTTGACCTTTGACCACCCAAATCAAATTTGTTAATCCAAGAGTCTGAGTGAACATTTGTGCCAAATTTGACCGGATTCTCTTGAGGCGTACTTAAGATAATGTCTTCAGAAAGTAAAAGAAAGGTTTCGTGTGAACTTGACCTTTCACCACCAAAATCAAATCAGTTCATTCGTGAGTCAAAGTGAACATTTATACTTAATTTGAAGAAATTCCCTCAAGGTGGTCTTGAGCTATCGTGTTCTAAAGTATTGGACGAACAGAAGTACATAAGGATGGACGGACAACCCAAAAACAGAATGCCTCCTGCCACTGGCTGTCACCACTGGGAGGCATGAGAACAACAAGGTTTGTACTTCAGACAATCCAGATTTTAAGCTTAGTCATTAACCTTGTCATTTTTTTCTATATAAAGTTAAAATTGCAGATCTTTCTTTGTAGTCTTACTTTGCTTTTTTCCTCATTACTAGGTTAACATTTTATAAATCGTTCGCACCTGGGGTGACCTCTTGTACCAGGATGGGGGCTTGGGGGGAGAGTGTGAGGCCATGAGAGTTGAGGGTGGGGTCCCGAGGAATCTGAATATTGAATCGAAATGGGTAATTCCTCTGATCAGAGCCACTGGACTCTGCAGTCTTCCCATTCTCTGCAACCCGGTCTCTAGAGAGGGACAGAGGGACAGAAATAAATAAGCTGTGAATTCTGACATCTTACACGAACATTACACATTCTGTTTAAGCAATTTAATCAATTCTCATTTATACATGTATATTAGAATAATCAGCAGAATAAGAATGGATACAACAGAGGGTATCAAAACATAACACAGGTGGAAAATGCTAATTAAAATGATTTAGTGAATCGCTCATGTGGACACTAGGAATGCCAAGGTACGGAAATTTTCCGACTGAGTAATTAACTCGTAAAAACAACACCACACAATTAATGAAAAAGAAGTGTGTTGGTTCAGTGTCTGTGCAGTGTTTACTGAGTGAAATCTGTAACGTTACATTTTACTTTGAGCAGCCTCACTCTTCTGCTGCACTGAAGTTAGATGCACATTATCTAGACTGTGGCGGTCCACTCCTCGTAGGAACATCAAAGATCTTTAAGAAGTTTTGCGCTGTTGCTTCATTGTAGAGTGTACAGCGGTGAGATGGTAGACCCTCAAAATATTCACAGTTTTATTCATATTTAAACACCAAAGTCTCATCATCCTCATCGGTTAACTCTCCCCTCATCATGTGATTAGACTTTGGTACTCTGTGATATGACTGCTGCTGCACTGTGCAGACAGACAACAATCAGACAGCATTGATAACTGGTGACGTGGCCACTACCATTGATATACAAAAATGAACCTAAAATTGGGGAAAGTTACATAATTGTTATGTGCCTGAACACAGAGTAACACTGATTACTGCAGCAAACCCATAGTGGACACCCAGTCAGATGAAATGATGAATTAAGAAATTAATTAAAAAATATATTCAATAGGTGGCTTTGCTCAAAGCTATATACCTAAAAGTAAACAAGGAATTACTTAAATGTGCACCTTACTGAATCAGGAATTGTGCATGGATGTTGGACATATAATTGGCCCCTGAGGCCCCTTTAAAATCCTAGATCCACTCGTGGGAGAATCTAACTCAAGAAACAGAATTAGGAAGAGGTCTACCTGCTCAGGGAGTGAGACCTGCTGCCTAAGTCTCGAGACCGTCTCAGCCATCGTCCCACCACCTGCTCCACCCGGCTGGTTTTACGGGATGGGGAGCGGCTCCTGTCCTCCACCTCCATTTACCTAGCATGGGAGAAAGTGTGAAAGGGATCGCATATATTCTGTAACATGCTCCACTTATATGCAAAGTGTCAAGTAATGTGATTAAATATTTTTTGTGCCAGAATCAAATCAGGA
Organism: Hippoglossus hippoglossus; assembly: GCF_009819705.1. Taxonomy (NCBI): domain Eukaryota; kingdom Metazoa; phylum Chordata; class Actinopteri; order Pleuronectiformes; family Pleuronectidae; genus Hippoglossus; species Hippoglossus hippoglossus. The sequence continues at coordinate 4,734,274 of NC_047151.1, read as the reverse complement.
ACATAAATAGGTTAGGTCATCAAATATTTACAGAATGCAAAATGCAAATTTAAGAACTAACCCCTAACCCTGCTTAAGAGACACAACCCTCACACATTAGGCTTGACAGTGGGACTTCTGAGTACCAGACATGGGCTGAGGCCAACAATGATGTCACTTCTGGGTTTATGCAGCCTAATAGGCTCTCAGTGTCATTAATGAGCCAACTGCTCACATTTTGATTTCAAATCTCAACAAACATCAGAATCAGTATTCCCTAAATTCTAATAAATAACGTTGTATAATGATGGTGTCTCCATGTGTGTCTGCTGATTGCTGGTGGTTATCATAAATGATTGCTGGCAGGCGGTGGTGGCTGGTGAAATGGATGTAATGGACATGAGTTGTCTTTGGTTTCAGTGGGACGTAGTCAGGCTAATGCATGATCCTATGGTCATGACTTAATGGGTCCTTGTGGAACCACTCAATATTTTATATCATGTCATATCACCTTACATACATGTGCTCTCTAACAAAAGGTTACAGGGTTTAGAAAATGTTACCTTTGACTACTTCATAGATTTTCATTACCTGTCGCCATCGACCATGGCTTGATTACTCCTCAACCATTAATTATACTTTAACCGATTTTTTGTTTTTGTTTTTGTAAAAATGTCCACAATTGTACAGCCAAAGCTAAGATAAAGCTTTAGCAGTCTGATTTAGAAAAACGTTTTTGTGTTGGATTCCCAAACTCCTCCAATGTAAATGACCTTAGGTAATTTGTCACAAAAAAACCACAGGATCACTACTGTCATGCATCAACCAAAGTTAAAAACAGTGTCCCTGATGCAGCATGGGAGTCTGTTTGTTTGCGTCAGTGCAATCTTGGAATCAGGGAAAATGTTATGCTTCGTCTAACTTGTTAATAGCTTGTAACAATGTAAACTGAAGCTTTCAGTGTTATATACTCATGTATCTTTAGGAGTCCTACATGCACCACTCCTGAAGACAGAGAACCCTAACAGTTTACTAAAATACTAGATGTTGTTGTTCTGCTTTTTGTGTGATCACCCAATACACATGATGACACAAACTTTCAGATTTCAGTCTGGACTTTGGGACTTGATTTCAATACTTGCAATAAGTTATATTTGTATAAATGTTCTCTTATATCCTCTGTTGTTTTTTTTACATTTGAAAAAAAATCGGTCACCAGTTATTTCAATTGCATTGGATTTGGCTGCAACGCCGTTTACCCCCGAGACTCCAAAAGTGTTTTGTGCACTCACCCACCCCTCCATCTGCATAGTGGTGACTAGATAATGGGTGGATTTTCATTTTTCCGTGAACTATCCCTTTAACTTTGCGTTGACTTCCATCATCAAACCTTATGCTTTGAGTTTATGCTGGAACAGTCCTAAAGAGTTTACAATAATACAAGTGTATATACACTTACCCACACACACCCACACAAACTCCCAGCAGTCAGACAAAGACTTGGTCATTAGCTGATACCCAATACCCCTTTCACATAATCAAAGACTGAAACTACCAGACTGTGACTGGGAAACAGATACTGACAGTGAGCGTTCATGTAGAATCACTTCACTATGAACGATGGGTTCAAGTGAACAATGAATGAATGGAGCATTTATTTTAGCAATAAATTAATCACAAAGGGGACAAAAGGATGGATGGAGAAGTTCATTCAGAAAATGTTAGATAAGCAGATAAGTGACAAATGAATGTATGAAAGGATGGATGAATTAAATGATCAGTGAATTGATGGATTAATGAGAAGGAACTTTTCAGCCACAAGCAGTAGAGCTGTTGTCTTTTGAAAAGGGTAATAAGCAGAACAATGGATTAATTACATAAAAACATTTATGGACTAATGGATAGAATTAAAGAGTGAATGATCTCAGCAGGCGTACTGTGTCCCTCAATGAGCAGCTGCAGGAAGGAATCTCCCCCAGAAGGATGTAACTGATGATGGGCATTAGCAACATCCATTAAAGCAAACGAGCAAAGAGGGTGAGTATAGGGAGCAGGGAAAGAGAGAAGAGGAGAGGAGAGAGGAAAGGACAGAGGAGAGGAGAAGAGTCCCTCAGGCACACTGTGATGTGACCACCACAGGAAACTGAATGAGAGGAAGACAGAAAAGACACAAGTGTGATATAAGGCGAGACAGGAGGAGGGCTTAGTGATGAAAGTGGTGTGTGTCACAGCCAGACAGCAATGTCTCCTGGGAGATCTTGAGTCATAAGCACATTATCCATCCATCTGTCTGTGTATACCCCTCTCCTGCTCCCGCCTCTCACTTCTTTTTCATCCTATCTGCCCCTCACTTCTCGCTCTTCCATATCTCACTCTTCCTGTTAGCTGGCAGTATCTCACTTCTCAGGTTACAGAGACACAATGTTTGTTAGGGTCAGAATAATCCAACTAGCTCAATGTCCCAGTGATCTCACGAGTGACATAGATACATCCACAAATGCAAGGAAATGAGACAGAGGATTTACCTTTTTCTAAAAATGGATAATCAGGGATGGATTACAACTAAATGTCTGTGCAATTCAAATGTCAAACACTGGTAACTGGTTCGTCATACATGGCCAATCCCCTCTTTTACTTTTGTGGCTTTCATTTGCTGTAGGGATTCACAACAGTTCTTGTTTTTCCACCACAGTGTTTGAGATAAGACAAGGTGTAACATTAGATGAAGGTGGGTATATCATACTGTACTTCCTTCTCACATCAATCACAAGACACATTTCTATTGTTTGGGCCAGACCAGAATTTCAAGGAAAACTTCGACACTTAAGCAAAAAACAGGTCAGTTGTGAAAACACAGACAAAACAGATTACAGTGTTAAAGCACTGTATGACTCAAACCAACATTTCAATCCAACACACTGTCGTTCAGCTAATTCACAGTTAAACTGTGTTAGGTTGAGTCTGAAGATGTTAATACAGTTAATAACATCCACTTGCTCAGCTCAGTCTCTTAAAGACGAACATTATTCTGAAAGATTGTGGATTATCCAGCAGGAACACAGAGAAAGAAAAAAATTAAAATAATGTTTTTGTGTTGCAGAAATGTATATTTTTTCTGTCCAATTAGTGTGTAGTTAAAAGACACTGGTTTAGGAAGTAGTTGAAAAAGTGGAGGAACGTCTTGACAAACAATCATTTGCACAATACTTAAAACATCAAAAGCCAAAATATGGCTCATGGCTATCATTTTTGTATTTTTAGCATTGTGTGAGCACATTCTTTCCGCTTTCTGCTTATTTGTAGGCCTGTTAAAGACTAAATATATATTACCACTTATCTAGAGACAGAAAACAACTGTGTTTTTCCACATGGCGTGTTCATGAAGCCAATCACTAAGGTGTGCTGTTCCAATTCTTCCTTGGATTTCATTTAGATTATTGTCTGTCGTCTCATATTTTCACATAAACGTTCAGATATCCCACTATTCACTATGTAATCCCCTGCTTGTGTGTCCCCCTCCCTGTCTTTCTATTAGATTATTGTTTAGCTGTGGGAGGAATCAGGTTTCTCTCGTTTCTTTCCCTGTGATTCGTCACAACTGCAAAGAGAAATAATACATTACCAATTATTACTATGCTATCATATAATTAGGAAAATTATGATTCATTTTGTAATGACCAACGAAAATGTGTATCTAATTTTCAATTAGATTAGATTTGAATGACCTGGACGACCTTCAGAGCTCATCTTGCAGGGTGCCATATTCACGGGTGTGTTACTGTATCCACACGTACACAGTTGGAACAACTCGGTAGTGCAGGCAAGGGTAGATCTAGTCACATTTATGATTGAAATTAAAATTCTATTGGTAGAAATTGTATTTAATATTCATTATTATGTTTTCATTAGTGAACAGAAACTATGACTTGTGGTTGTGATAGCTCAGAATGAACACTCCATATTTACATCTGGGGTGGGTCCTCTTCCACAGCGTCTGATTTGTCCATTCTGGGCCACTGTAGAAACATGGTGGTGCATCGCAAACAAACCTCACCTTTAGTTGCCACTACTAGTTGCCTAGACTGATCCTTTAATAGAGTTTTTTTTCAGACATGAAAAGGTCAATTTGAGGTTCCGACTAATGACTATATAACCCACTGATCAGAGTCATTGATGTTGTTGTCACAGACCTTCAAGATAAACATCTTTAATGTTTAAAATTATTATTGCAGCTTATCCATATCTCACATTAATCTTCAACTTGATCCAAACCATAATCGATGAATCATGACCTGACCATTTGCTTACACTCCTCTGCTTATTCTCAGACACCCACCTCTCATTGTAATATACTGATCTGTTTGCCTTTGCTTTTCCCAATTTAAAGAAAAGTTACAAACTTTTCTTTTTACCTAACATTACATCATGTATAATAAATTATAATCCAGTGGTAGGTGTTATTTATAAGTGTTGGTGGGATTTATTTCAGTTGGCACAACTCTTCTATTAAATTGCTGCAGGAAACTTTAATGTCATCTGCCAGAAATGTTGGACTGGAGCTGAGCAGCATAACAAATGCTGCAGAGGAACACACACACACACAAGTTACGGAATGGAGATGCAGCAGCACTTAAATAGTAGACTATCCCCCACTGCCCACACTTATACTCTCTCTTCATTCATTCACTAGGTCAACTGCTCTCCCTCTATCCATATTCCTCTCTGAATCTTTGAATGTCACACATATCCAGTTTTTGTACTGCACAATGGTCTTTGTGGTAGTTTAGTCTTTATGTACATATATGTTTGGGTTAAGAGTAGGTACGTAGCCTAAGCACGTAGCCTATGCATTCATAGTTGTGCGTAGGAGTGTGTGAGTCGCGCTGCAACAACACCACCGAAACCCTAGAAGCGGTAGAGTTTCTATGCTGGTGGAGTGTCTTCCGGTTTCTGGTCCGCTTATTTACAAATTGTCCGGCGTCTCTGTTTACTTCAGAACAATGTTGAGTGTTACTAAGCGGATCATGTTGGAGTTGGAGCTGAGAGATGTTGAAGAGCAATTCGTTTTTCTTAAAGAACTGCAATGAAGAAAAGGAAGACGTCATCCTTGTTTGTTCCTTTAACTCAATTAAAAAATAGTGGCAAGTCTGCTGGAGATGCGTGGTCCAATCACAGCTCTTGCGGTCTGCGTCACCTCGACACATAGTTACATTTTTGGGGAGGGGCACGACAGGGTATGGCGTAGGACTCTGTGTAGTGTACACGTCTACGCGTAGGCTACAGCGTAGCTTCGACGCAGAACCATGAATTGGGCTTAACACTTATAAATTTGTGTAATAAATTAACACAAATAGTGAATCACTTTTAAAACGAAATATCATTTTCAAATAAATTTTATAAATGAAACACCGATAAAACTGCATATTTTCAAATTACTAACACATTCTCTTACAGACAAGACAAATAAGAATGAATACTGCATACTGCTTCTGAACACTACTGAATACTTAGCTGGTGCTGTATCCTAACAGTCATGCTAATAAAGCAAGTTGATTTGAGTGAGTGGGTGAGAGAGGTGCGAGGTGTGTGGAGGAGTGAATGAGTGAGTTGCTTTTACAGCATGTTATAATTTTCTCATTCATCAAAGTAAGACTTAATATTTCAATGAAAACAAATCAATGTGTTATTGATTTGCAAAAAAAAAACCTTTATCAGAAAGCACTGTTTTACAGAGAGACTGGTAAGGGATGGAAATGCTTAGCAAAGGAGAAAAAATTAGTTACTCCAAAATATGTAAATCAGGAGAGCTGTCATTTTAAACTGCTGACCCTGGAGAAAAAAGTGAACAAGGATGGATATTTTTTCATTTCTTGACTTAAAGCATTAAACATGGCCTAAAAATGCAAACATCAACAAATCCAATTTACAATTAGACTGACACATTAATTTGTGGATTTGGACTTGTCTAGCAAGTCAGCGAAACACATACACACGCACACTCAAGCACACACACAAACAAGCACACACTAGGCTTTTTGACCGCTTTTTTTGTATCACTCATACAGGTAAATAAACCACTAAACTGGCTTCAAATTTGATTTCTTGCTATATTTTTTTGGAAAACACAACACAGAGGTCAAAGGCTAAAGGACACCTCACTACTTTCCCACGACCAGTGACCACGTTGCCATGGCAACCCCATCCGGCTTTAACACAGGCAGCCACCACTTCCCTTGACAAGTGAGAATGCCGACAGGAAATAGCTGGTCACATTTTAATAAGATAAATAAATGTAATGTTTTACCTATGAAATATATCAAGTGATTACAAGTAAATGAGGTCAAGTCCAAGTGAAGTCTTGAGTCATTGATGTTAAAGTCCAAGTTGAGTTGCAGGTTATTTTTGATTTTGTCAAGTCAAGTTTGAAGTCATCAAAATCATGAATGGTGTCCGACTGGAGTGCAAGTAGTGCCAAGTCCACACCTCCACAACAGAGTTTGGTTTTGCATCATGCTCTGAATACACACAAATAGAGACGCACATACTAGCATAGAGCAGGCAAATAGGATTAGAGTGTGTGTCTGCAGGCTGTGACAGGGAGTTTGTGCGTCACTCCTGCTGAGCCAGATTAGACTGAGCGTCACCTTAACCTCACAGGGCTGTTAAGGCGAACAGACGGACTAACACTATAACTCAGACACTTGTTCACTACTCACTTTCCTCTTTATGTCTGTCTGGCTTAGTCTCTCCTTATCTTACACTCTGTTAATCCTCTAAGTCTGCCATCTTTCTTTTTGTGTGCACATACAAACATATTTATATTTACTGATTTATGGGACACAAACACACAGTCGTGTTTCTGTGACTTTAGAGGACTTTATATTGACTTACATTGATTTCCTGATTTACTTTATGTATAATGTGACTGTGAAACAGATTTAGGTCCCAACAACATGAGAACACACACACACAAACACACCTGCTCTCTGGCCTGAGTATCAGGGCTACATGAAGGTGCCAGTTACAGTCCCGCTCTGCTCTCTGTCTGTCCATCGTTCTGCTGAAGAGGACAGAGAAAGCTTTTCTTCATCTCCTGAGGATAGGGACACAACATCAGATCAAGTGTTAGGATTGTTGCATCATTTCACAAAGCTGAGGAGACACCATCAGATGGATTGATGGATCACACATTTACAAGCAGACAAATATAGATCATAGATACAGGATGAATGTGCAAAAGTACAGTATTATATGACTGATCCATACATGATTTTCATTTGAAAGAGAGATAAAAAGAGTTTTAAGTTGGAACCAAGTCGACCAGCTATGAGATGAATTGTGACCATAAAACATTAAGAGTGAGGGAACATCACATCCCATAAACCAGTAAAAGTGAATCCAACGACATCCAGCGCTTCCTCTTGAATTAAAACTAATATATAACCCAATATAGTGTTGAAATATAATGTGTTTTGTGTTATGTATGTATAGTGTTTCATGTAGAGTATAGTGTAGTAACCTTGTGTAGTAACGCTGAATGATGGGATCGTAGTCGATCGTAGCCAATACGATTCTTGTTGTGGTGGTAAACATTTCCGTGGTAAAGGCAAGCTCCACCAATCGGAGATATTGCTATTTCACCTGAGGATTGTGGGTTGTGTAGTACTGATCCTTGTGACTAAAACATGTTTTTTATTGATATGCAGTTGATGTCATACAGACTTGTGGCTTCTACAGGACAATATAACATTGTTTCACAATCTCGAAGCTTGTGGTAAATCTGCCTTGGATGGTTACAATATTAAGCCTGAAAATCTCCACAGAAAACGATGAAAGCTTTCATGACAGGAGTGAACAATGTATTGAATGTCCCTCTTAATTCACCTGCAGTAATCAAACATCTTGATAATCATCATAGAGAATGAGAAAGAGTGAGTTTGAGGAGCACAGAGGAAGGGAAAGGAGCAGTGATGAAAGGAAGATGCACAGAGCAGTAGGGAGTGAGGGGAAGAGACAAGAACAGACAAGCCAAGCAGCGGAAAAAATAGACACACTTTCCCATCAGAGAGTTTGATAGGCAGACACACATGACGGCAGAGATAAAGGTCGGAAAAGAGATACGTGGTGGGAAATAAAGGAGGGAGGGAGACAATGAACTGAGATGAGGGATGAGAGGAGGAAGACAGAGAGACAGATGAGTCAAGTCAGACAGGATGGGCCTGCCTGGCTGCCTGCGTTGCTTGTGCTGTTTGTGGAGTCCCACTTGCCCCTGCACTGCTCCAAACACCATCCATATTTAATGAGGCCCCTACAAAGCCCTGGGAAAAGAGATGCTGGGAACTCTGCTGTCCCCCCCTCCCTTCCACCTCTGCCGTCCCACCACTCAAATTCTCACCCTTAATACATTTCTCTTTCATAATTCTCCCTCCTCTCAGTTTCCTGTTGTCTCTCTCTGCTTTCTGAATGTGTCTATTTTCATCATTTAGTTATTTTTAAAGATTGATTATTTCCTCCAGCTCCTGTGTCTCCAACTCCTCCCAAAGTAGTACAGGGTGTTAAGCAAGCACACAACACTAAACTATTAGCTCAGCATGAGGCTCCGACTACAGTACTTGCTTAATTTTAGGTAGAATCAGCTGTGATCTCTCAGCTGTAAAGAAACAGCATGAACATGTGCTGCCGTTCCTCTTTTCTCTCTTGTACCCACTTACATCCAAAAACAAATTGAGGTAAAAGCTCTTTGTGAGTATGTATATGTGTGACTACATGCAACAATATGTTTGATTTTGTGAGTGTATGTATGGTTTGATTATGTGAGTGAGAGGATGGAGTTTGTGTGTGTGTGTGTGTGGGGGGGGGGGGGGGGTGCGCGTGTGTCTGCACATTAGTCAGAGTGCTGCGTGCATCAATAATGTATCTATATAATGCAGCCGCTTCACTCTACCAACAACTAACAGGCATACCAACGCACAGAGGAAGACAGAGAATGAGGGGGAGAGAGGGGGAGAGACATAGAGAGGGAGAGACAGAAAACACATGAGGTAGCAAAGAGCGGAAAGATGAGAAAGGGAAATGTGAGCAATACATGAAGGGGGAGAGATTAAGGTGAGGGTGTTAGCAGTTTGCAGTCTGAAGCTGTAGTGGACAGATTTTTGCTTTAACCCTGATGTCCTGGCTGTGTGTGTCATGTTACGTCTTGTGTTGTGTGTGGCAGGTGAACTGCGTGTGCACAAAATGTTGGACTTTATTTCATGTCTCATAAACTCTAGAGCAAATCATACACAAACTAAATTTCAAGGACTGTACATGTCCTAATAACTTCTGATTAGTGTTGGTGTTTGTTAATGAGTAAAGTGAGCGCAGGTCAGCGAGGGAGTGAAGATGGAGGACATGCAGCAGGGTAATACAGTACAGTACAAGGTACCTAGGCCGCTGCAGAATAATCGTGGCATACACTGAACAGTTCATGGATGCACGCATTGGGGAAGTATCGACTGAATAAACCGACATGAGAAGGATTAAGTCGGTTAGAGGTTCTCAATATTGGTTTCGATACATTTTCGATTAACTGCACAGCCGTCATACACATACAGAATAAATGTGCCGCTCCGCTTATGCATCATACCATACAAAAAGTGCCCCCCTATAAAAGCAAAGTCACAGGTCTTCTGTGTAAGCAGCTAATTGTAACCAACAGTTACGTTTTAATGTTAGTGGCCATAGTAATAATGAGCAGAGTAAAGAAAGAAATTAGGTGACGACGTATGTCCGATATGAAGAGTGACAAAGCCCATGTTAGGAGGAGGTTGGGGTGGTTGAAAAGATCCATATAATACATGACTCTGCCACAGTAGTCTTTTGTTCTACACTGCTTGAAACCAATAGGTTGAACAGAACACATAAATAACTAGAATGGCACTCAGTAGAGCACATACCTCCATCAGGATCCAATAGTCCCCTCAAATCCAATCAAGCTGCACCAAATTACAAATACTCATGGACCAGTTCCCTAAATATACCAGATTTTTTCATCTATAGAACCATGTTTTATTCCCTGGGAAATCTGTGATCTGTGAATCTTGCAATGTTTAAGAAAGTGATAAAAAACCTCCTGGACCTGCCCACTGATCCAGATCCACACCAAAATTTCAAGGGTTCTTCTCTAACAAGTACTGTATCCTTCCACCAAGTTTCAAAACATAACCTCCTTGGCAGAGGTAATAATAAAGGAGACATATGTAAAAGCTGTTTGGGCCAATACAGCTTAATACACTGTTTCCCCAATTTATTAAAAGTTAAAGAAATTCTTTTCCAGCAATCGATCCCAGGTGACACAGGGCAAGAGGCAAGGTACACCCTGGACATGTCCCCTGTGTATTAAAGGGCTGAAACAACTCACAGGCAATTTAGAGTCTCCAATTAACCTAAGCTGCATGTCATGGGACCGTGGGAGGAAGCTGGAGTACCCGCAGTAAACTCACGCTGACACAGGGAGAACATGAAAACTCACCCACTTAAAAGGTTCGAACCCAGAACCTTCTTGCAATGTGACGACAGTGCTCATCACTGCACCACCGTGCCGTCCAGTAGAAATTAATACATTGAATTACCTAAAGGTCATGAACAGGAGTTTTCTCTCATTCTGTCTCATTAGACCTCTATCTTGGGTTGAAAGAAGGTGGAACTATGCTGGAAATTTAATTACTTAAAGGTCGCAAATCCCGATGACCAAAATTAAGAGTCACCAAAGCCTGCGTACTTACGACTAGGCAAATGACAAGCACAGTTTGTATACAAACCTAAGAGGACGTCTAGTCAACCAAAACGATTGAAATCGTCCAAGGGGATGTTATTTACTATAAACAACAGCAATTTGGTTGCTGATTTTATGTCCCCATGCATCTTTGCATGTTTTGGGGCATAAAATAAGCAACATAAAATTAACTAGTGTTCTGCCTATCTGAAAATCGAATTACTGGGGAATTGTGTGATGCAACTAAACTTTATGCGCGAGGAAGATGTCAATCCTGTAACTTGGTCATCCCACACAGTCCTGAGAAAGGCTCTGATCAGAGTAAGAGAGTGAAAACATATGGGTGAGTAGGGGAATGAGGGCAGCACTATGAAACGCCAGATGAAAAAGCTGTGTATGTTTTTCCTTGTCAAGCCTGTATGTATAAGTACGCCCCATCAGAGTGTGGACGTTTCCCCCTATTTGGCAGCAAACCTTCAACAACAATCTCAATATTATTCAACAAATAAACAGTGCATTCTCCTTTCATAATATCAGAGTTTAGGCTAATGTGATGTGACTGTGTATGGTATGAATGGGATATACAGCACCCACGAGCCTTATCAACTGTTACACTAAATTCCAGATTTTAAAGCTGCAACGTCATCAGAAAAAATCCCTACACACGACAATAGCTGCACACAACACAAACAGCACACAACGAGAGATTATGTGCGTCAGACATGTTCTAATCTTATAGAAATTACCTGCTCTATTCAGACATTAGACACTTGGGTGCTGGCAGTTCGATGGTGTAGTTCGTTCATAAACTCAGGCCTTTCACTTACTAAGTCATGTCCGATGTAAATATAGCACAGGAGGACTGTGGGGAGTCCAGCCAAGAAGAACAAGCTGATGAAAACAAATCAGTTGGGAACTCATTTTATCGGTTGGATTTCTATAAAAGGTTGCTTTGTCTGCTTGGTAGAAATATGTGGGATTTCTTATCTCGATTCTAAATACTAAAGTTAGTTGTGGTCTGTGTTGTTTGTTTGTGTGTGTG